>NC_143407.1:23250301-23560301 GCF_052110815.1 Crocodylus siamensis
AAGATTTATGCAAACCAGAAAAAATGCAGAGAAGGGCTACTAGGGTGGAGAGACTATTTAAAAGATGAAAATCATACAGCTTGATTTCTTTAGTCTAGCAAAATAAAGACCAGAAGGCTGACTATGAATATATGGGCGGGGGGTAACCACCCAGAAGGGAAAATATCTAAGCTAAAGCTAATGGACAATGTTGGCAAAAGTACAATAGGCTGTAAACTGAGCATGCAAAAATTAGAAGAAGACGTCTGATCATCAGAACAGTGAGATTCAGGACTAGCCTTTAGTCGGGCCAACCACATCTAACCACTTTTAAGATTAGACTTCACGGGTTTTCTAAACCTGATTATAGAACATGGTTGCCTGCAAATACAGGGGACTGGGTTTTGTGATACAAAAGTTCCTGCCACTCCTATCTTGCTGTGCAGACAGGGCCTCTTGTTTCTTTTCCTGTTTGCACATAGGTATTTGCAAACAAGATAAAACTGAATCAGATCACCATTAGGCATCCCTCAATCTGAGGAAGGTGGGATCCTGATCCTAACTCTACAGCTGGAGCTCAGCTGTAGGGGCAACTCAAATTCTCTCAGGTGTGGCTCGCAGTTCATAAAGCATTGTCTCAAGGTGGGTAGTGCGGTGTGCTCGCATACCTTCTAGACAGGAACACAAAACAATGCCATCTGTTTCTTTGCATTCCACTGTCTCTTCCTTTCTTTAGAGGAATACAAAGGTTGTTACTTTGCTCATTCCATGAATCTGAGTCCTTGAAAAATGACCCTGAGAATTTGACTCCAGGAGAATAATAGACAAGGGCACACCCTCCCTAGCTATGTTACTAGTTCATGAGTTCCAGACAAAGGCATTTATTGTGGTTTGGCAATAACCATCTATTCCCCAGACTCTGGGACTGCGTTGTTCTTTAGTTGTCAAAATCTAATTACAGACACAGTTAGCAAAGTTCATCTTTGCAGAAAGGGCCTGATAGTCTTGTAGGCTACAAGCATCTCATCCTCCCACTTGCACCTGAACAAACCAGTCAGTGGAGTTGCCACAATGGTATAAAGTCACTCATGGTAAATGAGAAGAAAACCAGACCCGCTACTGAAGCAAGAACTCTGAACCAGTCGGTATCCAAATGACTCTTGCTGAGGTCTTAATACAAATGTTAATGCTACAGAAACTGAGCAATCATGGTCCCTATAATATTTAATATAAAATGAAATAATTGCATGATTTTTAGAGCAATGACTACACTGTCAGTGTCAACACTGACCGTGTGTTTGGAGGAGTGAAAAATAATATCAAGGTTTGATTGCTTCTAAGGTAAGACTGGCACTTGCACGAAACCCCTACAAGGCCCTTCTGCTACTCCTTTGCAGATCATTGAACGTAATAGTTAATCAAAACACCATCTGGTTTCCATAGAATATATGCTCTGATTTTCTTCCCCAAGCATTTCATGGAAGTTTGCAGCAGGGAATCCTGACACCTTTGCAAAGCAACAGGGCAAGTTAGTCCCTGGTGTAATGCCATGGATGTCAGTGGTGTTACCCCAGGCTATATTTGGCCCAGTAAATGTGAAACTGAGTGTTGGCCCTTTAACTCTTCTCGCTCTTTTTCATGTTTTTCATATTCAAGAGCTAATGAATATATAAGTGGATATAATAATATTGTAGCCAGTGTCTTATCATGTGGGACTTGGCAGTTCTCAGCTTGCTGCAAACAGAGGATGTCAAAGCGAGGACTAGAGTCCTGACACATTGCGTGTGGGGACAGGTGGGGCCTAACAGGTGCCTAGGGAGGTGCCGCTGTTGGGTCCTGAGGCCTGATACTCCTGGTGCAGCCATGGGCACAATCTGACAGGCTGGGGTGATTCTGGTGCAGGCTCAAGGGGAAGACCTGAGGCGCAAAATTGCTCCCTATTGCTGACCCTTAAGGCTCAAATGGAGCAGGGAAGGGGTGTGGAGGACAGCCCGACAGGTTGCACCCCTGCTCTGCCAGGCCCTGCACTCGAGGGGGCCGGGTGCTGCCCCGGCTCTGTGGGTAGAGGGCTTGTGTGTACGGTGCTGGGCACCACGTGAGCCTGGTGGGTGTCACACTGCGGGACCGGTGGGCTGACATGTCTGCGGCACTGAACTCCCTTGCTTTGTGGATGGCGGTCACATCCCCTCACCTCCCCAGTACTCCACCAAGTGCCAGCTCTGGGGCAGGGGGTTGGACTTTGTCCTCACTGGTATTTTGCTTTCTCATTAGCAACAGCCTCCTGTGGAGGGGACAGCGGCGGCATGCTGCCCAGCCTGGGGGGCGTAAGTGGGGCACAGGGAGAGGAGGGGGAGGTGCAGGGCCCTCCTGGGTAGCTCATGGGTGGTGGGGCAGGCTCTGGGGTGCTGCAAGTGGTGCTTCTTGCAGAATGGGGACTTGTTCCTTCCTGGGGGCTGGAGGGGATCGATTCAGTCCAGGACCCATTTCTGACCAGTTCATTTCTGTGCAATCAGGAGCATTAGCACCTGCCAGGAGAAGGGGGCAGGGTCCCAGGGACATGCTGGGACCCAGACCATCCTGCCCCCGAGAGCAGAGGCCAGCACCCAGGCAGAGGGCCCCCTCCTTGTGCACACCAGCACCCAAACCAGGGCCCTCTGCCTGGCCGACATGGGCTGCCAGGGGGAGCCCCTGGCCAGGACAGCGGTGAGCACACAAACAAAGGCTCACCGCTGTCCAAATGCAGCACAAAACAGGGAGAGGTAGGTGCTTTTTGTACTATCAGTGTGTGGGGGCACTGGGGGTGTTGCGCGCAGCCTTCCCGATGCAGGGCAGGCTGGTGGAGCTGGGAGCGGGGCTGTTTGCAGGTCGGGGCTTGAATTCAGTCCATGATGCACGTATGACCAATTACTACTTGTGCCATCAGGAGGAAACGCGCCTCCCAGGGGATTCAGGCTGGGACCCAGGCCGGTATGCCCCTCACCGGGGAGGCCAGATCCAGGCAGAGGGTCCCCTCCATCAGCACATCTCCACCCAGACAGGGACCCTCTGCCTAGTTGACCTGGGGTGCAAACCCCTGCCATGGATAGAGGCGAGGAACAAAGCCTATCAGGGACCAAAAAGCACAGGACAGGGGAAAAGGTATGATGTTTTACCTAGTTTTTGTTTTGTTTTTTAAGGACATGTTTCATGGTCCGAGCCAAAATAGCCAAATCAGCCAAATCCATGAGCCAGACCAGAACCACAAGTGGCCCTACAGCTGGCAAACATGGTGCTTTTGCTAGTGTTAGGTTGTGCGCGTGGGATCAATGAGGGGAGCTGAAGGAGGGCTGGAGCCAGGAGCCCATTCCTGGTCCAGGGAAGGATCTCGCAGGTTGGGAGAAGGACGGGGTGGGGGCCAGGAGCCCAGGGAGGGAAGAGATGAGTGCAGTGGCAATGATTAGTGTGTCCTCAGTAAGTGCCTTGCCCACAACTCCCTCCAGTGCCCTGGGTGTGTAGGAGGGCCAGGGCTGGGGCAGGGGCGATGCAGACCTGGGCTCCCTGTGCTGGGAGCTGTCCCCGTTGTGTGTATGCAAACCACAGCCAGGAGCCAGACCTAGGCGCAGGCTGCAGAGGGAGGAAGGGAGATGGGTCTGGCCAGATGCCCGGGGCCTGTCCCTGGTACAAAGGCAGTGATGGAGAGAGGGGAGGCCTGGGCATGGGGTGGTGGCAGTGGCTGGAGCCTGTGGGTTGGGGTGAATGGGAGGTGACCAGTGCCTCTGCCTCCTGCCCCCAGGGCTGACTCTACGGCAGAGGGGAGGAGGAGCAGGTCGGGGGCAGCCAGGAGGTGAGTGTCCCCTCTGCACCCCAGCTAACCCCAGGCCTGAGGGGCTGCCCCTCAACCAGCCCACATGATGACCAGGTGCCCCCTGCCTCCAGGCCACTCAGGATGACCTGTCCTGCCTCTACCAGGGCCCCTCATTGCCCACCTCTGGGCCCCAGGGTTTGAGCTCAGAGCCTCCAGGCCTGCTGGCACAGAAACCCCACTGAGCCAGGGGGCCAGGCTGGGTGTGCAGGGACCCTGAGGCTGTGGCATCCCCACCCTGGCCAGGTGCTGAGTTTGAGCTGGAGTTGGGCAGAGGAGTTGCATAATCTGCCTTTCCGGAAGGGGGTAGGGAATGAGGTCCCTTTGCGCAGCTGCAGGGGCAAAGCCTTGGGATGGGGCAGGAGAGTTGGGAGCCAAGGGCTGGGGCAGGAGATGAGGGTCCCCCGGGCATGGTTCTTCCTGACAGACAAGCACAGAGGTGCCCACAGACACGTGTCCCCCACCCGCTGTCTTGGACTCATGTCCATTGTGTTAGGGAAGCCTTGACAGTCCCGGCTGTGGTGAAGAGGTAGGCAGGGCACTTAGTAGGCACTGGGCACATGGGTACGTTCGAGATGCCCGAGCCTGTTGCTGGCCGAGGTGCGATGCACGACCCGGGCTATGTGTGTCTGAGACAGATAAGGACTCGGGGCCCCAATGGACTCTAACTATCTCTGGGAAGACTGGAGTGTAAGAGAGGAGGGGATAGTTTTGGCATAGATGTGGCACAATTGTCACAAGTGTGTGCCCAAAAGAGCTAGAGGAGCAGGGGAGGGTCCAGACTGGTTGGGCTGCTGTGCCCAAAGAAGGCAGGGAACATTTCCATTGCCATTTCCCAGCAGAATGTGCAAAGAGCCGGAGACTGGGATCCCTGAGAAGAGACAGAGGCACCGAATGCATGAGAGTGGTGAGGGATGTGCGACACAAGGGACGTGAAATCATGCAACGATCCAGGCACTCGCCGGGGGGAAGGAGCTGCAGATTGGCCCAGACAAGCCCAGGCAGAGATGAGGCCGGTGGGATCTCCACATTGAGGCCTGAGAAGACCTGCGGATCCTCCAGAAGGACTTTGTGAATCCCTGGCTGCAAGGAGATACTCTTCCCTTGGGATTTCGTAAGACCCAGGCAAAGCTTTCTGGTGTCTTTTTGGATGATGATGTTGCAGTTGAAGTCAGGCTAAGTGGAGTGTGTTGTCACTACTGTGTCTTACTGGGCTGTGTCTTAGCTTAGGTGAAGTTTGTCTGTTGCTTTGTGTGCTTGAAACTGCAAATTTGAAAATGAACCAGCAATGGGACTGTGGAGAAGATGCCTGGTGCTGCCTCGGTGCTGTGCCTTCCCTTGCACGTGGCTGGTGTGGGCAAGTGGCAGGTACCACAGGGGATGGGAGGACCTGGCTGGCACTGGGGAGCAGCCGGGGAGGCCTAGAGAGCCTGGGGACGTCCCCTCCCTGCCTCTGGGCTGTTTCTTCTCACCTCTCTGTCCCCAGAGCTCCTGGCTGGGCTGGGCTGGGCTGGGCTGGGCTGGGCCTGTGCAGAGCTGGTGACCTCCCTGCCTGCGGCCCCCCAGGGTGGAGCTACCCCTGGGAAGTCCTCTGTGTGCCTGGGCCTGGCCTCCTCTGGGCCCTTCAGTGCCCGTCCTCCCCCAGGGAAGGAGGTGAACACAAGCCACCCTTGTATCTGGCATCGAGCTCAGCCTTTGCCTGCTGGTCTCCTAGACCTGGGAAATGTACTGTGTACCCCAAAGCTGCTCTGCCATCTGTCCCATTTAGGTAGTTGGTTCAGAAGAAAGCATTGGCAATGTGTAGGGGTGCATGGAGGGGCACGCACACCCGCTGAGGTTGGCTGTGCTCCCCCTGGAAGCACCATGGTGCTACAGGAGGGCAGCCCACACCCCGGAGGGCTGGACCCCCTGGACCAGGGCGGTCACTGCTTGGGACGCACGGAGAAGGACGGACACCGCACCCAAAGAGCTCAGGGGCTACGGTCGTGCTGGGCCAGGAGCACCCCCAAGGCAGGCCAGGCCAAAGGCGCCCACAGCCCCAGCACTCAGCATGCTGCCTGGGTGGGAGGGAGACCCCTGGTTGCCATGGCAAAATGGCTGTTGTGCCCGGTGACATCACAATGCCCAGCCTCACTCTCAGGTACCGGCTCCTCCCAGTGCTCTCCCGCCGTCCGCCCGAGCCACTTGCCCATCCTCGTCCTCGTGCCCTTAGTTAGTACTGTCATTAGGAGTTAGGTCGTTAGTGTAGGAGTAGGTTCGTTAGGTAGTTTGTGTTTTCATTAGGTAGTTTGTTAGGTTCTTAGGTGATTAGTTTGTTAGTTTTTTAGATAATTAGTTAGTTTCTTAGGTAGGTAGTTTGTTAGTTTGATAGGTAGTTAGTTTCTTCCATAGTTAGTTCATTAGTTTGTTTGTTAATTATTTAGTTAGTTCTTAGTAGGTTAGATAGTTAGCTATTTTATTCATTAGTTAGGTTAGTTGTTCTTTAGTTAGTTGATTAGGTTTTCAGACAGATAGTTAGTTAGGTGGAGTCCCAGTTCCCCATCCGGGCGTCGGAGGCCAGCGCCAGTTGGAGCCGTGAGTGCCCTTTCTCACTCAGCTGTGGGGTGGCACTGGGGACCCGGCGCGGGCCTGGCACAGGGATTTTGGGAGATGAGGCAAGCTGTGAGCAGGAGCTCAGGCTGGGCATGGGCCCAGCATTCGGTCCCCTGCCTCGTCCCTGCTCTCGGCCGTCCGGCTCCTCGTTCCCTCCTTCAGCTCAGGGCTGTTTCTTTGCAGATGCTCCAGCGGGAGACCTTGCCCCCCATAAAGCCGCGCTCCAGCAACCTGGGTGAGACCTGTGCATGTGCCCCCGTGGCAGGGACGAGGGCTGGGCAATGTGAGAGGCTACAGGGCTGTGTGGCCTCCCGCTCTGGCAGGGTTTGGCTGGCAGGCCCAGCCCACACTGTCCCAGCTCCAATCTGGACACCCCTGCCCCGTGCCCCACCCCAGCTGTCACCCCCTGCTTGTCACCAGCAAGTTCCCTGGGGACGGGCAACAGGACCGGCCACCACGGGCTCCTCACGCTGGGCCAGGTCCTGGCCCTGCAGCCCTGCCCATGCTCCACCACTGGCAGTCTTCCCCCGGCAATGGCCCTGCCGTCCTCTGCCCCCTTGCAAGGTGGGGCCAACACAGGATCTGGGATCCCCATCCTAAAAGTGGTGCTCAGTCCCACCCAGCCTGATGCTCAGCCCTCGTGTCTCCTCAGCACCAGCTGCCAGCCTGGGCGCAAAATCTGTGCTGCCCCCCATTAAAGGGTCCCCACCTGTCCCCTCCATTGGGGAGGCCTCGGAGAGGAGAGACCCTGCACCCGGTGAGTTTGGGTGCAGTGTGAGCTGTGGAGGGACTTGGACGGGTGCATGGGGGAGGGGGCAAGGTCTCTGCATGAGGGCACCCCCTCCCCTTCCTCACCTCCTTTCCCAGGGCACCAGAGTGGTAGTCGCCCTGCGCCCTGGCTGACGCGTGGCCCCTTGTCTCCCCGCAGGGCCGGGAGCAGTGCCGGGGGCAAGCACGGGCAGCAGCGCGAGGGGCCAGCCCTGGCCGCACCCCCCCGCTGCCGTGAGTCTTTCCCCTGCGCAGGGAGCGGGACGGGCGGGTCTGGGTGTTGGGGGCGTCTCCCCAGGTGCCCCGTGCTCCTCCTGGCCCCATGCAGCAAACAGACCCCAGGGACAGTCTCTGTGTCCTGCCACCCCCAGGGGCCCTCCAAGGATAAGGGAGGGTTGTGGGCTCATGCCCTGATCACAGGGACAGTCCTGCCCCAATCCGAGTGTCTGCGGGGACCTGGGTCCTGGAGCTGGGAGGTGGGGACTCACCTGGGACAGGGGTAACAACCAACTCCTGGGTTCCCCCGGGCCCAGCTCTAGGAGCCCTACCTGGCCCTGGGGCTCGGGGGCTGCCAGTCCTGCATCGTGGGGAGATGGGACCTCGCTGCCCAAAGGAGCCCATTGCCCCACACGCTCCTTCTTTCCCCAGGAGTTGAAAGGCCCGCGCGGGTACCGCCTCCACCAGGTAAGCGGATCCCAGCTGGGGCAGGGGCTGTGAGGACACCAAAGGGGTGGGTGACAGCTGCATGGCGGGGTCAACTAGAGGGACAAGTGTGGGGCTGAACTGGGGACAGTGGGCGAAGACCAGGCCAGAGGGAGAGATGGGGCAAGAGGTGGCCCCGTGTGCAGGCAGACGGGCAGTGGTGGGAGGCCTCTCTAACCTGCACGGTCTCCTTTGCGGCAGCTGGAGGTGAAGGTGCTGCGGGCCCGCCTGGCAGCGCAGGAGCAGGACGCGGCGGTCCTCCTGTCCCGGTAGGTGTGGGGATGGGAGGCACCGGGCTGTTCCCAGGATGTGGCGCAGGGCTCGGGGATGAAGCCCGGGGCCTGTCCCTGTTTCGGTACAAGTTTCTCCTTGGGGAAGGCTGTTTTGTGGGATGGCGCTGGCAGTATCCCTGAGCCCCCAAATGTCTTTTGTCTCCCCAGTGCTCGGCAAAGGGAAGAGCAGCTCCTGGTGAGTAGCGGGGGACCGAGGCTGGCAGGGCCATGGGGCAGGGGAGGGAGCAGGCTGAGGCTGAACTTGGCCACGTAGGTAAATCCCAGAGGACATGAAAGTGGGCAACAGAGTCATGGCACCTCGCATGCGGGGACAGGTGGGGCCTGGCGGGCGCCTCGGGAGGAAACGCTGTTGGGTGCCAAGGCCCGATACGCTCGGTGCCGCCATGTGCACCATCTGACAGGCTGGGGCGATCTCGTACAGGCTCAAATTCAGGAGCTGCAATGGGAGAATCGTGCCCTGATGCTGGCCCTCCAGGTGCAGAGGGAGCAGGGCCGGGCCGTGGAGGACAGCCCCATGGAGGTGAGCTGCTCTACATGCCCCTGCCCAGGTAGAGGGGGAGTGTGTGTGCGCCTGTGTGTGCCCAGGGTAAGGCTGTCCCCGCTGTGCCTGGCCCTGTACTCAATGGCCTGGGTGCTGGCCCGGCTCTGTGGGTGGAGGGCTTGTGTGTGTGGTGCTGGGCACCGTGTGAGCCTTGTAGGACTGGTGGGGTCACAGGTCTGTGCTGCACTGACCTGCCCTGCTTCCTGGATGGCTGCCCCCTCCCCCACCCACCCCCCATATTCTGCCAGGTGCCAGAACGGGGGCACGGGCTTACATTTTGTCCTCACTGCCAATTTGTTTTTTCATTTCCAACAGCCTCCAGTGGAGGGGGTTGTGGTAGGCAGCCGTCCTGCCACCACAGAGGCCAGCACCCAGGCAGAGGGCCCCCGCCATGAGCATGTCGGGACCCAGACCAGGGTCCTCTGCCTGGCCGACGTGGGGTGCCAGGGGGAACCCCTGGCCAGGACAGCGGCGAGCACACAAACAGAGGCTCGCCGCTGTCCAAAAGGAGTTGGACACAGGAAGAGGTATGGTGCTTTTGGTATTCTTAGCGTGTGGGGCGCAGGGGGTGTCACTGCAGGGCAGGCTGTTGGGGCTGGGTGTGGGGGTGTTTGCAGGTCGGGGAGGGCTTCCCTCAGAGTCCGGTTGGGCTTGAATTTGGTCCGTGATCCATCGCTGACAAGTTGCTTCTTGTGCAATCAGGCGGAAATATCCCTCCCAGACCGTGGAGGCAGGCACGCAGACCCCTCCTGCTCCCCCCTCGCTGGAGGCCAGCACCCAGGCAGAGGGCCCTAGACACGAGGACACCTCCACCCAGACTAGGGCCCTCTGCCTGGTAGATGTGGGCTGTGACCCCCAAACACACACGGCCCTGAAGACAATTGCCTTCCATGGGCCAAGAAGGCGAGGGCAGGGTGAAAGGTATGATGCTTTGGTTGGTTGGGTTTGCTTTTTTCACTAATGTTTCCTGTTCCCAGGCCAAGGAGCCAAATCCACGAGTTAGTCCAGTTGTGTCTGGGCAGGTGGGAGCCAGGAACCAGACCTGGGTGCAGGCCACACGGGGAGGAAGGGAGATGGGTCTGACCGGATGCCCAGGGCCAATCCCTGGCACGCAGGCAGTGATGGAGAGCGGGGAGTCCTGGGCATGGGGTGGCGACAGTGGCCGGAGCCTGGGGCTTGGGGTGAATGGGAGGTGACCGGTGTCTCTGCCTCCCACCCCAGGGCTGACACGGCAGCAGAGGGGAGGAGGAGCAGGTCGGGGGCAGCCAGGAGGTGAGTGTCTCCCCTGCACCCCAGCCAGCCCCAGGCTGAGGGGGCTGACCCTCCGCCAGCCCACATGATGACCGGGTGCCCCCTGCCTCCAGGCCACTCAGGATGACCTGTCCTGCCTCTGCCAGGGCCTGCCTCTGGGCCCCAGGGGTTCAGCTCAGAGCCTCCAGGCCTGCTGGCACAGAAACCCCGCTGAGCCGTGTGTGAGAGCCACGTCCTGCTCCCTGCGGGGGACGCACCTTTACCCCGTTCTTGTTCCCGGGGGCGAGCAGAGGGGCCGTGCACTGAGGTGCCCTGACTCTGGCCTTCACCTGCAGGTTCCAGCTCGCCTGGCTGCTCCCCTGCTGCTTCGCCCTGCGCAGGTGAAGCCCTGCGCTCCTCCCCTCCCCGCCCCCTCGTCGTCCCTCCCTCCGTCCATCGCCCCCTGCCTGATCTGGGACGGGCCCATCTGGACGGTCTGACATGTGGAGGAGGGACAGATTGATTTGGTGACATGACTCTCCTCTGCTGATGCCAAGAGAAACCCCTCTGCAGGACATCTCTGGATTGCAGGGTCTGGTCCAGGACTGGCAGGAGATGGCTGCTCCCCGCAGAGTGTCTCCCTGCACAAGAAGCAGGGCAAGTGCCTGGACTCTCCAGTAACTTGCACAGGTCATCTCGCTGCAGCAGAGCAGCTTTGGCCTTCACAACAGCCTTGAAGATCCAGTCATCAGTTGGGATGCCGCTATCCCTGGAGATAGTCCTTGAGATTCAGAGCACTTTCAAAACAAAGCCCCAAGCGTCTTCCATGAGAGAAAGATGCAAAATCTCCCCAAGTCCACCAACAGATGAATGAGTATGAAACTGTGATCTGACACGTGGACGTTGCACTGCCACAGTACTGGAAAGATCCTAGAAAGACCCGCAATGAATTGCAGCACGCCACAAGGACCTGAAGACTGGGGACGTGAAGGGAGCAAGAAAATGGCAGGTTTTGTGACATGGACAAGGGAGCATCCAGGTGTGATTTACTTGCCTGGTGTGCTGGTGTGGGAAGTATGCCAAGATGCATGCCAGCTGGGGGGTCCCTTCCTGGGGAGCATGCCTTTCCATCAGGAGCCTCCACAAAACACCAGCTAGTCTGTCCTGGTTATGGCAGTGCCAAACTCTGCCTGCAGATGCGTGCAAGTAGTTCCCATCACTTGACTGCAACTGTGATCCAGTCATCTTTTCAGCGCAGGGTGTCTAGGGCCTGCAGCAAAGGCAGTAGCCCTAGACTTCAAGAGGGCCGACTTCAACTAGTTGAGGAGATTAGCGGGAGAGGTGGTGGGGTTTGAGAGCAGGGGAACTTAGTGCCCAAGATGAGTGGTCGTTCCTTAAGCAGACGATACTCCGGGCCCAAGGGGTGACCAGCCCAACAAAAAGCAAGGGGGGCAGATGTGCCCAAACACCCCCCTGCCTCACCAAGGGTGTACGGGAATGCCTGATTGCCAAAAAGGCTGTGTACAACCGGTGGAGGGGGCATGCTATCTTCAAAGAGGAATATACCTCTTCTGCTCGTGCTTGTAGGGAGGCAGTTAGACAGGCCAAAGCTACCATGGAGCTGAGGATGGCAACCCAAGTAAAAGACAATAAGAAATTGTTTTTTAGATATATAGGGAGTAAAAAGAAGGCCCAGGGAGGAATAGGACCCCTGCTAAATGGGCAGAAACAATTGGTGACGGACAGAGGGGACAAGGCTGAACTCCTCAACGAGTTCTTCGCCTCAGTGTTCCTAAGTGAGAGGCATGACAAGTCTCTCACTGGGAGTGTAGGGAGGCAGCAGCAAGGCACCAGACTTCCATGCGTGGACCCTGAGGTGGTGCAGGGTCACTTGGAGGAACTGGATGCCTTTAAGTCGGCAGGCCTGGATGAGCTCCATCCGAGGGTACTGAAGGCACTGGCCGACATCATTGCAGAGCCACTGGCGGGAATATTTGAACGCTCGTGGCGCACGGGTCAAGTCCCGGAGGACTGGAAAAGGGCCAATGTGGTTCCCATTTTCAAGAAGGGGAGGAAGGAGGACCCGGGTAACTATAGGCCAGTCAGTCTCACCTCCATCCTTGGCAAAATCTTTGAGAAAATTATCAAGGCTCACATTTGTGAGAGCCCGGCAGGACAAATTATGCTGAGGGGAAACCAGCACGGGTTCGTGGCAGGTAGATCGTGCCTGACCAATCTAGTCTCTTTTTATGACCAGGTCACAAAACGCCTCGACGCAGGAGGAGGGGTGGATGTCGTATACTTGGACTTCAGGAAGGCCTTTGACACGGTATCCCACCCCATACTGGTGAACAAGTTAAGGGGCTGTGACTTGGATGACTGCACAGTCCGGTGGGTGGAGAATTGGCTGGAGGGTCGCACCCAGAGAGTTGTGGTGGATGGGTCGGTTTCGACCTGGAAGAGTGTGGGCAGTGGGGTCCCGCAGGGCTCGGTGCTTGGACCGATACTCTTTAATGTCTTCATCAGCGACTTGGACGAGGGGGTGAAATGTACTCTGTCCAAGTTTGCAGATGACACTAAGCTATGGGGCGAAGTGGACACTCCGGAGGGCAGGGAACAGCTGCAAGCAGACCTGGACAGGTTAGACAAGTGGGCAGAAAACAACAGAATGCAGTTCAACAAGGAGAAATGCAAAGTGCTGCATCTAGGGAGGAAAAATGTCCAGCACACCTACAGCCTAGGAAATGACCTGCTGGGTGGCACGGAAGTGGAAAGGGATCTTGGAGTCCTAGTAGACTCCAAGATGAACATGAGTCGGCAGTGTGATGAAACCATCAGAAAAGCCAATGGCACTTTATCGTGCATCAGCAGATGCATGACAAATAGGTCCAAGGAGGTGATGCTTCCCCTCTATCGGGCGCTGGTCAGACCGCAGCTGGAGTACTGCGTGCAGTTCTGGGCGCCGCATTTCAAGAAGGATGCGGATAACCTGGAGAGGGTCCAGAGAAGGGCCACTCGTATGGTTAAGGGCCTGCAGGCCAAGCCCTATGAGGAGAGATTAGAGAAACTGGACCTTTTCAGCCTCCGCAAGAGAAGGTTGAGAGGCGACCTGGTGGCTGCCTATAAGTTCGTCAGGGGGGCACAGAAGGGAATTGGTGAGTATTTATTCACCAAGGCGCCCCTGGGGGTTACAAGAAATAATGGCCACAAGCTGGAGGAGAGCAGATTTAGATTAGATATTAGGAGGAACTTCTTCACAGTTCGAGTGGCCAAGGTCTGGAACGGGCTCCCAAGGGAGGTGGTGCTCTCCCCTACCCTGGGGGTATTCAAGAGAAGGTTGGATGTGTATCTAGCTGGGGTAATGTAGGCCCGGCACTCTTTCCTGCTTATGCAGGGGGTCGGACTCGATGATCTATTGAGGTCCCTTCCGACCCTAGCATCTATGAATCTATGAATCTATGCTCGGGCCTGTAGTGGGGCTGTCAGGAAAGCTAAAGTGGACATAGACCTAGGACTTGCGTCCAAAATCAAAGATAACAAAAATTCCTTTTTCAAATATATAGGGAGGATGAAGAAAGCACTGGGAAATGTGGGGCCCCTTCAAGATACGCTGGGCAATCTGGTGGTTGCACCAGAGGAGAAAGCAGACCTCTTTACCAATTCTTCACCTCCGTTTTCTTGTGCAGGGACTGGGACTCCCCAACCGCAATGCAAGATGGACTGGAGGGGAATGCCTCCAGACCCCAGGTTGGGGAGGACCGGGTTTGAGAGCTTCTGGAGGGGCTGGACGTGTTCAAATCAGCGGGTCCAGATGCTCTCCACCCCAAGGTGTTGAGGGTGGTAGCAGGGCTTATTGCAGAGCCCTTGGCACAGCTTTATGAGCACTCGTGGTGCTTGGACCAGGTGCCAGATGGTTGGAAGATAGCCAATGTGGTCCCCATCTTTAAAAAAAGGGAGGAGGGAGGACCCAGGCAACTATAGGCCAGTCAGTCTTACCTCAATCTTAGGGAAACTCTTTGAGAAGATCATCATGGAGCACATCCGCGACGGGCCGGCTTCAGGGATGATGCTTGAGGGCAACCAGCACGGTTTCATTAGGGGCAGGTCATGTCAGACCAACCTGATTGCCTTTTATGATCAAGTCATAAAAGCATTGGATGTAGGGGTTGCCGTGGATGTAGTCTTTCTGGACTTCAGCAAGGCCTTTGCCACCGTCTCCTACCCCATCCTCATTAAAAAATTGGGCGACTGTGGCATTGATGCCAACACGGTCAAATGGATTGCACATTGGCTGAAGGGTCATACTCAGAGGGTGGTGGTGGATGGGTTGACCTGGGGGGAAGTGGGCAGCGGAGTCCCCCAGGGCTCGGTCCTTGGGCCCGCGCAGTCCACAATTTCATAGTTTCGTAGGTTCTAGGGTCAGAAGGGACCTGAGTAGACCATCTAGTCTGACCCCCTGCTATGGCAGGCAAGAGTACTGGGGTCAAATGACCCCAGCAAGGTGTACATCTAGCCTCCTCTTAAAGTTCGATTTCTTTATCCATGATTTGGATGATGGGATGAAAAGCAACCTGCTTAAATTTGCTGATGATACCAAAATGTGGGGTGAGGTGAGCACACTAGTAGGGAGGGAAAGACTGCAGCAAGACTTGGATAGTTTACAGGGGTGGGCTAGCAAAAACAGGATGTGTTTCAATACTGACAAGCGCAGGGTGCTGCACGTGGGCAGTAGTAACCAGCAGCACACTTATAAGATGGGAAACTCCCTTCTTGAGAGCACAGAGGCAGAAAGGGATCTTGGAGCCATTACTGACTCCAAGATGAACATGGGCCGACAATGCGAGGTCACGGTTGGCAAGGCTAACCACACCTTGTTGTGCATCCACAGGTGCATCTCTAGCAGGGCCAAGGAGGTGATCCTCCCCCTCTATGCGGCACTGGTCAGGCCGCAGCTGGAGTACTGCGTCCGGTTCTGGGCACCGCACCTCAGGAGGGATGTGGACAACACTGAGAAGGTCCAGAGGAGGGCCACCTGCATGATCTGGGGGCAGCAGGGCAGACCCTACAATGAGAGACTGCGGGACCTGAACCTGTTCAGGCTTCACAAGCGAAGGCTGAGGGGGGACTTGGTGACCGTCTATAAACTCACTCGGGGGACCAGAAGGGTTTGGGATAGACCTTGTTTCCCCTAGCGCCCCCTGGCATAACAAGGAATAATGGCCACAAGTTGTTGGAGAGCAGGTTTACATCAGACCTCCATAAGAACTACTTCACGGTCAGGACGGCTAGGAACTGGAGCCAACTTCCACGGGAACTGGTGCTAACTCCTACCCTGGGGGTCTTTAAGAAGAGGCTTGATGCCTACCTGGCTGAAGTCACTTGAGCCCAGTTTTTCTCCTGCCCAGAAGATCTACAAGGTCCCTTTGATCCGCCGTCTATGATCCTATGAATCCCATTGATAGCTGTTTCCACCTTTTGCGGATGCCTGTTTTCTCGCTGGGCTTGCCAGGTTTTGGAGGATGGCCTGCAGCTCGAGCCCACTTGTCTTATGGTGTTGTGACACAACGTCAGTACATCAGGCCAGATTTAGGGATGGTGTGCAAGAGCACATTCACGTCCCAGGACAGGTGTGCCCGGGAGGCGCTCTTTTGCCCGAAACAGTCCTGCAGTTGGTAAAATCCTCAGGGCTGCTCAGAAGAGAATGAGCAAGCCTCTCTTTTCCTAGCCCTGGTGTGCTACTGGCATCCCATGGGTATAGCCTGGAGGTCTGTAGAGCTCTTTAGCTCAAGTGTCTGCTCACAGTTACAGGCACCTCTACTCGTCTCTCTCCTGAGATGCCAGTGCTGTCCAGTAGAGAAGGGATGCCATTCTCCATAAGGGTCTGTCATAGTTTACGGCACAAGTGCTTGCTGTACTAGCCATTATTATCTGATCTGTACATGCTAGCTGTAGCGCTGGATGCGCCACATTGCATCAGATATATTCTAACACTATGTGTACGTTGAACGATATGCCGGCATCTTTCTGTCAGGCCTTGTGAGCTGCACAGTCACCCTTTGGGTGGGAGCCTGAGACTGCCTATACGCTGCAGGAAGCCGTCTTGGTAATTCAATCGGTGGCCATCCTAGTCAGCAGGATTGACCCCACTGGATGCAGAGCTGCCCTGTTTGCCAGGGCCAACCATCCAGCTGTCACAGGAAGTCCTCGGGAAACCCTTGCCATGTACTTTGAGTTGTGGGAGAACGCCTCGAGGGCTGCCTGACATAGGTTGGGGTGCCTTTTGCTGCTGTCCCAATGTAGCAGGTTAGGCTTTCCAAAAAATACCCTTGGTTTGTGTTTTCACCGGTCTTTTCATTCTCAGAGTTTCACGTCCAAGAGGAGTGATCCTGTAATAGAGCAGTCAAGGTGCGGATAAAAGGCACCTAGCATAGCTCCCCCCAATACAGCATGTGCCATAATATAATATACACCTCGGTCTTGAAAATCTGAATACAGAGAAAAAGATGGTGTCTGGTAGTACCCAACCAGGCAGCAGCAGCAAGGAACCTGAGCTTGCTTGTTGCTCTGCCCCCTGTAGAAATCACGAAGGTTGGACTTTGGTTTTGCTTCGCCACAAAGAAACTCAGGCCTGGTCTAGTGAGAACAATTGGGAAATGTGTGCCCCTGGGTGTGTTACAAATGCCACCACTGAGTAGGTGTGTAATCTGTAACATGGAATAAAAGGAAGAGTTTATTAGTGCTGCAAATCCTTCTGATATTTCTTGACAACAACATAAGGGTTCACTGGAAAGGAGCTGCTCTGGTTTGGTTTAGCGCATCCTTCTGCATGTGTGCGTGGTTGCTGTCCATTTTCCCTGAGGGTTTTTCCCCCACTCCTTACCCAAGGAGGCTGAGCCCTTCCTCTGGCTGGAACAGGCTCAGGGTTCAAATGGCAGATCCCATTCCTCTTTCTACGCAGGTCCGGTCCCCGTGGGAGCTTTCCCCGCCGAGGTCCAGCTCCCTGGCCTGACACAGGCAGAGATCCCAGGACGGGGGAGCACACGTTTTAAACGCACGGGGGCAAAAAGAAGGTTCCGGGTAACGTGGGGCCCCTGCAGGACACGCTGGGAAATTTGGTCGTCACACCAGACGACAAAGCCAACATGTGGCCCCTGCATTTAACGATTTCTTTGCCTCCATTTTCCTGAGCAGGGACCGCATCAGCCCCCCCCTGCGCCCCCTCAGGCTCCCGGCGAGGCGCGCCCAGGCCTAGGGTCGGGGAGGATCTAGTCAGGGAGCGTCTGGAGGGACTGGACGTATTCAAGTCAGCCGGTCCGGACGATCTCCACCCCCGAGTGCTGAGGGGATTGGCCGAGGTCATTGCGGGCCCCCTGGCACGGCTGTACGAGCACTCGTGGTGCTGTGGTGTGGTGCCAGAGGACAGGAACAGGGCCAATCTGGTTCCCATCTTCAAGAAGGGGAGGAAGGAGGACCCAGGAAACTCTAGGCCAGTCAGTCTTACCTCAATCCTGGGCAAGCTTTTTGAGAGAATTATTCTGGCGCATATCCACGAGGGGCCAGCGGGGGAGATTATGATAGGGGCAACCAACACGGGTTCATTAGCGGCAGGTCCTGTCAGACCAACCTGGTGGCTTCTACGACCAGGTCACCAAATCTTTAGACGCAGGGGTAGCAGTGGACATAGTCTTCCTGCACTTTTGGAAGGCCTTCGACGCTGTCTCTCACCCCGTTCTCATTAAGAAACTGAGGGACTGTGGGGTCGACACCCACACACTCAAATGGGTCGCCAGCGGGCTGGAGGGCCTCACCCAGAGAGTGGAGGTGGATCGGTCATTTTTGACCAGGAAGGATGTGGGCAGTGGTGATGCTTAAAAGCGGTTCGTTTCTCTGGTGGCCACTAAAATCACAGACACACACTCATTAGATGGCACAAAAGGTGTATTTGCAAATAGGGTCAGAGCAGAGTCAAAAACTCAGATTACTCTGAACGCACCAAGGAATTTTGCAGGCTGTATTTATCTTTTTCCTCCTGGGCACGTGTGCAGAAACAGGAACTCTTACCGCTCACTTCCGTTTCATACAAGCATACATGTGGTTACATCACTACATACATCGCATGTATATTATAATTAACTACTTAAGTATGCGGGGCGGAGAGGTAAATATGCATCAGCTAATTAAGCATGTTCAGACAGTACTATAGGTCACCAAGAGTTTAAACGCCCCCCTTTCAAGGACACAGTCAGTTGAATTCCAGCTTCTGTAATCTGTATGAGAAAGGCTAGGGAGAAGCTGGGGGAGAGTCTGCGATTTAGTATAAGAAAAGCTGTGGCAAGACTGGGCAGAAAAAAGTCCTTGGCAGTGTTTCTTTCTTATTAGGTGCAAGATGCAAGCTGTGCATTTCTAACAATACTCCATTTCTAACAGTGGGGTCCCTCAGGGCTCGGTCCTCGGGCCTGCACTGTTCAACATCTTCATCAGTGACTTGGACGAGGGGGTAAATAGCACCGTGTTCAAATTTGCTGATGACACTAAGATGTGGGGGGATGTGGGCACGCTAGAAGGGAGGAATAGGCTGCAATCAGACCTAGACAGGTTACAGGGGTGGGCGGAAGAGAACAGGATGGGATTCAACACTGACAAGTGTGGGGTGATGCACCTCGG
Source organism: Crocodylus siamensis (assembly GCF_052110815.1). Classification (NCBI taxonomy): domain Eukaryota; kingdom Metazoa; phylum Chordata; order Crocodylia; family Crocodylidae; genus Crocodylus; species Crocodylus siamensis. The sequence goes on from NC_143407.1 coordinate 23,268,912, forward strand.
GAAGAACAACCAGCACCAGACCTACAGGCTGGGGAACTCCCTTCTCGTCAGTGCAGAGGCAGAAAAGATCTTGGAGTCATCACTGATGCCAAGATGAACATGGGCCGGCAGTGTGGGAACGTGGTCAGGAAGGCCAACTGTACCTTGTCATGCATCCACAGATGCATCTTGAACAGGGCCAAGGAGGTGATCCTCCCCCTCTATGAGGCATTAGTCAGGCCGCCGCTGGAGTACTGCATCCCGTTCTGGGCGCCGCACCTCAGGAGGGATGTGGCCAGCATGGAGAGGGTCCAGAGGAGGCCACGCGCATGATCGGGGGCAGCAAGGCAGGCCCTAAGAGGAGAGGCTACGGGACCTGAACCTGTTCAGCCTCCACAAGAGAAGGCTGAGGGGGATCTAGTGGCCTGTTACAAACTAGTCAGAGGGGACCAGCAGGCACTGGGGGAGTCCCTGTTCCCCCGAGCGCTAACAGGAGTGACCAGGAATAACGGTCACAAGCTGGCAGAGGGTAGATTCAGACTAGACATCAGGAGGCGCTACTTCACGGTCAGGGCAGCTAGGATCTGGGACCAACTTCCAAGAGAAGTGGTGCTGGCTCCTACCCTGGGGGTCTTTAAGACAAGTCTTGGCTATCACCTTGCTGGGGTCGTTTGACCCCACTACGCTTTCCTGCCATGGCAGGGGGTCGAACTCGGTGATCTGCTCCGGTCCCTTCCGACCCTAGAAACTATGAAACTATGAATCCTATGGGTACCCGACCCAGTACAAGCACTTGGGGCACTTCCCCAAATCAGGGACCAAAAAGGAAAGTCTCCCTTAGTCCGCAGACTTAAGGGGCCTCTTAGGTTTAATTTAGACCCACCCCTCAAGAAGTTTCCTACACCGGTAACAAAGGAGCCTGTAGGGTGTCAAATGGTTTTTGGCACCCCTGCTTCCAGACCACTGGATCAGGGCTGCCCTTCTTGGTCAGCTCATGTAGGGGAGCTGCCGTCGCTCCAAATCCCAGGACAAACCGTCTGTAATATCCAGCCAGGCCAAGGAAGGCTCTGACTTGCTTCTTGGTTTCTGGAGTTGGCCAGTCTTTAATGGTCTCGATCTTGTCCCACAGGGAAGCAGTATGACCTCCATCCACACGATGTCCCAAATATACCACTTCGGAGAGCGCCCACTGGCACTTTTTGGCTTTCACCGTAAGACCAGCTTGCTTGATCTTGCTTAACACGGTGGCCAGATGAATCAGGTGCGATTTAAAGTCCTGACCGAAGATGGCGATGTCATCGATGTAAGCCATGGCAAACTGCTCACATCCTTGTAGCAGGTTATTATCCGTCTTTGAAAAGATGCAGGAGAGTTGCGCGTACCGAAAGGTAAAACCGTAAACTCCTATAGTCCCACAGGGGTGATAAAGGCGGACTTAGCTATGGCATCCGGATCCAGTGCCAGCTGCCAGAATCCTTTGGACAGATCGAGAGTAGAGATAACCTTGGCTGGGCCCAGGCGATCAAGCAAAGTGTCCATCCTGGGCGTGGGGTATGCGTCAGGGACGGCAATAGCGTTCAGCTTCCGGTAGTACACACAGAACCGGATGGACCCATCCTGCTTCCAGACGAGTACCACCGGGCTGGCCCAGGGACTCGCTGAAGGCCGGATAACCCCTAACCCTTCCATCTCTGTGATCTCTCGCATTATTTCTTGCTTTACCTTCTCGTTAACTGGGTACGCTCTGGAGTGTATAGGGCGATGGCTGCCCGTGTCTCTAGAGTGTACTGCCAGGTCCGTTCTACCTGGTTTGTTGGAGAACACTATCCCACAGTCTTTGAGTGCTGCGAGCAGCTTGTCCTTGTCCTGGGAGGGCAGATGGTCCACAGGCAGAGTTCCTCCATTCCTGCCTCCCCATCCCAGTCACCATACATGACCGGCTCCTCGGGGTCCTCAAGTGATCCTTCTCCTGAGGAAATCCAGAATACCGCATCACCTCTATCAAAGTACGGTTTAAGCATGTTCACATGAACTGTCTTAGGCTTTTTCCCACTCCTGGCCACTACATAGGTCACATCATCCAGCTTGTCCAGGATAACGTGAGGTTCTTCCCAAGCGGCTTGCGACTTGTCTGTCTTTAGTGGCAGGAAAACCATAACCTTATCACCTCATTCAAAGGTAGGAAAGCGGGCCTTTGCTGGGCCTGTCCCGGGGACTCTCGTGCCACTTCCATCATATCAGTTTCTGATGAAAGTTCAGCACGTACTCCACCATGGAGGTCTTGGTGGAAGGGATTTTCCCTTCCCACTCCTCTATTCACCAAATCGAGACAACCTCAATCTCGCCTCCCAAACATCAACTCAAATGGCGAGAAGCCAGTGGACTCCTGGGGCACCTCCTGGTAGGCCAAGAGCAAATGCGGCAGTTTCTCATCCCAGTCATTGGGGTTTGAGTCCACAGAGGCCTTTAGCATCCCTTTCAAGGTCCCACTGAACCTCTCTACTAGCCCATTTGTCTGAGGGTGGGAGGCCGTGGTCTTGAGGTGCTTCACCCCACAGCACTCCCACAGGCACTTCATCACCTCCGCCAGGAAGTTGCCACCCCGGTCAGTCAGGATCGTGGGGGGAAAACCTAGCTGAAAGCAGATCTTGGTTAGGGCATCAGCAACCACAGGTGCCTCGGTGGAGTTCAAGGCAACTGCCTCCAGGTACCGATGTGCGAAATCCACTAGAGGCAGGATGTATTACTTCCCTGTCCGAGTCTTATGCCTCAGAGGGCCCACAATGTCTATCCCCACTCTTAGGAAGGGCTGATCAATGATAGGGAGGGGCTGGAGGGGAGCCTTTCTCTTGTCCCCACTTCTGCCCAACCGCTGGCATGTCTTGCAAGATCGGCAGTGGTCCGTCACTTTCTGGGCAATTCTGGGCCAATAAAAGTGTGCCTGTAGCTGCCGCCGTGTCCGTTCTCTGCTCATGTGACCAGCACATGGTAAATTGTGAGCCAAGGAAAGCAATTGTTGTCTGTATTTACGAGGTACTATGATCTGGGGATGGGGTTCCCAGGTCTCGGCATGGCTCTTTGGTACCCACAACCGAGAGAGAAGTCCTTTATCCCACACCACCTGTTCCCTCTTCTCTGGGGTGAACTCGGTCTCTTGCTCCTGAGCCATCTGCCGGAGATCCTCCAAGCTGGGGTCTGCCAGAACCTCCTGCTTGCACTCCTCTTGCCCGGCTAAGCTATCAGCAGAGATTTCGGGGGCTCCTGCAGGGAGTGCAGCTTCACCCTCAGGGGCTTCCCTGGACTCCTCCCTGAGAGTCGTTCCTTCCTCTGCCACTGACGGACTGGACACTTCCCTGGGACTGTCACTTAGCCCCCCCTCGGGGTTGCTACTTCCCTCAGGAACTCGTGTGCAGTCACCCTCCGCTGGGGCCTCTCCCAGGGCAGCCAATGCTGTGGCTGTCTCTAGGGGAGTTTCTAACCCTCCCCCTCTAGACTTTCTGCCACGGGGTCCCTGCAGGACACATCAGGACAGTTGGTGGCCCACACAGCGAAGAGGCAGAGCTCGCCAATGACTTCTTCGCTTCAGCATTCGTGAGCACCGGCCAAAACAATGCCCCCAATCTGAACATAGATCGATGTCCAGAAAGCACTATACCGCGCATGGTTAGTGCTGACTTAGTGAAGGAGCACTTAGAGGGGCTGGATGGGTAAAAGTCAGCAGCTTGGACGACCTCCATCTGCAGGTGCCAAAGCAATTGGCCAGGGTCATAGCTGAGCCTCTGGCACGGCTGTTTCAGGACTCATGGTGCTCCGGTCAGGTCCCTCAGGACCGGAAAAGGGCCAATGTGGTGCCCATTTTGAAGAAGGGGAGAAGGGAGGAGCGGGGTAACTTTAGGCCGGTCAGGCTTACCAGTCAGCGGGGTGGCTACCTGGCTTCGGGACCGCACCAGAGAGTGGGAGTGGACGGGTTGTTCTCAGCCTGGAAGGAGGCGGGCAGTGGCGTCCGGCAGGGCTCGGTCCCTGGTCCAGTGTTATTTAATATCTTCATCAGCGATTTGGAAGAGGGTGCAGAAAGCACCCTGTCCAAGTTCGCGGATGACACCAGGTTAAGGGGCAAAGTGAACACAGCAGAGGGAAGGGAAGATACAGGCCCATCTGGACAGGTTGGAGCAATGGGCAGAACGAAGGAGGATGCAGTTGAACAAAGACAAATGCAAGGTACTCCACCTATAAGGTGGGGGAAGACCTCCTCAGCAGCTCAGCGGCTGAAAGGGATCTTGGAGTCATAGCTGACTCCAACATGAACGTGGGCCGGCAGTGCAACGAAGCCATCAACAAGGCCAATCGCACCTTGCCATGTCTTAGCAGATGCATGACCAACACATGGAGGGAGGGGATGCGCCCTCTCGATGAGGCACCCGTCAGGCCGCAGTTGGAGTACCCTGTCGCGTTTTGGGCGCCGCGCTTCAAGAGGGACGCGGAGGATCTGGAGAGAGTGCAGAGGAGCGCGACTCGCATGATTAGTGGCCTCCGTGCAAGACCCTACGAGGGGAGGTCGAGGGAGCTGGATCTCTTCAGCCTTCATAAGAGACGCCTGAGGGGACACCTTGCAGCAGCCTATACCTTTATCAAGGGGGGACAACAGAGAGTTGGAGATGCGCTATTTACCAGGGCAACCCTAGGAGTAACTAGGAATACTGGGGACAAACTAATGGAGAGTAGATTCAGGTTAGGTATTAGGAAGCCATTTTTCACAGGAAGGGTGGCCAGAATCGGAAGGGGCTGCCATGAGAGGTGGTGCTGTCACCTAACTTGGAGGTCTTCAAGAGGGGGCGAGATAGGCACCTGGCTGGGGTTGTCTGACTTCAGTCCTTTTCCTGCCGGGGCAGGGGATCGGACACAAGGATCCTTCGGGGTCCCTTCTGACTCTACAGTCTAGGAATCTGTGAAATCTTGGGGAGATTGGAGAAGATGGGAACAGAAGCTTCGATCCCACCTTGCGGTCAAAAAGGCTGAGGAAAAGGCAGAGGATTATGAAGTGGCAGCCATGCTTCACTGCTGGATACCTTCAAGTCAGCCGGCCCTGGCAATCTACACCCCAGGGTACTCAAGGAGCTGGCGAGCATCATAGTGCAGCCTCTGACACGGATCTTCGAGAGCTCCTGGCGCTCTGGTGCAGTGCCCGAAGATTGGAAGAAGGCCAATGTGGTGCCTATCATCAGGAAAGGGAGGAAAGTGGATCTGGCAAACTACAGGCCCATCAGCCTGACTTCTATCCCGGGCAAGATCTTCGCAAAGTTTATTAAAGAGGCCATCCTTAATGGACTGGCCGACGCCAACATCCTAAGGGATAGCCAACACGGGTTTGTTACGGGTAGGGTCAATAGCCTTGTCATCTTATGAAAGAAGGATGGTTCGCTACGACTTGGTCTAGACCCACGAGACCTCGACAAGGCGGTGCTGAGCAGCACCTTTCGATTCCCACAGTAGTAGGTGTGCAGAAGAGCTTGTCAGGGAAGAAGCGATTCACCATCCTTGATGAATAGGATGGCTCCTGGCAAGTCAAATTCGACAAGCCGTCATCAGAGATATGGACCTTTAACACTGCATGGGGGCGGTACCACTGCAATCGCCTGCCCTTTGGCGTCAAGTCGGCTAGCGAAGAAGTCCAGCAGAAGTATCCTGCTTGTCTCTAGCTTGCAGGGAAACAGGGAGGAGAGCCCAGGGGAAATGGAGCTTAGGCTGGCAGCAAAAGTTAAGGATCACAAAAGGTCATTTGTTAAGTACCTAGGAAGCAAAAAGACGGTGCAGGGTAACTTAGGGCCCCTTCAGGATGAACTAGGGCAGGGGTGTCCAACCTTCTTGAATGTGGGGCCGGATCATAAACTTTTTATCACCCAGTGGGCCGGCAAGACATATTCAAAGATCTCACAGGAAGCGCTATCACATCACCCCCACAAAACAAAAGTACACGATTTACTTTTGTTTCCCATTGCAGCACCTCGGGCCTCAGAAAATGGCTGGGAGGGCCGCATGGTGGCCTGCGGGCAATATGTAGGACAAGCCTGAACTAGGGCAACCGGTAACAGATAGGCAGGCCAAAGCACAGCTTCTAATTGATTTCTTTGCATCCGTGTTTCGGGACACAAATACTAATACGCATCCCATTGGCACTTGAGGTAAGCCCAGTATAGATACCAACCCAGCAACGTGGGGTCGTGCTGACCTGGTAAAGGGGCACCTGGAGGGGTTGAATGTATTTAAGTCAACAGGCCCTGATGATCTTCATCCTAGGGTACTTGGGGAATTAGCTGGAGTCATAGCGGAGCTGCTGGCACAGCCGTTTGAGGACTTGTGGTGCTCAGGACAGGTCCTGGAGGATTGCAAAAGGGCCAGTGTGGTCCCTATTTTCAAGAAGGGGAGGAAGGAGGAACCGCGTAACTATCGGCCGGCTAGTCTCACCTCCATCCTTGGCAACACCCTTGAGAAAATTGTTAAGAATCACATTTGTAGGGGACCAGCGGGTAAAATAATGCTAAGGGGCGATCGGCATGGCTTCACAGCAGGCAGATCCTGCCCGACTAGCCTGGTTTCGTTTTACGACTGGGTCACAAAATGCTTGGAGGAAGGAAGAGAGATGTTAGGTAGATGTTATTTATTTAGATTTTAAAAGGGCCTTTGACCCAGTGTCACCCAATTCTTATACATACACGAAACAGTTGCATTGTAGATTTCTACCCACGGAACTGTGTAATAAATTGGCTTTAGGGACGCCCCCAGAGAGCGGAGGTGGCCAGGTCGGTTTCTACCTGGATAAATGTGGGCAGCGGAGCCCCCCAGGCGCTGTCCTGGGACCAGTACTGTTCAATATCTTCATTAGTGATTTCGGCAAGGCAGTAGAAAGCACCTGTCCAAGTCTGCTGACGCTCCCAAATGATGGGGGGAGGCACACAAACTAGATGGCAGCGAGCGAATCCAGGCTGATTTGGACAGGCTGGGGAAATGCACCGAACAGAATAGGATGCAGTTTAACAAGGACAAGTGTCACGTGTTGCACCCGGGGAGGATGAATCATCCACCCCCCCATAGCCTGGGAGGTACCGCACTGAGCAGCACAGCGGGGGAAAGGGACCTCGGAGTCGCAGTCCACTCCGACACGTACATGAGTCCCCGGTGTGATGGGGTAGTAAGTACAGCAACTGCACCCTTTCTTGCACAAGTAGGGGCATCACAAACAGGTCCGGGGAGGTGATACTTCCCCGCCACGCAGCATTGGTCAGGCTACAGCTGGAGTACTGCGTCCAGTTTTGGGCGCCGCACTTCAGGAGGGATGTGGATGGCCTGGAGAGGGTTCAGACGAGGGCCGCTTGTCTGGTTAATGGCCTACAGAAAAAACCTATGTGGGCTGATTGGGAGACCTGAACTTCTTCAGCCTCCACAAGGTGAGGCTGAGAGGTGATCTTCTGACCCTCTACAAACTCATCGGGGGGCAGCAAGAAATAGCGGATCCAATGTTTTACAGGGTGCATATTGGGTGTGCTAGAAATAATGGCCACAAACTGAGAAAGAGTAAAATCAGACTGGGCATCAGGAAAGCATTCTTCACAGTGAGGGCTGCCAAAATATGGAATACGTTTCCAAGGGACGTGGTGCTGTGCCCTTCCTTGGAGGGGTTTAAAAGGAGACTGGAAACAGAGCCGCTCGGTGACCAGCGACACCAGCTCTTACAGGAGCACACCCAGCCTTGCAAGGACCTCCAAGCCCGTACAGCGCAGCAGCATAATGGGTGGCCGAGCAGGGAAAACAGGTCAAAGCTAAACTAAAGCCCTACTGGGCTCTCAGACACCTAATCCGAAGCAGGATGATTTGCTTAAGATTGGCCCGAAAATAATCATTCCAACTGGTGTGAGGACCAACATGTTGACAGTGCTTCGTTGGCCCCATCAAGGCATAGAAAGGTCGAAGGCGCAAGCTCAGCAAGCCATGTATTGGGCTAAAATGCATGCCCGCATCGAGCATTGGATGGTGAACTGTGCACATCGTCAAGAGCTCAAACCCAGGAATCAGAAAGAGCTCGGGATCTCACATTTTTGACCCATGGGGACAGTCTAATTTGATCCCAGTCAACTATTACTCCAACTACCCTGAAGTTTTGCACCTGCCAGACGAACCAGCTGCCATAGTGGCAGGCAAAATGAAGGCTGGGTTTGCTCGCCGTGGTTTACCTAAAGAAATTGTCTGCGATCACCTGCCATTTGCAAGTCACAAAATGAAATAATTTGCCTCCGACTGGGGCAGAACCATCACCCGGCGGTCAGGCCGAACGCACGGTTCAGGCCGTCACATCAATGTTTCCGAAGACTTTACGGGACGCCTCCGATCCATGCGGGGGCTCCTGTAAGGATCCAAGGAAGGGGAGCTTTTTCCTTCTGACACAAGCAGGGCTGGAGGGCTCGGAGGCCTTTGTAAGGCTGGATTTGCAGATGGGGCAGGGCACATGTGTTTGTGTGAGCACCTGGATGTCACTGCTATGTGTGTGTGCACACGAGTGTCGCTGGGGGTTGGGGCGGGGCAGTGTGCATGTATGTATGGCTCTTTATGTGTCACTGCTATGTACAGCACAGGGCACTGTCTATGTGCTGCACCGGGACCAGGCCCAGCAGCGCCGGGCAGGGGAGGCCACATTGGAGGTAGGTGCATGCTGACCCTCGCTCCGGCCAGCCTGGTCTTCCCGGGATCCTGTCGTCCCTCCCTGCACGGACAGGGGCTCGGGCCGAGCTGGGCTCCGTGTTCCCAGCCCCAGTCACTGCCCTGATGTGCCCTGACCCCACAGGCCAGTCATCAGAGAGGGGCTGAGATCTGGCACCAGGGGCTCCTCTTTAACCAGGACCCTCTGGACCAGGGCGGTCACTGCAGGGACCCTCCAGCCAGGGCGGTCACTGCTTGGGCTGCATGGACAAGGACGGACACCGCGCCCAAAGAGCTCAGGGGCTACGGTCGTGCTGGGCTGGGAGCACCCCCAGGACAGGCCAGGCCAAAGGCGCCCACAGCCCCAGCACTCAGCATGCTGCCTGGGTGGGAGGGAGACCCCTGGTTGCCATGGCAAAATGGCTGTTGTGCCCGGTGACATCACAATGCCCAGCCTCACTCTCAGCTACCGGCTCCTCCCAGTGCTCTCCCGCCGTCCGCCCGAGACACTTGTGCATCCTCGTCCTCGTGCCCTTAGTTAGTGCTGTCGTTTGGAGTTAGGTTGTTAGTGTAGGAGTAGTTTCATTAGTTAGTTGGTGTTTTCATTAGGTAGTTTCTTAGGTCCTTAGCTGATTAGTTTGTTAGTTTCTTAGATAATTAGTTTGTTAGTTTCTTAGGTAGTTAGTTTCTTAGTTTGATAGGTAGTTTGTTTCTTCCATAGTTAGTTCATTAGTTAGTTTCTTACTTCTCTAGTTAATTCTTAGTTGGTTAGATAGTTAGTTACCTCTTTTATTCATTAGTTAGTTAGATTAGTTGTTCTTTAGTTAGTTTATTAGGTTTTTACATAGTTAGTTAGATAGATTCCCAGTTAGCTAGAGTCCCAGTTCCCCATCCGGGCGTCGGAGGCCAGCGCCAGTTGGAGCCGTGAGTGCCCTTTCTCACTCAGCCGTGGGGTGGCACTGGGGACCCGGCGCGGGCCTGGCACAGGGATTTTGGGAGACGAGGCAAGCTGGCAGCAGGGGCTCAGGCTGGGCGTGTTTCCAGCACTTGGCCCCCTGCCTCGTCCCCGCTCTCGGCCGTCCGGCTCCTCGTTCCCTCCTTCAGCTCAGGGCTGTTTCTTTGCAGATGCTCCGGCGGGAGACCTTGCCCCCCATAAAGGCGCGCTCCAGCAACCTGGGTGAGACCGGCGCACGTGCCGCCATGGCAGCGACGAGGGCTGGGCAGCGTGAGAGGCTACAGGGCTGTGTGGCCTCCTGTCCCGGCAGGGTTTGGCTGGCAGACCCAGCCCACACTGTCCCAGCTCCAATCTGGACACCACCCCCGTGCCCCACCCCAGCTGTCACCCCCTCCTTTCACCAGCAACTTCCCTGGGGACGGGCAACAGGACCGGCCCCCACGGGCTCCTCACGCTGGGCCAGGTCCTGGCCCTGCAGCCCCTGCCCATGCCACAGCCCTGGCTGTCTTCCCCCTGGCAATGGCCCTGCTGCCCTCTGCCCCCTTGCAAGGTGGGGCCCACACGGGCTCTGGGATCCCCATCCTAAAAGTGGTGCTCGGTCCCACCCAGCCTGATGCTCAGCCCTCGTGTCTCCTCAGCACCAGATGCCAGCCTGGGCGCAAAAGCAGTGCTGCCCCCCATTAAAGGGTCCCCACCTGTCCCCTCTACTGGGGAGGCCCCGGAGAGGAGGGACCCTGCACCCGGTGAGTTTGGGTGCGGAGTGAGCTGTGGAGGGACTTGGGCAGGTGCATGGGGAGGGGGCAAGGTCTCTGCATGAGGGCACCCGCGCCCCTTCCTCCCCTCCTTTCCCACGGCACCAAGCTGATGCAGCCAGCAGATCCCTCCCCAGCTTTACAGCTCCTCATCCCCTTCCCCCGGCCCCCACCCCCTGCCAGAGGCATTTGCGTCTCAGGTGACCTGCCACGTCCCTCGGGTCTCTCCCCACCCTGCTCCCCGGAGGCAGGGACTCCTACTTGCCCCCGTGGACAAAGGCCCTGCCCTTGCGGCTCCCACCCCTGGCAGGTACCCCCATGCGTTGCATCCCAGAGGGCTGGTTGCCCTGTGCCCTGGCTGACGCGTGGCCCCTTGTCTCCCCGCAGGGCCGGCAGCAGTGCTGGGGGCAAGTGCTGGCAGCAGCGCGAGGGGCCAGCCCTGGCCGCACCCCCCCGCTGCCGTGAGTCTTTCACTTGCATGGGGAATGGGATGGGTGGGCTTGGGGCCGGGGGTCTCTCCCCAGGTGACCCGTCCCCCCCAGCCCCACGCAGCACACAGGACCCCGGGGACAGTCTCCATCTCCTTCCACCTCCAGGGGCCCCCAAGGATAAGGGAGGGTTGTGGGCTCATGCCCCGATCGCAGGGACAGTCCTGCCCCAATCCGAGTGTCTGCGGGGACCTGGGCCCTGGAGCTGGGAGGTGGGGACTCACCTGGGACCGGGCGTAACAACCAACCCCTGGGATCCCCCGGCCCGGCTCTAGGAGCCCTACCCGGCCCTGGGGCTCGGGAGCTGCCAGCCCTGCATCGTGGGGAGATGGGACCTCGCTGCCCAAAGGAGCCCATCGCCCCTGACGCTTTCTTTCCCCAGGAGTTGAAAGGCCAGCGCGGGTACCGCCACCACCAGGTGAGCAGGTCCCAGCCAGGGCGGGGGCTGGGAGGACGCCAAGGGGTGGGTGATGGCTGCGTGGCCAGGTGGACCAGAGGGACGAGTCTGGGGCCAGTGGACAGCGGGCGAAGGCAGGGCCAGAGGGAGAGATGGGGCAAGAGGTGGCCCCATGCGCAGGCAGACGGGCAGTGGTGGGAGGCCTCTCTAACCCGCACGGTCTCCTTTGCGGCAGCTGGAGGTGAAGGTGCTGCGGGCCCGCCTGGCAGCGCAGGAGCAGGACGCGGCGGTCCTCCTGTCCCGGTAGGTGTGGGGCTGGGAGGCACCACGCTGTTCCCGGGGTGCGGCGCAGGGCTCGGGGCTGAAGCCCGGGGCCTGTCCCTGCTTCTGTGTGAGTCTCTCCTCGGGGAAGGCTGTTTTGTGGGACGGCGCCGGCAGTCTCCCCGAGCCCCCAAATGTGTTTTGTCTCCACAGAGCTCGGCAAAGGGAAGAGCAGCTCCTGGTGAGTAGTGGGGGGACCGAGGCCGGCAGAGCCATGGGGCAGGGGAGGGAGCAGGCTGAGGCCGAGCTCGGCCAGCTGGGTAAATCCCAGAGAACATGAAAGCGGGCAACAGAGTCATGGCACCTGGCGTGCGGGGACAGGTGGGGCCTGGCAGGCACCTTGGGAGGTGCCGCTGTTGGGTGCCGAGGCCCGACACGCTCGGTGCAGCTGTGGGGAAGGTCTGACGGGCTGGAGCGATTCTGGTGCAGGCTCAAGTGGAGGACCTGAAGAGGGAGAATCGTGCCCTGGAGCTGGCCCTCCAGGCACAGAGGGAGCAGGGCCGGGCCGCGGAGGACATCCCCACGGAGGTGAGCCGCTCTGCATGCCCCTGCCCAGGGAGAGGGGAAGTGTGTGTGCGCCTGTGTGTGCCCAGGGTAAGGCTGTGCCCTGCTGTGCCAGGCCCTGTACTTGATGGCCCGGGTGCTGGCCCGGCTCTGTGGGTGGAGGGCTTGTGTGTGTGGTGCCGGGCACCGTGTGAGCCTTGTAGGACCCGTGGGGTCACAGGTCTGTGCTGCACTGACCTGCCCTGCTTCCTGGATGGCTGCCCCCTCCCCCAGCCGCCCCACCTAATCCGCCAGGTGCCAGCACGGGGGCACGGGCTTACATTTTGTCCTCACTGCCAATTTGTTTTTTCATTTCCAACAGCCTCCGGTCGAGGGGGTTGTGGTAGGCAGCCGTCCTGCCACCACAGAGGCCAGCACCCAGGCAGAGGGCCCCCGCCATGAGCACGTCGGGACCCAGACCAGGGTCCTCTGCCTGGCCGACGTGGGGTGCCAGGGGGAACCCCTGGCCAGGACAGCGGCGAGCACACAAACAGAGGCTCGCCGCTGTCCAAAAGGAGTTGGACACAGGGAGAGGTGTGGTGCTTTTTGGAGTCTTAGCGTGTGGGGGCGCTGGGGGTGTCGCGCGCAGCATTCCCGCTGCAGGGCAGGCTGGTGGGGCTGGGAGCGGGAGTGTTTGCAGGCCGGTTAGGCTTGAATTCGGTCCAGGATCCATCCCTGATCAGTTGCTTCTTGTGCAAGCAGGAGGAAACGCCCCTCCCAGGGGGTGGAGGCCGGGACGCAGGTGACCGTGTGCCCCACTGCGGAGGCCAGCATCCAGGCAGAGGGCCCCCAACATCGGGACGCCTGCACCCAGACAAGGGCCCTCTGCCTGGTAGATGTGGGCTGCGACCCCCTGCCCCCGTGGACCAAAGCCATCCAGGGTCCAAGGAGGACAGGACAGGGGCAAAGGTATGATGATGTTCCTAGTTTGTTTGGTTTCTTTCTAAAGAAATATTTCATGCTCCAAGCCAAATCAGCCAGATCCATGAGTCAGTCCAGAACCACAAGGGGCCCTACAGCCGGCAAACGTGCTGCTTTTCCTAGCGTTAGGTTGTGTGTGTGGGATCAGGGAGGGGAGCTGAAGGAGGGCTGGAGCCAGGAGTCTGTTCCTGGTCCTGGAAAGGGTCTCGCAGGTTGAGAGAAGGATGGGGTGGGGGCCAGGTGCCCAGGGAGGGAAGAGGTGAGTGAAGGGGCAATGACTAGTGTGTCCTCAGTAAGTGCCTTGCCCACAACTCCCTCCAGCGCCCTAGGCAGGGCCAGGGCTGGGGCAGGGGCGATGCAGGCCTGGGCTCCCTGTGCTGGGAGCCGTCCCTCTTGTTTATATGCAAACCGCAGCCAGGAACCAGACGTAGGCACAGGCTGCAGAGAGAGGGTGGGAGATGGGTGCGGCAGGACGCCCAGGGATGGTCCCTGGTACAAAGGCAATGACGGAGAGAGGGGAGGCCTGAGGTGGTGGCAATGGCCGGAGCCTGGAGGCTTGGGGTGAATGGGAGGTGACCAGTGCCTCTGCCTCCCACGCCAGGGCTGACTCTGCGGCAGAGGGGAGGAGGAGAAGGTCGGGGGCAGCCAGGAGGTGAGTGTCCCCCCTGCACCCCAGCCAGCCCCAGGTCTGTGGGGCTGCCCCTCAACCAGCCCACATGATGACCAGGTGCCCCCTGCCTCCAGGCTGCTCAGGATGACCCGTCCTGCCTCTCTGTCAGATCCGGAGTGCCCTGCATGGACTGGTTATCTCCTGGGTTTGCCCCTCATTGCCCACCTCTGGGCCCAAGGACCCTCTTGCCAGGGATTCACCCCAAGAATCAGAGCTTGTCTCCCAGGCCAGGCCTGCTGGGACAGAAAGCCCCACTGAGCCACAGCCCGCTCCCTTCTAGGGCGACTCTCCTTTACCCCGTGGTTGTTTCCGCGGGGGAGCGGAGGGGCCGTGCACCGAGCGTGCCCTGACTCTGCCCTTGTCCCGCAGGTTCCAGCTCGCCTGGCTGCTCCCGTGCTGCTTCGCCCTCAGGAGGTGAAGCCCTGCACTCCTCCCCTCTCTGTCCACGCTTGTGGTCCCCTCCCTGCGTCCTGCCCTGCCCGACCCAGGATGGACCCACGGGATGACAGCGTTGGTGCCTCTCCCTCTCTGAGCATGTAAGTGGTGTCTCTCTCCTTCTACCTTTCTGCAGCCCCTTCTCCTGTCTCCTTTTCTTGGGCCTACACACTCCAACACAGGGGCCTCCTGAGTCCTAGTGTCCACTTTGCCCCCTCACTCTCATGTAACCTTGTCGCAGGCCCCCGCCCGACTCACCTCGGCACTGCCACTCAGCTGGCCTGGCTACGTTCAAGGATCCAGTGTCACGGCGAACAGTGGGGTCTCGCCCTCTGGCCAAGGGCTTGGCTGAAATGGACAAAAAGTGGCCTTGGAGATGGAGTCACCCCCGGGGGCTTCCACTAGGACACTGTCAACTTGTTTAGGTGCTATCCTGACAGCCAGGAGGGAGCCGGTGGTTTTCCCCTAGGCCAACATGCCTGGGGAAGCAGTTCACACCCATCTTGCTTCTGCAGCATCGTTGCTCTACTTGGCTGCCCAGTGTTAGCCATTTAATTCTCGCCAGACACCTAACACAGAAGAAAAGACAAGATCGGCATTTCAACACGTCGCCGCGCTAATGACGAGACCCGAGGAGAAAGGGTTGTGCTGTAGGGAAGGAGGAACCCCAAAGAAGTCAGGCCACCGCCATCACACGTGGGCCCTCAGGGAACCACTGATCACCACCTCCAGGCAAGCGAAGCTTCACACTGGGAAGACAACAACCTTGTGGCACGGCGTGACCCAGTGGGGTGCGTCATGCCTGCGCCTGGCTTGAGCCTATCACAAACCCTCTCCCCCTGCAGCACAAGTCTCTTCCACTGATTTGTCCGATCCTCTTTCTGACACAAGGCAAGCCCAGGACAAGTGCACTGAGGCCTGGTGTTGCCAGTGGTATCCTAGTAGAGACCTACAGAGGGGCGAGGATGCTGCATCACTACAGACTCCCTGTGCAGCTGGCCTAGGCGTAGCGGGATGCCTGATGCAGCCCGTCGCCTGACTTCCCACTGGATCCAGAGCTCCCGTTTCCCAGGGCCAACAAGCAAGCTGTCACAGTAAGTCCTCTGTAAACCCTTTCCATGTTCTTTGAATTGTAGGGCTGCCTGAAAAAGGTCGGGGCTGCCTTTTGTTACTCTCCCAAAATGGTAGGTAAAGCTTTCCCAGAAATAACCTTCATTTTTGTTTTCGCTGGTCTTTTCCTTTTGAAACGTTCGCGTACAGACTAATTGACATTCAAGCAGGGCAGTGATGGTGCAAGTAAACGGTGCATATCATAGTTCCCCGCATATACCATGCACCAACATGTCACATATACCTTGTTCTCCAAAGTCAGAATGAAGACAAAAAGATTGGGGCCTTGCAGTACCACACCGGGGAGCACAGTACGGAGTCTGAGCCCACTCATTGCTCCGCACCCTCTAGATCACATGAAGATTGGACTTTTGCCTATGCTTTAGCTTTTAATTTGCTGCTGGCAGGAACTGTTCTCACCCTATGTCTTGCTTGTAACTAACAGTGGGATTGCCAGCAAGATTGGGGTTTTTGTTTGGAAAGGGCTACGTTATATTTTGAAAAAGACAGTACTTCCTACACTGACATACTAACATGCCCCAGATCCTGGAGCGGCCCAGTGTCTCAGCTCTTCCCAAGCGTCCTGGAGAGCATGAACAACCACAGTGCGGTTAAGCTGATCTTCTGTCAGTTTTGCTCTCTCCTAAGGCGAGTTTGGCTCCACTTTGCTGCCTCGGGAGCTTGAGGAAGTCCCAATCCTAGTGGGGTCCTGCAACTCAAGCCCTCAAGCTTTGGGCAGGGCAGTTCGCTCTGCCACTGCCAGTCCCTCCCTGCAGACAGACAGGAATTGATCCCTCAAGTGGGCTGGACAGGGACACTGGGGCACGGTTTAAGCAGTGACCAAAGCTTACGTTGGGAAGGCTGTGGCTGCAGTGGGAGAGGAGCTTGTGCTTTTCTCTTTGGCTCAGTAGCCTGCTCCAGGTCTGGCCTCTCCTCCTGCAAGTACCAACCCCACAGGATCCTTTCCCAAAGTCTGAGAGTGAAGGGCAAAGTGTCTGTGTGCATGTAGTCTGCAATGCGCTGGCTAGGAACAATGGTTACGCGAAGAAAGATGCACAGAACTAGCCCACCCAAGTGCCTTGCAAAAGGTCTTCATTGTCCTGATCTCAAAATTGCGGGGGCTTTCATTCATGCAGGCTTTTGCTCTGCTTTATTTTTCTCACTTAGAGGCAGAGGCCTGTCCTGCCAAGGCATCCTCACAAGGATCGCAACTGTGATGAGATGGAGAGAAGCGTGTCTGCTATCATTGACATCAAGAGCGATGTGGTCTGCGGTTCTGTACTTCTGCCACAGTCACCCGTGTGGGCAAAGCGGAGAGCGAGCTTGCCACGATGGTGGCAGAGGCAGATGAAGGCTGCAGCGAAAGCTCTCTTCAGTGCTCTCAGGTTTCCTTGACATGGGGTTCAGGTTTCCGTCCTGTGAAGTACTGTCTGGTTGCAGTTGCGCCACGTTAAGAGAAGAGAGCTCAGTCCTTGGGCCCGCACTGTTCAAGATCTTCATCGGTGACTTGGAGAGGGGAGAAAAAGCACCCTGTTCAAATTTGCTGATGACACAAAGATGTGAGGGGATGTGAGCACGTAGAAGGGAGGAATAGGCTGCAATGGGACTTAGGTTACAGGGGTGGGCAGAGGAGAATAGGATGGGATTCAACACTGAGAAGTGCAGAAAAGGATCTTGGGGTCATCATTGATGCCAAGATGAACATGGACCGGCAGTGTGGCGATACAGTCAGGGAGGCCAACCGCACCTTGTCATGCATCCACAGATGCATCTTGAGCAGGTCCAGAGAGGTCATACTCCCCCTCTGTGCAGCACTGGTCAGGCCGCCGCTGGAGTACTGCATCCAGTTCTGGGCACCGCACTTCAGGAGGGACGTGGACAACATGGAGAGGGTCCAGAGGAGGCCACGCGCATGATCGGGGGCAGGGGCAGAAGCTATGGGACCTGAACCTGTTCAGCCTCCACAAGAGAAGGCTGAGGGGGAATCTAGTGGCCATTTACAAGCTAGTCAGAGGCGACCAGTAGGCATTGGGAGAGTCCCTGTTCCCCCGAGTGCTACCAGGAGTGACTAGGAATAACAGTCACAAGCTGGCAGAGGGTAGATTCAGACCAGACATCAGGAGGCGCTACTTCACGGTCAGGGCGGCTAGGATCTGGGACCAACTTCCAAGCGAAGCGGTGCTGGCTCCTACCCTGGGGGTCTTGAAGAGGAGGCTAGATGTACACACTGCTGGGGTCGTTTGACCCCAGTGCTCTTTCCTGCCATGCCCGGGGGTCAGACTTGATGATCTGCTCAGGTCTCTTCCGACCCTACCAACTATGAAACTATAAGACGTGCACAAGCCTCTTGCTTCAACAGCAAGTCCCACAGTGATGGGTGAGTGGCAACGGGGGCAGACACTAGCTATTGCCCCCCCTCACCGACCTTGGCATATGGAGACAATGACTGTACGATGGTGATTTTGTACTTGGAAGTGAGACAGGTGTGTGATTAGGCAGCTGCAATTATGAGTGAGCAGGCCGATTTCAGATGAACTCTGCTCCTCTCAGTGTGGAGGGCACTACAAAAGGCACATTGAAGTGCCCGTGTCCTGTCACCTGCCTGGCAGCCATCCAAATCCAGTCCTGAGGTTTGCAACCTGGACTGCCCACACCCTAGGACACAGCACGGACAGTGCCCACCTGGATTGAAGGACAGCACTTGTCCCCAACGCTACATGCATTTCTCTTCCTAAACCAGCATGCACATTATGATCGAATCATCACAAAGCAACTGAATGAACCACTGACACTTATGACAGGTACTTGCAGATACACTACGTTCCTTGGCTGTCTCTTCTATCTCATACCCCTCCTCCCCATCTTCGACATCAAGAGCCTAAAGAAAGAGTCTACAGAAAGCTGTCTGCATTCAATGGACTACCAGTGTTTGAGGAACTTGAGGACCCCCATAGGCCATGGCGTATGTCAAGGAAGGCCATCTGGGAGTGTGGGAAAAGAAATGAAAACTGCGAGGAAAGACCTGGATCAGGAGGGCTTTGATAGTAAGGAAAATGGACCCGGCCATGCAACACAATCGACCTCATGAATCCTTTGTTATCATGGGCCCCACATAGAAACCTCCTGGCTTTCCTTAACTAAGGCACAGCTGGACTATGTTAAACAGTGTGGACAACTTGCTGGTTTGTAAATACCATTACATTAAAGACGCCAACGGGGAGCGCGGCAAGATCCATTGCAAAGTCCACCTCAGCACAGCCACGACCAGGGCAGCGCAGGACTCCCAACTGCCAGCACGCAGAAGCGCTCCCGTCGCGGCCCCCTCGGATTTGAACGATCCTCAGACTCTGCTGAATCCCTGTTGTCAACTCCCTCAGGCGGGACACGAGAAGAAGTCGAGAAGACCAGCCCCAAAGGTGCTGCATGGATCCTTGTTTGATCCGTTCCATCACATCCATGCGTACGGCCACACACCGATGGCAACAACAGAAGCAACCACAGCAGAGGCTCAATCTCAAGGGCTGGGAAAACCCTGCTCAGAGACATCCCCTCCAGCAGCGCCTCCGAGACAATCCTGCCACCTGCCCCGATGCCCTTGACACCACTGACCACTCGAGGCAGTGCGAGACCTTCAAGAAAGGCATCCGGAGGCGTGCCACAAATCTCAAGGCTTCTCCACAAAGAAACCTCAGGACTGGTTCAGTGAGTGACTGGGAAATGCTTGCCTGCAAAATGGACAGAGCGCACGGTGACATCCGCTCCACCTCCAAGTGCCCACGTCCGTGACCTTCAGTACAGTCATTCACGCGGCGGCCCCTGCCACGCGCACAGTTTTGCACACGCAGGGGAAGAATGCATCTCCCCCTGTGTGTGTTAGAAAAAGCCACCGTTGAGCAGGTGTGTAACATGTAATAAAACGACAGGAGAATTGATTAGTGCTGCAAATCCTTCTGAAATTTGCTGTGGACTCCCATAAGGGCTTCACTTTCAAGAAGCTTTGGGGTTTGGTTTAGCACATCCTTCTGCCCATTTACCTGGTCCTTGCTTTTCATTTTCCCTGTGGGTTTTCCCCCCTCTACTTGCCGGAGGAGGCCCAGCCCTTCCTCAGGCTGCAGCAGGCTCAGGTTTCACACGGCAGATCCCAGTCCTCTTTCTGCGCAGCTCCCTGGCCTGAGACAGGCAGAGATGCTGGAAGGGGGAGCACATGGGGTGCTCCAGCAGGCTGCAGAGGGGCTGCTCCTGCCAGGGCAAACACCGTGGATCTGGCTCCATGTAGGCACTTTTCCTTAAGCGTTTCTGGGGATAAGCGTTCCTCTGGCGTGGTTTAGTATCCGCCACATTATTGGAGCTTAAAGCCCACTCTATGGAAATGGGAGGCTCCTCTCTCGCTTGCTTCTGAGGCTATATGCCTCAGGGCAGGCGAAACTTCGGGGCATCTGAAACCCAAGCCTCCAGGCTCGGGCCTGCTCATAGGAGAAAACTGCCAAAAGACTGTGGAAATATCTGAAGCCCTTGGTCAGGCTCAGCATGTGCCGAGGTCTCTGGGATCTCAACACTTTGGGTTCTTTCAGGGCAGTGAGACGTGGACTCGGCTGGCAGGGCGGTGAGAAGGAAGAGCAGCTTCTCCCACGACTGCACAGTGCTGGTCTGCAGAGGTGGTGGGCGTCCAAACTTTGGGTTCCCTGGACAGCCCCTGCTGACCCCATCCTTGCGGGGCCAGAGAGTGGCAGCAGTTATCCCTACAGTTATAACTATAGGCCCGTAAGCCTCACCTCGGTGCTCAGGAAGCTCTTGGAGAGAAACACCAAGGAGCACATCTGTGGGGGCCTGCGGGGGAGATCGTGCTCGGGGCAGTCAGCATGGGTTCTCATCAGAGGCAGGTCCTGCCTGGCCAACCTGCTTGCCTTTTATGACCAGGTGACTAAATCCTTGGATGACGGTGTCACCATGGACGTAGTCTTTCTAGACTTTACGAAGGCCTTTGACACTGTCTCTCACCACATCCTCATCAATAAATTAAGCGACTGTGGCATTGATGCCTACGCAGTTGCATGGGTATAAAATTGGCTGATGGGACGCCCCCAGAGTGTAGTGGTGGACGGGTTGTACTCAACCTGGCGAGATGTGAGCAGTGGAGTACCCCAGGGCTCGGTCCTCAGGCCCGCAACTGTTTAACATCTTCAGCGACTTGGACAAGGGGATGGAAAGCACGCTGCCCAAGTTTGCTGATGACAGTAAGTTGTGGGGCGAGGTGGACACACTTGAAGGGAGAGAGAGGCTGCAAACAGATTTAGACAGAATACAAAAGCGGGCAGATGAGAAAAGGATGGGGTTCAACGTGGAGAAATGTAGGGTGCTGCACCTTGGGGAGTTCCCCTCTTCAAAGCTCACCAAAAGTATCCGAGAGCGTCTGCTAGCTAAAAGGGAGGCGCACACCCAATGGCAGAGAGGCTATGCTTAGGGGCAACCAACACGGGTTCATTAGCGGCAAGTCCTGTCAGAGCAACCTGGTGGCCTTCTACGACCAGGTCACCAAATCCTTGGACGCAAGGGTAGCAGTGGACACAGTCTTCCTGCACTTTCGGAAGGCCTTTGACGCTGTCTCTCACCCTGTTCTCATTAAGAAACTGGGGAGCTGTGGTGTCGACACCCACACAGTCAAATGGGTCGCCAGCTAGCTGGAGGGCCGCACCCAGAGAGTGGTGGTGGATCGGTCATTTTTGACCAGGAAGGATGTGGGCAGTGGGGTCCCTCAGGGCTCGGTCCTCGGGCCTAGACAGCACTGTTCAATATCTTCATCAGTGACTTGGACAATGGGGTAAATAGCGCAGAGGGAGCAGAGCCGGGCTGTGGAGGGCCTGTTACAAACTAGTCAGGGGGGACCAGCAGGCACTGGGGGAGTCCCTGTTCCCCCGAGCACCGCCAGGAGTGACCAGGAATAACGGTCACAAGCTGGCAGAGGGTAGATTCAGACTAGATATCAGGAGGCGCGACTTCACGGTCTGGGCGGCTAGGATCTGGGACCAACTTCCAAGCGAAGTGGTGCTGGCTCCTGCCCTGGGGGTCTTTAAGAGGAGGCTGGATGAACACCTTGCTGGGGTCGTTTGACCCCAGTACTCTTTCCTGCCATGGCAGGGGGTCGGACTCGATGATCTGCTCAGGTCCCTTCCGACCCGACCAACTATGAAACTTTGTGAGCATGTGAGTTGATGAATTCTGTTGCTGGTAAAGATAAAGCTGTTTGCCACCCCACCGGTCTCACCTGAATGGTGACTCGAGGACAGGCATGGTGGTGTGAGTGATTCCCCGATCCCTGAGACCCAGTGGCATAAGTGGCATAGAGCAAACACTGTATGGTGTCACAAGTGACCTGTCTCTCGGTGGAGTCAGCAGCAGCCTGATAAAGAGGGTTTCAGCTTTTATTCAAAGAAAAATAATGGAGCATTTCAAACCTCCACCAGCATTATCCTTTGCCGGCTTCTACAGCCATGATCAGCACGTCTGGGGAGCAGGCTACCTGGGATAGGACCATCTGCATCTCTCTCCTAAAGGTAAGTGTCTGTTGTCCCACAGGTTGCCTGATCTCCTCCGTACACATTTAAACTCGGTTAGACGGGGGACTGGGAACCAGTGGTCGAGGTGAACCCAGGCTTGGCGAGCCACAAACAAGGCACCGGACCGAACCAGGTAGGCACTAAGGGGCACACTAACCATCAAGGCAAAGGGGCAGCAAGAGCACCCATCGGGGGACTGATGTGTCTTCACACAAATGCCAGGTGTATGGGGAATCAGCAGGAGGAGCTCACACTCCTACTTGCTAGCACCCAGTGTGACCTGGTCGGCTCAACGGAAACGTGGTGGGATTGTACTCCTGGCTGGGCGGTAGGCATTGAGGGGTACAGTACACATCTCCTATCATCAAGTTGGGGGAAGAGGCGGCGAATACCAAGGTACTGTGTGTCAGGATCCAGGGGCGGACAGGGAAAAAGGACGTGGTTGTGATGGGGTCTATTACAGACCTCCTCATCAGGATGATGAGCTAGACGAAATATGCTCCAGGCAGCTGTCCGAGTTCGCATATGACACCAGGTTAAGGGGCAAACTTAACAGAGCCGAGGGCAGGGACCAGATACAGGCCGATCTCAACAGGTTGGAGCAATGGGCAGAACGAAGGAGGATGCAGTGAGGTCAGTGCCACGGAGGTGAGCTGCTCTGCACGCCCCTGCCCAGGGAGAGGGGGAGTGTGTGTGCGCCTCTGTGTGCCCAAGGCAAGGCTGTGCCCTGCTGTGCCAGGCCGGCACTTGCAGGGCCGGGTGCTGCTCCAGCTCTGTGGGTGGAGGGCTTGTGTGTGAAGTGCTGAGCGCCACGTGAGCCTTGTGGGTGTCATGTGGTGGGACCAGCTCTGGGCCAGGGGCTTGCATGTTGTCCTCACTGCCGTTTGCTTTCTCATTTGCAAGAGCCTCACGTGGAGGGGACAGCGGAGGCGTGCTCCTCCCAGTGCTCTCCCACCCTCCGCCCGCACCACGCGCCTGTCCTCGTCCTCGTGCCCTTAGTTAGTGCTGTCAGCACTAGGTCGTTAGTGTAGAAGGAGTTTCATTAGGTAGTTTGTGTTTTGATTAGGTAGTCTGGTAGTTTCTTAGGTGATTAGTTTGTTAGTTTCTTAGGTAATTAGCTTGTTAGTTCATTAGGTAAATAGTTTATTAGTTCGATAAGTAGTTTCTTAGTTCATTAGTTAGTTTGTTAATTTACTAGTTAGCTGTTAGCTTGTTAGATAGTTCCTTACTCAGTTAGTTATATTATTAATTCAGGATTGTTTGTTTTTTAGTTAGCTGATTAGATTTTAGACAGTGTTTTAGTTAGGTAGCTGTTCTCCAGTTCCCATCCTGGCATCGGAGCCAGCGCCGGTTGGAGCCGTGAGTGCGGCACTGGGGACCCGGCGCGGGCCTGGCACGGGGATTTTGGGAGACGAGGCAAGCTGGGAGCAGGGGCTCAGGCTGGGCGTGGGCCCAGCATTCGGTCCCCTGCCTCGTCCCCGCTCTCGGCCGTCCGGCTCCTCGTTCCCTCCTTCAGCTCAGGGCTGTTTCTTTGCAGATGCTCCGGCGGGAGACCTTGCCCCCCATAAAGCCGCATGGGGCAGCAGAGAGGCCTGGGCCAGGAGGTGGACAAGCCAGCCCCAGGTCCTTCAGGGTGGGCCGGGGAGGCTGATCCTCCGCCAGCCCAGCATGGGAGGTGCTGCTGGTGTCCCTGGGATTGACCCCTGCCTCCAGGCCGCTCAGAATGACCCATCCTGCCTCTGCCAGGGCCCGAGTGCCCTGTACAGACCGGCTATCTCCTGGATTGGCCCCTCATTGCCCACCTCTGGGCCCCAGGGTTTGAGCTCAGAGCCTCCAGGCCTGCTGGCACAGAAAGACCCACTGAGCCACGTGTGAGAGCCACGTCCTGCTCCCTGCGGTGGGACGCTCCTTTACCCCGTGGTTGTTCCCGGGGGCGAGCAGAGGGGCCGTGCACCGAGGTGCCCTGAGCCCTTCTCCGGCAGGTTCCAGCTCGCCTGGCTGCTCCCCTGCTGCTTCGCCCTGCGCAGGTGAAGCCCTGCGCTCCTCCCCTCCCTCTATCCATCCCCCCTGCCTGATCTGGGACGGGCCCATCTCGACTGTCTGATACGTGGAGGTGAGACGTATTGATTCGGTGACATGATTCTCCGCTGCTGATGCCAAGAGAAACCCCTCTGCAGGACATCACTGGATTGCAGGGTCTGGGACTGGCAGGGGATGGCTGCTCTCCGCAAGTTACTGGAGTCCTAGTGAGCGGGATTGACCTAGATCCCACTGGATCCAGAGCTGCCCCTTTCACCAGGGCCAACCATCAAGCTGTCACAGTAAGTCCTCAGGAAACCCTTGCCATGTTCTTTGAGTTGTACCCAGCCTGGGGGGCGTAAGTGGGGCACAGGGAGGGGAGGGGGAGGTGCGGGGCCCTCCTGGCTACCTCTTGGGCGGTGGGGCAGGCTCTGGGGTGCTGCAAATGGTGCTTCCTGCAGCTTGGGGATTTGTTCCTACCCGGGGGCTGGAGGGGAGGAATTCAGTCCAGGACCCATTTCTGACCAGTTCTTTTCTGTGCAATCAGGTAGGGGGTCCAATTGCAGCCGGTCATCCTCACCTGCACGGGGAAGCTTCAGTGTCTGCCTACGGGGCAGCAGAGCTGGGTCTGGACAAGGGGTCCTTCAGGGTGGTCAGAGATCTGTGCCCAGCAGGGAGGTGCTGCTGGTGTCCCTGGGATTGACGTGGGAGCAATCTGGCTTTTGCCCTTTCAGCTCCCGCTTTTGCTGAACCTGCAGCCCCTGAGCCCATGTCTCGTTCAAGCTCTAACGGGGAAGCTGGGGTAGAGGCTCGGACCAGGCTGTTGATACATTGTGAGTCCAGCAACACCGCTCTGGACGCTTCTGGGTTGAACTAACTAGTATTTATTATTATATTTCTTGGGAATCCTATCCAGGGTGGATGTAACAGTTGCCCTCAGTAGATGTCTGCAGATATTACACTTGCTCTGCCTCTGACTTGAGCCAGCCCGGCCCCGTGGAGGGAAAGGAGCCAGGAAAGCCTCTGGCTCCTCCTGGCAGACAGCAGGGAGTCCCCAGAGCTGCAAAACTGCCCCAGAGTCACTGAACCCTGCAGTGCTGAACACGAAGGCTTTGGCAGCCAAGGGACAGTGCAAGGAAAACACAAGGAGACACAACAGTTGTGTGCGCAGGTGCTGCCTGGGGAGCTACACGCCTGCCAGGCAGGGCTGGGTCCGGACGAGGCAGGTCAGAGAGGAGCAGTCCACAAAGGGGTCGTGAGGGATGGATCATTTCCCCCGCCCGCATCAGCCCTGCTAGCTGCAGCTGCCATGAGAGGCCCGAGGGCTGCGGCAGGAGGCTGTTTGCTGCCGGGGGCAGGCTCCCGCCCTGCCGGCTGGAAGCAAGGTGCCAGCAGGGAGGGGTGGGAGAGGGCCGTGGCCTGGAGCAAGGGGAGGACTGCGCCCGGGCTGGACTCTCTCTCTGCAGCACAAGTCGTTCGGGGCCTGGACTTCCGGGGGGAAAGGCAGGGAGCCCCAGGCTGCGGAGAGGCCCCGGACTGGCAAATGAGCCTGGCAAGTTTTGGATGCGGCTTGATACCATGCCACGTAGGGGTGAGGAGGCGGGGAGGGCAGAGGAGAGACCTCCAGGACCCATGTGGGGGGCTGGTGGTGCCAGGCTGCAGAGGGGCTGTGGCTGCAGCCCTGCGAGCCTGGTGCTGGCATGCTGCAGCCCCAGTGCCCAGCGCAGCTGCTGGCAGGGAGGGACCCGGGGAGGAGGGTCTCGCTGCCCATCCCTGCCCCTAGGCTGCACGTGAGGGGGCACAAGCAGGAGGGGACCAGTGCGGGGACAGCCAGGGAGGGGCTTGGCCCCAGGACCCCCTGGGGCTGCTGGTTCCCGGGGGGTGCTGGGGCTCCAGGCCTGGAGGAAGGGGCATCCCCATCCCAGCATGGGCACTGCCGAGCGGGCTCCCCCTCCCCACACTGCAGGAGGGGGCTGCTGGCTCAGGGCAGGCAGGGAGTCGGGGGCCTTCGCCTTCATGCTGTGGCGGCCAGTAGCGGGCTCCTGCGCTGAGCCACCCACCTCCGAGTGCCTCCCTAGGGCCGCCTCGCGTCCGGCTGACCCCCTTCCTGGAGCACACTCGCTAGCCTGCACACGTGGGTAGCGTAAGCTGCCACCACCCCGAGAGGGGACTCTCTCGGCCCTGTGTCCTCTGACCCCCTTCCTGGGAAACACAGGCCTAATAATCCTTTTAAACACACGGGGCAAAAAGAAGGTTCCGGGTAACGTGGGGCCCCTGCAGGACACGCTGGGAAATTTGGTCGTCACACCAGACGACAAAGCCAGCATATTTAATGATTTCTTTGCCTCCGTTTTCCTGAGCAGGGACCGGATCAGCCCCCCACTGCGCCCCCTCAGGCTCCCGGCGAGGCGCGCCCAGGCCTAGGGTCGGGGAGCATCTAGTCAGGGAGCGTCTGGAGGGACTGGACGTATTCAAGTCAGCCGGTCCGGACGATCTCCACCCCCGAGTGCTGAGGGGATTGGCTGAGGTCATTGCGGTGTTAGAAATATTATTAAAAATGTATAATGAATAGAGTGTTGTTAGAACTGCACAGTTTGTATTTCGTACCTGATAAGCAGAAACACCACCAAGGACATCTCCTACACTACATCACACATACCTTCAAACTCCTCTGCCTCTACTCTTGTAGATTACAGAAACTGTGATTTAATTGGCTGTGTCCTTGAAGGAGAGAGAGGTTTGAACTTTTGGTAACCTGGAGAGCTTTCTAAGCATGCGTAATTAGCTAATGCATATATGCCTATCCGCCCCGCATACCTAAGTAGTTAATTATAATGCACATGCAACGGATGACGTGACATCATTTCATGTATGTTTGTATGAACCGGAAATGAGTTGTAAGAGTTCCTGCTTCTGCACACGTGCCCAGGAGGGAAGGGATAAAAGCCAGCTAAGAGTTTTCCTCAGGGGCAGAGTGGTCTTTTGTCTTCACTCTGACCCAATTTGCAAATATATCCTTTGTGTTACTAACAATGTGTGCCTGAGGAATTATTATTCGTGAGCCTCCAAAGAAACGAACCGCGATTTTCATATCAGCGGGCCCCCTGGCACGGCTGTACGAGCGCTCGTGGTGCTGTGGTGTGGTGCCAGAGGACAGGAACAGGGCCAATCTGGTTCCCATCTTCAAGAAGGGGAGGAAGGAGGACCCGGGAAACTCTAGGCCAGTCAGTCTTACCTCAATCCTGGGCAAGCTTTTTGAGAGAATTATTCTGGCGCATATCCACGAGGGGCCAGCGGGGGAGATTATGATAGGGGCAACCAACATGGGTTCATTAGCGGCAGGTCCTGTCAGACCAACCTGGTGGCCTTCTACGACCAGGTCACCAAATCTTTGGACGCAAGGGTAGCAGTGGACATAGTCTTCCTGCACTTTCGGAAGGCCTTCGACGCTGTCTCTCACCCCGTTCTCATTAAGAAACTGAGGGACTGTGGTGTCGACACCCACACAGTCAAATGGGTCGCCAGCTGGCTGGAGGGCCGCACCCAGAGAGTGGAGGTGGATCGGTCATTTTTGACCAGGAAGGATGTGGGCAGTGGGGTCCCTCAGGGCTCGGTCCTCGGGCCTGCGCTGTTCAATATCTTCATCAGTGACTTGGACAATGGGGTAAATAGCACCCTGTTCAAATTTGCTGATGACACTAAGATGTGGGGGGATGTGGGCACGCTAGAAGGGAGGAATAGGCTGCAATCAGACCTAGACAGGTTACAGGGGTGGGCGGAAGAGAACAGGATGGGATTCAACACTGACAACAGGTCAGGGAGAAACAGGTAAGTGATGGGGGATGGGGCATTGCTGAGACTAGGGGGTCAGTGGGCACAACCGTTGGAGGCCTCTACACGAATGCTCGAAGTATGGGGAAGAAGCAGGAGGAACTCGCCCTCCTCCTAGCTGTCACCAGCCCTGACATAGTAGGGATCACAGAAACGTGGTGGGACTCATCGCATGACTGGGCGGTGAGTGTCAAGGGCTATAGGCTGTACAGGAGGGACAGGATAGGAAGGAAAGGTGGAGGAGTAGCACTCTACATCAAGGAGGAATATACTTCCTCGTTAATTAGCAAGGGCGTAGAGGGGGGGCACTCTGAGGTGCTCTGGGTTAGAGTAAAAGGCAGTCCAGGGGAGAGAGACTTAACGGTGGGAGTCTACTATAGACCTCCCAACCAGGGAGAAGAGCTCGACCAGGAATTCTTAGGTCAGCTCACAGAGGCAGTGAGGGCTAAGGATGTGGTCATCATGGGGGACCTGAACTTCCCAGACATCTGCTGGGAGGAGCAGTCAGCCAAGTCTGATCGCTCACGTCGGTTCTTAGCCAGAGTGCAGGACCTCCATCTAACCCAGGAGGTGCACAGCCCCACCAGGGGAGACGCCTTGTTGGACCTGGTGCTGGCCACGGGTGATGACCTGGTGAGGGGGCTGCGGGTGATGGGCCACCTGGGAGACAGTGATCATCGCTTGCTGGAATTCACCATCCAGCGTAAGGTGGCAAAGGGCTGCAGCAAGGCAACAGCCCTAGACTTTAGGAGGGCTGACTTCAACAAGCTAAGGAGGATCGTTGGGGAAGCGCTGAGGACCCAGAGGGGAACGGAATCAGATGTCGAAGGTGAGTGGTTGCTCCTTAAGGAGACGATCCTCCATGCCCAAAGGGAGGTAATCCCAACAAGGGTCAAAGGGAGCAGGAGGGCACATAAACCCCCATGGCTCACTAAGAGCATCCGGGAATGTCTCCTTGCTAAAAGGGAGGCATATACCCAATGGAGAGATGGGGTCATCACCAAGAAGGACTATGTTACAGTCGCCTGAGGATGTAGGGGGGCAGTCAGGAGGGCCAAGGCAGAGATGGAGATAGGACTAGCTTCCCGGATTAAGGACAATAAGAAGTCCTTCTTCAAATACATAGGGGGTAAAAAGAGGGTCCCGGGTAATGTGGGGCCCCTGCAGGACATGATGGGCAACTTAGTCATCACGCCAGATGACAAAGCTAACATATTTAACGATTTCTTTGCCTCTGTCTTCCTAAGTAGGGACCAGTTCAGCCACCTCCCTGCTGGGCCCCCCTCGGGCCCCGGGAGAGACACGCCTGGGCCAGGGGTTAGTGAGGAGTTAGTTAGGGTACTTCTGGAGAGGCTGGACGTGTTCAAGTCCGCTGGTCCGGACGATCTTCACCCTAGGGTTCTACAGGAACTGGCCGAGGTCATTGCGGGACCCCTGGCGCGGCTCTATGAGCACTCGTGGTGCTCTGGCGAGGTGCCGGAGGACTGGAAGAGGGCCAATGTGGTCCCTATCTTCAAAAAGGGAAAAAAAGAGGACCCGGGAAATTACAGGCCAGTTAGTCTTACCTCAATCCCGGGTAAGATCTTTGAAAAAATTATCCTGGCACACATCCAGGAGGGCCTTGCGGGGGAATGCATGCTCAGGGGCAACCAACATGGGTTCATCAGTGGCAGGTCTTGTCAGACCAACCTGGTGGCCTTTTACGATCAGGTCACCAAATCATTAGACGCAGGGGTTGCTGTGGATGTAGTCTTTCTGGACTTCCGGAAGGCTTTCGACACTGTCTCTCACCCTGTCCTCATCAAAAAGCTGGGAGACTGTGGTGTCGATGCCCACACGGTCAAATGGGTCGCCAACTGGTTGGAGGGCCGCACCCAGAGGGTGGTAGTGGATGGGTTCTTCTCGACCTGGAAGGACGTGGGCAGTGGGGTTCCGCAGGGCTCGGTCCTCGGGCCCGCACTATTCAACGTCTTCATCAGTGACTTGGATGACGGGGTAGAAAGCACCCTGTTCAAGTTTGCTGATGACACTAAGATGTGGGGGGATGTGGGTGCACTAGAAGGGTGCAATAGGCTACAAGCTGACCTTGACAGGTTGCAACGGTGGGCGGATGAGAATAGGATGGGGTTTAACACTGATAAGTGCAAGGTGTTGCACATGGGGAGGAAGAACCGGCACCACACTTACAGGTTGGGGAACTCCCCTCTTGCCAGCACGGAGACGGAAAAGGATCTTGGAGTCGTCATTGACTCCACGATGAACATGGGCCGGCAGTGTGGGGAGGCAGTCAAGAAGGCCAACCGTACCCTGTCATGCATCCACAGATGCATCTCGAGCAGGTCCAGGGAGGTGATCCTCCCCCTCTATGCGGCACTGGTCAGGCCGCAGCTGGAGTACTGCGTCCAGTTCTGGGCGCCACACTTCAAGAGGGACGTGGACGATATGGAAAGAGTTCAGAGGAGGGCCACTCGTATGATCAAGGGTCAGCAGGGCAGGCCTTATGAGGAGAGGCTACGGGACCTGAACCTGTTTAGCCTCCACAAGAGAAGGTTAAGGGGGGACCTTGTGGCCTGCTACAAACTGGTCAGGGGGGATCAGCAGGTATTGGGGGAGTCCCTGTTCCCCCGTGCGCTGCCAGGAGTGACCAGGAATAACGGTCACAAGCTGGCGGAGGGTAAGTTTAGATTAGATATTAGGAGGCGCTACTTCACAGTCAGGGCGGCTAGGGCCTGGAACCAGCTTCCAGGGGAAGTGGTGCAGGCTCCTAGCCTGGGGATGTTTAAAAGGAAGTTAAATGAGCACCTTGCCGGGGTCATCTGACCCCGGTGCTCTTTCCTGCCAAGGCAGGGGGTCGGACTAGATGATCTACCTAGGTCCCTTCCGACTCTAGCTACTATGAAACTATGAAACTATGAAACTGCAAGGTGCTGCACCTGGGGAGGAAGAGCCAGCACCAGACCTACAGGTTGGGGAACTCCCTTCTCGTCAGTACAGAGGCAGAAAAGATCTTGGAGTCATCATCGCTGGCAAAATGAACATGGGCCGGCAGTCTGGGAACGTGGTCAGGAAGGCCAAACGTACCTTGTCATGCATCCACAGATGCATCTTAAGCAGGGCCAAGGAGGTGATCCTCCCCCTCTATGAGGCATTAGTCAGGCCGCCGCTGGAGTACTGCATCCCGTTCTGGGCACCGCACCTCAGGAGGGATGTGCACAACATGGAGAGGGTCCAGAGGACGCCACTCCCATGATCAGGGGGCAGCAGGGCAGGCCCTACAAGCGGAGGCTACGGGACCTGAACCTGTTCAGCCTCCACAAGAGAAGGCTGAGGGGGATCTAGTGGCCTGTTACAAACTAGTCAGAGGGGACCAGCAGGCACTGGGGGAGTCCCTGTTCCCCCAAGCACTGCCAGGAGTGACCAGGAATAACGGTCACAAGCTGGCAGAGGGTAGATTTAAGCTAGACATCAGGAGGCGCGACTTCACGGTCAGGGCGGCTAGGATCTGGGACCAACTTCCAAGAGAAGTGGTGCTGGCTCCTACCCTGGGGGTCTTTAGGACAAGTCTTGGCTATCACCTTGCTGGGGTCGTTTGACCCCACTACGCTTTCCTGCCATGGCAGGGGGTCGGACTCGATGATCTGCTCCGGTCCCTTCCGACCCTAGAAACTATGAAACTATGAATCCTATGGGTACCCGACCCAGTACAAGCACTTGGGGCACTTCTCCAAATCAGGGACCAAAACGGAAAGTGTCCCTTAGTCCGCAGACTTAAGGGGCCTCTTAGGCTTAATTTAGACCCACCCCTCAAGAAGTTTCCTTCACCAGTAACAAAGGAGCCTGTAGGGTGTCAAATGGTTTTTGGCACCCCTGCTTCCAGACCACTGGATCAGGGCTGCCCTTCTTGGTCAGCTCACGTAGGGGAGCTGCCGTCGCTCCAAATCCCGGGACAAACCGTCTGTAATATCCAGCCAGGCCAAGGAAGGCTCTGACTTGCTTCTTGGTTTCTGGAGATGGTCAGTCTTTAATGGTCTCGATCTTGTCCCGCAAGGGAGCAATATGACCTCCATCCACACGATGTCCCAAATATACCACTTCTGATAGTGCCCACTGGCACTTTTGGCTTTCACCGTAAGACCAGCTTGCTTGATCTTGCTTAACACGGTGGCCAGATGAATCAGGTGCGATTTAAAGTCCTGACCGAAGATGGCGATGTCATCGATGTAAGCCATGGCAAACTGCTCACATCCTTGTAGCAGGTTATTATCAGTCTTTGAAAAGATGCAGAAGAGTTGCGCATACCGAAAGATAAAACCGTAAACTCCTATAGTCCCACAGGGGTGATAAAGGCGGACTTAGCTATGGCATCCGGATCCAGTGCCAGCTGCCAGAATCCTTTGGACAGATCGAGAGTAGAGATAACCTTGGCTGGGCCCAGGCGATCAAGCAAAGTGTCCATCCTGGGTGTGGGGTATGCGTCAGGGACGGCAATAGCGTTCAGCTTACCATAGTACACACAGAACCGGATGGACCCATCCTGCTTCCAGACGAGTACCACCGGGCTGGCCCAGGGACTCGCTGAAGGCCGGATAACCCCTAAGCCTTCCATCTCTGTGATCTCTCGCATTATTTCTTGCTTTACCTTCTCGTTAACTGGGTACGGTCTGGAGTGTATAGGGCGATGGCTGCCCGTGTCTCTAGAGTGTACTGCCAGGTCCGTTCTACCTGGTTTGTTGGAGAACACTATCCCACAGTCTTTGAGTGCTGCGAGCAGCTTGTCCTTGTCCTGGGAGGGCAGATGGTCCACAGGCAGAGTTCCTCCATTCCTGCCTCCCCATCCCAGTCACCATACATGACCGGCTCCTCGGGTCCTCAGGTGATCCTTCTCCTGAGGAAATCCAGAATACCGCATCACCTCTATCAAAGTACGGTTTAAGCATGTTCACATGAACTGTCTTAGGCTTTTTCCCACTCCTGGCCACTACATAGGTCACATCATCCAGCTTGTCCAGGATAACGTGAGGTTCTTCCCAAGCGGCTTGCAACTTGTCTGTCTTTAGTGGCAGGAAAACCAGAACCTTATCACCTCGTTCAAAGGTAGGAAAGCGGGCCTTTGCTTCTCCGGGGCCTGTCCCAGGGACTCTCGTGCCACTTCCATCATATCAGTTTCTGATGAAAGTTCAGCACGTACTCCACCATGGAGGTCTTGGTGGAAGGGATTTTCCCTTCCCACTCCTCTCTTCACCAAATCGAGACAACCTCCATCTCGCCTCCCAAACATCAACTCGAATGGCGAGAACCCAGTGGACTCCTGGGGCACCTCCTGGTAGGCCAAGAGCAAATGCGGCAGTTTCTCATCCCAGTCATTGGGGTTCGAGTCCACAGAGGCCTTTAGCATCCCTTTCAAGGTCCCACTGAACCTCTCTACTAGCCCATTTGTCTGAGGGTGGGAGGCCGTGGTCTTGAGGTGCTTCACCCCACAGCACTCCCACAGGCACTTCATCACCTCCGCCACGAAGTTGCCACCCCGTCAGCAACCGCAGGTGCCTCGGTGGAGTTCAAGGCAACTGCCTCCAGGTACCGATGTGCGAAATCCACTAGAGGCAGGATGTATTACTTCCCTGTCCGGGTCTTACGCCTCAGAGGGCCCACAATGTCTATCCCCACTCTTAGGAAGGGCTGATCAATGATAGGGAGGGGCTGGAGGGGAGCCTTTCTCTTGTCCCCACTTCTGCCCAACCGCTGGCATGTCTTGCAAGATCGGCAGTGGTCCGTCACTTTCTGGGCAATTCTGGGCCAATAAAAGTGTGCCTGTAGCTGCCGCCGTGTCCGTTCTCTGCTCATGTGACCAGCACATGGTAAATTGTGAGCCAAGGAAAGCAATTGTTGTCTGTATTTACGAGGTACTATGATCTGGGGATGGGGTTCCCAGGTCTCGGCATGGCTCTTTGGTACCCACAACCGAGAGAGAAGTCCTTTATCCCACACCACCTGTTCCCTCTTCTCTGGGCTGAACTCGGTCTCTTGCTCCTGAGCCATCTGCCGGAGATCCTCCAAGCTGGGGTCTGCCAGAACCTCCTGCTTGCACTCCTCTTGCCCGGCTAAGCTATCAGCAGAGATTTCGGGGGCTCCTGCAGGGAGTGCAGCTTCACCCTCAGGGGCTTCCCTGGACTCCTCCCTGAGAGTCGTTCCTTCCTCTGCCACTGACGGACTGGACACTTCCCTGGGACTGTCACTTAGCCCCCCCTCGGGGTTGCTACTTCCCTCAGGAACTCGTGTGCAGTCACCCTCCGCTGGGGCCTCTCCCAGGGCAGCCAATGCTGTGGCTGTCTCTAGGGGAGTTTCTAACCCTCCCCCTCTAGACTTTCTGCCACGGGGTCCCTGCAGGACACATCAGGATCGTGGGGGGTTAGTGCTGACTTAGTGAAGGAGCACTTAGAGGGGCTGGATGGGTAAAAGTCAAAACCTAGCTGAAAGCAGATCTTGGTTACCGCACCAGGCCTGTCGGGCAGTGGCGTTTTGGGTGCCGCGCTTCAAGAGGAACGCAGAGGATCTGGAGAGAGTGCAGAGGAGCTCCACCTAGGCAGGAGGCATCCCCAGCACACCTATAAGGTCGACTCGCATGATTAGTGGCCTCCGTGCAAGACCCTACGAGGGGAGGTCGAGGGAGCTGGATCTCTTCAGCCTTCATAAGAGACGCCTGAGGGGACACCTTGCAGCAGCCTATACCTTTATCAAGGGGGGACAACAGAGAGTTGGAGATGCGCTATTTACCAGGGCAACCCTAGGAGTAACTAGGAATAATGGGGACAAACTAATGGAGAGTATATTCAGGTTAGATATTAGGAAGCCGTTTTTCACAGGAAGGGTGGCCAGAATCGGAAGGGGCTGCCAAGAGAGGTGGTGCTGTCACCTAACTTGGAGGTCTTCAAGAGGGGGCGAGATCGGCACTTGGCTGAGATCGTCTGACCTCAGTCCTTTTCTTGCCGGGGCAGGGGATCAGACATGAGGATCCTTCGGGGTCCCTTCTGACTCTACAGTCTAGGAATCTGTGAAATCTTGGGGAGATTGGAGGAGATGGGAACAGAAGCTTCGATCCCACCTTGCGGTCAAAAAGGCTGAGGAAAAGGCAGAGGATTATGAAGCGGCAGCCATGCTTCACTGCTGGATACCTTCAAGTCAGCCGGCCCTGGCAATCTACACCCCAGGGTACTCAAGGAGCTGGCGAGCATCATAGTGCAGCCTCTGACACGGATCTTCGAGAGCTCCTGGCGCTCTGGTGCAGTGCCCGAAGATTGGAAGAAGGCCAATGTGGTGCCTATCATCAGGAAAGGGAGGAAAGTGGATCTGGCAAACTACAGGCCCATCAGCCTGACTTCTATCCCGGGCAAGATCTTCGCAAAGTTTATTAAAGAGGCCATCCTTAATGGACTGGCCGACGCCAACATCCTAAGGGATAGCCAACACGGGTTTGTTACGGGTAGGGTCAATAGCCTTGTCATCTTATGAAAGAAGGATGGTTCGCTACGACTTGGTCTAGACCCACGAGACCTCGACAAGGCGGTGCTGAGCAGCACCTTTCGATTCCCACAGTAGTAGGTGTGCAGAAGAGCTTGTCAGGGAAGAAGCGATTCACCATCCTTGATGAATAGGATGGCTCCTGGCAAGTCAAATTCGACAAGCCGTCATCAGAGATATGGACCTTTAACACTGCATGGGGGCGGTACCACTGCAATCGCCTGCCCTTTGGCGTCAAGTCGGCTAGCGAAGAAGTCCAGCAGAAGTATCCTGCTTGTCTCTAGCTTGCAGGGAAACAGGGAGGAGAGCCCAGGGGAAATGGAGCTTAGGCTGGCAGCAAAAGTTAAGGATCACAAAAGTCATTTGTTAAG
Source organism: Crocodylus siamensis (assembly GCF_052110815.1). Classification (NCBI taxonomy): domain Eukaryota; kingdom Metazoa; phylum Chordata; order Crocodylia; family Crocodylidae; genus Crocodylus; species Crocodylus siamensis. The sequence continues at coordinate 23,304,461 of NC_143407.1, forward strand.
TACCTAGGAAGCAAAAAGACGGTGCAGGGTAACTTAGGGCCCCTTCAGGATGAACTAGGGCAGGGGTGTCCAACCTTCTTGAATGTGGGGTCGGATCATAAACTTTTTATCACCCAGTGGGCCGGCGAGACATATTCAAAGATCTCACAGGAAGCGCTATCACATCACCCCCACAAAACAAAAGTACACGATTTACTTTTGTTTCCCATTGCAGCACCTCGGGCCTCAGAAAATGGCTGGGAGGGCCGCATGGTGGCCCGCGGGCCATATGTAGGACAAGCCTGAACTAGGGCAACCGGTAACAGATAGGCAGGCCAAAGCGCAGCTTCTAATTGATTTCTTTGCATCCGTGTTTCGGGACACAAATACTAATACGCATCCCATTGGCACTTGAGGTAAGCCCAGTATAGATACCAACCCAGCAACGTGGGGTCGTGCTGACCTGGTAAAGGGGCACCTGGAGGGGTTGAATGTATTTAAGTCAACAGGCCCTGATGATCTTCATCCTAGGGTACTTGGGGAATCAGCTGGAGTCATAGCGGAGCCGCCGGCACAGCCGTTTGAGGACTTGTGGTGCTCAGGACAGGTCCTGGAGGATTGCAAAAGGGCCAGTGTGGTCCCTATTTTCAAGAAGGGGAGGAAGGAGGAACCGCGTAACTATCGGCCGGCTAGTCTCACCTCCATCCTTGGCAACACCCTTGAGAAAATTGTTAAGAATCACATTTGTAGGGGACCAGCGGGTAAAATAATGCTAAGGGGCGATCGGCATGGCTTCACAGCAGGCAGATCCTGCCCGACTAGCCTGGTTTCGTTTTACGACTGGGTCACAAAATGCTTGGAGGAAGGAAGAGAGACGTTAGGTAGATGTTATTTATTTAGATTTTAAAAGGGCCTTTGACCCAGTGTCACCCAATTCTTATACATACACGAAACAGTTGCACTGTAGATTTCTACCCACGGAACAGTGTAATACATTGGCTTTAGGGACGCCCCCAGAGAGCGGAGGTGGCCAGGTCGGTTTCTACCTGGATAAATGTGGGCAGCGGAGCCCCCCAGGCGCTGTCCTGGGACCAGTACTGTTCAATATCTTCATTAGTGATTTCGGCAAGGCAGTAGAAAGCACCTGTCCAAGTCTGCTGACGCTCCCAAATGATGGGGGGAGGCACACAAACTGGATGGCAGCGAGCGAATCCAGGCTGATTTGGACAGGCTGGGGAAATGCACCGAACAGAATAGGATGCAGTTTAACAAGGACAAGTGTCACGTGTTGCACCCGGGGAGGATGAATCATCCACCCCCCCATAGCCTGGGAGGTACCGCACTGAGCAGCACAGCGGGGGAAAGGGACCTCGGAGTCGCAGTCCACTCCGACACGTACATGAGTCCCCGGTGTGATGGGGTAGTAAGTACAGCAACTGCACCCTTTCTTGCACAAGTAGGGGCATCACAAACAGGTCCGGGGAGGTGATACTTCCCCGCCACGCAGCATTGGTCAGGCTACAGCTGGAGTACTGCGTCCAGTTTTGGGCGCCGCACTTCAGGAGGGATGTGGATGGCCTGGAGAGGGTTCAGACGAGGGCCGCTTGTCTGGTTAATGGCCTACAGAAAAAACCTATGTGGGCTGATTGGGAGACCTGAACTTCTTCAGCCTCCACAAGGTGAGGCTGAGAGGTGATCTTCTGACCGTCTACAAACTCATCGGGGGGCAGCAAGAAATAGCGGATCCAATGTTTTACAGGGTGCATATTGGGTGTGCTAGAAATAATGGCCACAAACTGAGAAAGAGTAAAATCAGACTGGGCATCAGGAAAGCATTCTTCACAGTGAGGGCTGCCAAAATATGGAATACGTTTCCAAGGGACGTGGTGCTGTGCCCTTCCTTGGAGGGGTTTAAAAGGAGACTGGAAACAGAGCCGCTCGGTGACCAGCGACACCAGCTCTTGCAGGAGCACACCCAGCCTTGCAAGGACCTCCAAGCCCGTACAGCGCAGCAGCGTAATGGGTGGCCGAGCAGGGAAAACAGGTCAAAGCTAAACTAAAGCCCTACTGGGCTCTCAGACACCTAATCCGAAGCAGGATGATTTGCTTAAGATTGGCCCGAAAATAATCATTCCAACTGGTGTGAGGACCAACATGTTGACAGTGCTTTGTTGGCCCCATCAAGGCATAGAAAGGTCGAAGGCGCAAGCTCAGCAAGCCATGTATTGGGCTAAAATGAATGCACGCATCGAGCATTGGATGAACTGTGCACATCGTCAAGAGCTCAAACCCAGGAATCAGAAAGAGCTCGGGATCTCACATTTTTGACCCATGGGGACAGTCTAATTTGATCCCAGTCAACTATTACTCCAACTACCCTGAAGTTTTGCACCTGCCAGACGAACCAGCTGCCATAGTGGCAGGCAAAATGAAGGCTGGGTTTGCTCGCCGTGGTTTACCTAAAGAAATTGTCTGCGATCACCTGCCATTTGCAAGTCACAAAATGAAATAATTTGCCTCCGACTGGGGCAGAACCATCACCCGGCGGTCAGGCCGAACGCACGGTTCAGGCCGTCACATCAATGTTTCCGAAGACTTTACGGGACGCCTCCGATCCATGCGGGGGCTCCTGTAAGGATCCAAGGAAGGGGAGCTTTTTCCTTCTGACACAAGCAGGGCTGGAGGGCTCGGAGGCCTTTGTAAGGCTGGATTTGCAGATGGGGCAGGGCACATGTGTTTGTGTGAGCACCTGGATGTCACTGCTATGTGTGTGTGCACACGAGTGTCGCTGGGGGTTGGGGCGGGGCAGTGTGCATGTATGTATGGCTCTTTATGTGTCACTGCTATGTACAGCACAGGGCACTGTCTATGTGCTGCACCGGGACCAGGCCCAGCAGCGCCGGGCAGGGAGGCCACATTGGAGGTAGGTGCATGCTGACCCTCGCTCCGGCCAGCCTGGTCTTCCCGGGATCCTGTCGTCCCTCCCTGCACGGACAGGGGCTCGGGCCGAGCTGGGCTCCGTGTTCCCAGCCCCAGTCCCTGCCCTGATGTGCCCTGACCCCACAGGCCAGTCATCAGAGAGGGGCTGAGATCTGGCACCAGGGGCTCCTCTTTAACCAGGACCCCCTGGACCAGGGCGGTCACTGCAGGGACCCTCCAGCCAGGGCGGTCACTGCTTGGGCTGCACGGACATGGACGGACACCGCGCCCAAAGAGCTCAGGGGCTACGGTCGTGCTGGGCTGGGAGCACCCCCAGGACAGGCCAGGCCAAAGGCGCCCACAGCCCCAGCACTCAGCATGCTGCCTGGGTGGGAGGGAGACCCCTGGTTGCCATGGCAAAATGGCTGTTGTGCCCGGTGACATCACAATGCCCAGCCTCACTCTCAGCTACCGGCTCCTCCCAGTGCTCTCCCGCCGTCCGCCCGAGCCACTTGTGCATCCTCGTCCTCGTGCCCTTAGTTAGTGCTGTCGTTTGGAGTTAGGTTGTTAGTGTAGGAGTAGTTTCATTAGTTAGTTGGTGTTTTCATTAGGTAGTTTGTTAGGTCCTTAGCTGATTAGTTTGTTAGTTTCTTAGATAATTAGTTTGTTAGTTTCTTAGGTAGTTAGTTTCTTAGTTTGATAGGTAGTTTGTTTCTTCCATAGTTAGTTCATTAGTTAGTTTCTTACTTCTCTAGTTAATTCTTAGTTGGTTAGATAGTTAGTTACCTCTTTTATTCATTAGTTAGTTAGATTAGTTGTTCTTTAGTTAGTTTATTAGGTTTTTACATAGTTAGTGAGATAGATTCCCAGTTAGCTAGAGTCCCAGTTCCCCATCCGGGCGTCGGAGGCCAGCGCCAGTTGGAGCCGTGAGTGCCCTTTCTCACTCAGCCGTGGGGTGGCACTGGGGACCCGGCGCGGGCCTGGCACAGGGATTTTGGGAGACGAGGCAAGCTGGCAGCAGGGGCTCAGGCTGGGCGTGTTTCCAGCACTTGGCCCCCTGCCTCGTCCCCGCTCTCGGCCGTCCGGCTCCTCGTTCCCTCCTTCAGCTCAGGGCTGTTTCTTTGCAGATGCTCCGGCGGGAGACCTTGCCCCCCATAAAGCCGCGCTCCAGCAACCTGGGTGAGACCGGCGCACGTGCCGCCATGGCAGCGACGAGGGCTGGGCAGCGTGAGAGGCTACAGGGCTGTGTGGCCTCCTGTCCCAGCAGGGTTTGGCTGGCAGACCCAGCCCACACTGTCCCAGCTCCAATCTGGACACCACCCCCCGTGCCCCACCCCAGCTGTCACCCCCTCCTTTCACCAGCAACTTCCCTGGGGACGGGCAACAGGACCGGCCCCCACGGGCTCCTCACGCTGGGCCAGGTCCTGGCCCTGCAGCCCCTGCCCATGCCACAGCCCCGGCTGTCTTCCCCCTGGCAATGGCCCTGCTGCCCTCTGCCCCCTTGCAAGGTGGGGCCCACACGGGCTCTGGGATCCCCATCCTAAAAGTGGTGCTCGGTCCCACTCAGCCTGATGCTCAGCCCTCGTTTCTCCTCAGCACCAGATGCCAGCCTGGGCGCAAAAGCAGTGCTGCCCCCCATTAAAGGGTCCCCACCTGTCCCCTCTACTGGGGAGGCCCCGGAGAGGAGGGACCCTGCACCCGGTGAGTTTGGGTGCGGAGTGAGCTGTGGAGGGACTTGGGCAGGTGCATGGGGAGGGGGCAACGTCTCTGCATGAGGGCACCCGCGCCCCTTCCTCCCCTCCTTTCCCACGGCACCAAGCTGATGCAGCCAGCAGATCTCTCCCCAGCTTTACAGCTCCTCATCCCCTTCCCCCGGCCCCCACCCCCTGCCAGAGGCATTTGCGTCTCAGGTGACCTGCCACGTCCCTCGGGTCTCTCCCCACCCTGCTCCCCGGAGGGAGGGACTCCTACTTGCCCCCGTGGACAAAGGCCCTGCCCTTGCGGCTCCCACCCCTGGCAGGTACCCCCATGCGTTGCATCCCAGAGGGCTGGTTGCCCTGTGCCCTGGCTGACGCGTGGCCCCTTGTCTCCCCGCAGGGCCGGCAGCAGTGCTGGGGGCAAGTGCTGGCAGCAGCGCGAGGGGCCAGCCCTGGCCACACCCCCCCGCTGCCGTGAGTCTTTCACTTGCATGGGGAATGGGATGGGTGGGCTTGGGGGCGGGGGTCTCTCCCCAGGTGACCCGTCCCTCCCAGCCCCACACAGCACACAGGACCCCGGGGACAGTCTCCATCTCCTTCCACCTCCAGGGGCCCCCAAGGATAAGGGAGGGTTGTGGGCTCATGCCCCGATCGCAGGCACAGTCCTTCCCCAATCCGAGTGTCTGCGGGGACCTGGGCCCTGGAGCTGGGAGGTGGGGACTCACCTGGGACCGGGTGTAACAACCAACCCCTGGGATCCCCCCGGCCCGGCTCTAGGAGCCTTACCCGGCCCTGGGGCTCGGGAGCTGCCAGCCCTGCATCGTGGGGAGATGGGACCTCGCTGCCCAAAGGAGCCCATCGCCCCTGACGCTTTCTTTCCCCAGGAGTTGAAAGGCCAGCGTGGGTACCGCCACCACCAGGTGAGCAGGTCCCAGCCAGGGCGGGGGCTGGGAGGACGCCAAGGGGTGGGTGATGGCTGCGTGGCCAGGTGGACCAGAGGGTCGAGTCTGGGGCCAGTGGACAGTGGGCGAAGGCAGGGCCAGAGGGAGAGATGGGGAAGAGGTGGCCCCATACGCAGGCAGACGGGCAGTGGTGGGAGGCCTCTCTAACCCGCACGGTCTCCTTTGCGGCAGCTGGAGGTGAAGGTGCTGCGGGCCCGCCTGGCAGCGCAGGAGCAGGACGCGGCGGTCCTCCTGTCCCGGTAGGTGTGGGGCTGGGAGGCACCACGCTGTTCCCGGGGTGCGGCGCAGGGCTCGGGGCTGAAGCCCAGGGCCTGTCCCTGCTTCTGTGCGAGTCTCTCCTCAGGGAAGGCTGTTTTGTGGGACAGCGCCGGCAGTCTCCCCGAGCCCCCAAATGTGTTTTGTCTCCACAGAGCTCGGCAAAGGGAAGAGCAGCTCCTGGTGAGTAGTGGGGGGACCGAGGCCAGCAGAGCCATGGGGCAGGGGAGGGAGCAGGCTGAGGCCGAGCTCGGCCAGCTGGGTAAATCCCAGAGGACATGAAAGCGGGCAACAGAGTCGTGGCACCTCGCGTGCGGGGACAGGTGGGGCCTGGCAGGCGCCTTGGGAGGTGCCGCTGTTGGGTGCCGAGGCCCGACACGCTCGGTGCAGCCGTGGGGAAGGTCTGACGGGCTGGAGCGATTCTGGTGCAGGCTCAAGTGGAGGCCCTGAAGAGGGAGAATCGTGCCCTGGAGCTGGCCCTCCAGGCACAGAGGGAGCAGGGCCGGGCCGCGGAGGACATCCCCACGGAGGTGAGCCGCTCTGCATGCCCCTGCCCAGGGAGAGGGGAAGTGTGTGTGCGCCTGTGTGTGCCCAGGGTAAGGCTGTGCCCTGCTGTGCCAGGCCCTGTACTTGATGGCCCGGGTGCTGGCCCGGCTCTGTGGGTGGAGGGCTTGTGTGTGTGGTGCCGGGCACCGTGTGAGCCTTGTAGGACCGATGGGGTCACAGGTCTGTGCTGCACTGACCTGCCCTGCTTCCTGGATGGCTGCCCCCTCCCCCAGCCGCCCCACCTAATCCGCCAGGTGCCAGCACGGGGGCACGGGCTTACATTTTGTCCTCACTGCCAATTTGTTTTTTCATTTCCAACAGCCTCCGGTCGAGGGGGTTGTGGTAGGCAGCCGTCCTGCCACCACAGAGGCCAGCACCCAGGCAGAGGGCCCCCGCCATGAGCACGTCGGGACCCAGACCAGGGTCCTCTGCCTGGCCGACGTGGGGTGCCAGGGGGAACCCCTGGCCAGGACAGCGGCGAGCACACAAACAGAGGCTCGCCGCTGTCCAAAAGCAGTTGGACACAGGGAGAGGTGTGGTGCATTTGGAGTCTTAGCGTGTGGGGGCGCTGGGGGTGTCGCGCGCAGCATTCCCGCTGCAGGGCAGGCTGGTGGGGCTGGGAGCGGGAGTGTTTGCAGGCCGGTTAGGCTTGAATTCGGTCCAAGATCCATCCCTGATCAGTTGCTTCTTGTGCAAGCAGGAGGAAACGCCCCTCCCAGGGGGTGGAGGTTGGGACACAGGTGACTGTGTCCCCCACTGCAGAGGCCAGCATCCAGGCAGAGGGCCCCCAACATCGGGACGCCTGCACCCAGACAAGGGCCCTCTGCCTGGTAGATGTGGGCTGCGACCCCCTGCCCCCGTGGACCAAAGCCATCCAGGGTCCAAGGAGGACAGGACAGGGGCAAAGGTATGATGATGTTCCTAGTTTGTTTGGTTTCTTTCTAAAGAAATATTTCATGCTCCAAGCCAAACCAGCCAGATCCATGAGTCAGTCCAGAACCACAAGGGGCCCTACAGCCGGCAAACGTGCTGCTTTTCCTAGCGTTAGGTTGTGTGTGTGGGATCAGGGAGGGGAGCTGAAGGAGGGCTGGAGCCAGGAGTCTGTTCCTGGTCCTGGAAAGGGTCTCGCAGGTTGAGAGAAGGATGGGGTGGGGGCCAGGTGCCCAGGGAGGGAAGAGGTGAGTGAAGGGGCAATGACTAGTGTGTCCTCAGTAAGTGCCTTGCCCACAACTCCCTCCAGCGCCCTAGGCAGGGCCAGGGCTGGGGCAGGGGCGATGCAGGCCTGGGCTCCCTGTGCTGGGAGCCGTCCCTCTTGTTTATATGCAAACCGCAGCCAGGAACCAGACGTAGGCACAGGCTGCAGAGAGAGGGTGGGAGATGGGTGCGGCAGGACGCCCAGGGATGGTCCCTGGTACAAAGGCAATGACGGAGAGAGGGGAGGCCTGAGGTGGTGGCAATGGCCGGAGCCTGGAGGCTTGGGGTGAATGGGAGGTGACCAGTGCCTCTGCCTCCCACGCCAGGGCTGACTCTGCGGCAGAGGGGAGGAGGAGAAGGTCGGGGGCAGCCAGGAGGTGAGTGTCCCCCCTGCACCCCAGCCAGCCCCAGGTCTGTGGGGCTGCCCCTCAACCAGCCCACATGATGACCAGGTGCCCCCTGCCTCCAGGCTGCTCAGGATGACCCGTCCTGCCTCTCTGTCAGATCCGGAGTGCCCTGCATGGACTGGTTATCTCCTGGGTTTGCCCCTCATTGCCCACCTCTGGGCCCAAGGACCCTCTTGCCAGGGATTCACCCCAAGAATCAGAGCTTGTCTCCCAGGCCAGGCCTGCTGGGACAGAAAGCCCCACTGAGCCACAGCCTGCTCCCTTCTAGGGCGACTCTCCTTTACCCCGTGGTTGTTTCCGCGGGGGAGCGGAGGGGCCGTGCACCGAGCGTGCCCTGACTCTGCCCTTGTCCCGCAGGTTCCAGCTCGCCTGGCTGCTCCCGTGCTGCTTCGCCCTCAGGAGGTGAAGCCCTGCACTCCTCCCCTCTCTGTCCACGCTTGTCGTCCCCTCCCTGCATCCTGCCCTGCCCGACCCAGGATGGACCCACGGGATGACAGCGTTGGTGCCTCTCCCTCTCTGAGCATGTAAGTGGTGTCTCTCTCCTTCTACCTTTCTGCAGCCCCTTCTCCTGTCTCCTTTTCTTGGGCCTACACACTCCAACACAGGGGCCTCCTGAGTCCTAGTGTCCACTTTGCCCCCTCACTCTCATGTAACCTTGTCGCAGGCCCCCGCCCGACTCACCTCGGCACTGCCACTCAGCTGGCCTGGCTACGTTCAAGGATCCAGTGTCACGGCGAACAGTGGGGTCTCGCCCTCTGGCCAAGGGCTTGGCTGAAATGGACAAAAAGTGGCCTTGGAGATGGAGTCACCCCCGGGGGCTTCCACTAGGACACTGTCAACTTGTTTAGGTGCTATCCTGACAGCCAGGAGGGAGCCGGTGGTTTTCCCCTAGGCCAAGATGCCTGGGGAAGCAGTTCACACCCATCTTGCTTCTGCAGCATCGTTGCTCTACTTGGCTGCCCAGTATTAGCCATTTAATTCTCGCCAGACACCTAACACAGAAGAAAAGACAAGATCGGCATTTCAACACGTCGCCGCGCTCATGACGAGACCCGAGGAGAAAGGGTTGTGCTGTAGGGAAGGAGGAACCCCAAAGAAGTCAGGCCACTGCCATCACACGTGGGCCCTCAGGGAACCACTGATCACCACCTCCAGGCAAGCGAAGCTTCACACTGGGAAGACAACAACCTTGTGGCACGGCGTGACCCAGTGGGGTGCGTCATGCCTGCGCCTGGCTTGAGCCTATCACAAACCCTCTCCCCCTGCAGCACAAGTCTCTTCCACTGATTTGTCCGATCCTCTTTCTGACACAAGGCAAGCCCAGGACAAGTGCACTGAGGCCTGGTGTTGCCAGTGGTATCCTAGTAGAGACCTACAGAGGGGCGAGGATGCTGCATCACTACAGACTCCCTGTGCAGCTGGCCTAGGCGTAGCGGGATGCCTGATGCAGCCCGTCGCCTGACTTCCCACTGGATCCAGAGCTCCCGTTTCCCAGGGCCAACAAGCAAGCTGTCACAGTAAGTCCTCTGTAAACCCTTTCCATGTTCTTTGAATTGTAGGGCTGCCTGAAAAAGGTCGGGGCTGCCTTTTGTTACTCTCCCAAAATGGTAGGTAAAGCTTTCCCAGAAATAACCTTCATTTTTGTTTTCGCTGCTCTTTTCCTTTTGAAACGTTCGCGTACAGACTAATTGACATTCAAGCAGGACAGTGATGGTGCAAGTAAACGGTGCATATCATAGTTCCCCGCATATACCATGCACCAACATGTCACATATACCTTGTTCTCCAAAGTCAGAATGAAGACAAAAAGATTGGGGCCTTGCAGTACCACACCGGGGAGCACAGTACGGAGTCTGAGCCCACTCATTGCTCCGCACCCTCTAGATCACATGAAGATTGGACTTTTGCCTATGCTTTAGCTATTAATTTGCTGCTGGCAGGAACTGTTCTCACCCTATGTCTTGCTTGTAACTGACAGTGGGATTGCCAGCAAGATTGGGGTTTTTGTTTGGAAAGGGCTATGTTATATTTTGAAAAAGACAGTACTTCCTACACTGACATACTAACATGCCCCAGATCCTGGAGCGGCCCAGTGTCTCAGCTCTTCCCAAGCGTCCTGGAGAGCATGAACAACCACAGTGCGGTTAAGCTGATCTTCTGTCAGTTTTGCTCTCTCCTAAGGCGAGTTTGGCTCCACTTTGCTGCCTCGGGAGCTTGAGGAAGTCCCAATCCTAGTGGGGTCCTGCAACTCAAGCCCTCAAGCTTTGGGCAGGGCAGTTCGCTCTGCCACTGCCAGTCCCTCCCTGCAGACAGACAGGAATTGATCCCTCAAGTGGGCTGGACAGGGACACTGGGGCACGGTTTAAGCAGTGACCAAAGCTTACGTTGGGAAGGCTGTGGCTGCAGTGGGAGAGGAGCTTGTGCCTTTCTCTTTGGCTCAGTAGCCTGCTCCAGGTCTGGCCTCTCCTCCTGCAAGTACCAACCCCACAGGATCCTTTCCCAAAGTCTGAGAGTGAAGGCCAAAGTGTCTGTGTGCATGTAGTCTGCAATGCGCTGGCTAGGAACAATGGTTACGCGAAGAAAGACGCACAGAACTAGCCCACCCAAGTGCCTTGCAAAAGGTCTTCATTGTCCTGATCTCAAAATCGCGGGGGCTTTCATTCATGCAGGCTTTTGTTCTGCTTTATTTTTCTCACTTAGAGGCAGAGGCCTGTCCTGCCAAGGCATCCTCACAAGGATCGCAACTGTGATGATGATGGAGAGAAGCGTGTCTGCTATCATTGACATCAAGAGCGATGTGGTCTGCGGTTCTGTACTTCTGCCACAGTCACCCGTGTCGGCAAAGGGGAGAGCGAGCTTGCCACGATGGTGGCAGAGGCAGATGAAGGCTGCAGCAAAAGCTCTCTTCAGTGCTCTCAGGTTTCCTTGACATGGGGTTCAGGTTTCCGTCCTGTGAAGTACTGTCTGGTTGCAGTTGCGCCACTTCATCCCCACGTTAAGAGAAGAGAGCTCAGTCCTTGGGCCCGCACTGTTCAAGATCTTCATCGGTGACTTGGAGAGGGGAGAAAAAGCACCCTGTTCAAATTTGCTGATGACACAAAGATGTGGGGGGATGTGAGCACGTAGAAGGGAGGAATAGGCTGCAATGGGACTTAGGTTACAGGGGTGGGCGGAGGACAATAGGATGGGATTCAACACTGAGAAGTGCAGAAAAGGATCTTGGGGTCATCATTGATGCCAAGATGAACATGGACCGGCAGTGTGGCGATACAGTCAGGGAGGCCAACCGCACCTTGTCATGCATCCACAGATGCATCTTGAGCAGGTCCAGAGAGGTCATACTCCCCCTCTGTGCAGCACTGGTCAGGCCGCAGCTGGAGTACTGCATCCCGTTCTGGGCACCGCACTTCAGGAGGGACGTGGACAACATGGAGAGGGTCCAGAGGAGGCCACCCGCATGATCGGGGGAGCAGGGCAGGTCCTACGAGGAGAAGCTATGGGACCTGAACCTTTTCAGCCTCCACAAGAGAAGGCTGAGGGGGATCTAGTGGCCGTTTACAAGCTAGTCAGAGGCGACCAGCAGGCATTGGGAGAGTCCCTGTTCCCCCGAGTGCTACCAGGAGTGACTAGAAATAACAGTCACAAGCTGGCAGAGGGTAGATTCAGACTAGACATCAGGAGGTGCTACTTCACGGTCAGGGCGGCTAGGATCTGGGACCAACTTCCAAGCGAAGCGGTGCTGGCTCCTACCCTGGGGGTCTTGAAGAGGAGGCTAGATGTACACACTGCTGGGGTCGTTTGACCCCAGTACTCTTTCCTGCCATGCCCAGGGGTCAGACTTGAGGATCTGCTCAGGTCTCTTCCGACCCGACCAACTATGAAACGATAAGACGTGCACAAGCCTCTTGCTTCAACAGCAAGTCCCACAGTGATGGGTGAGTGGCAATGGGGGCAGACACTAGCTATTGCCCCGCCTCACCGACCTTGGCATATGGAGACAATGACTGTACGATGGTGATTTTGTACTTGGAAGTGAGACAGGTGTGTGATTAGGCAGCTGCAATTATGAGTGAGCAGGCCGATTTCAGATGAACTCTGCTCCTCTCAGTGTGGAGGGCACTACAAAAGGCACATTGAAGTGCCCGTGTCCTGTCACCTGCCTGGGAGCCGTCCAAATCCAGTCCTGAGGTTTGCAACCTGGACTGCCCACACCCTAGGACACAGCACGGACAGTGCCCACCTGGATTGAAGGACAGCACTTGTCCCCAGCGCTGCGTGCATTTCTCTTCCTAAACCAGCATGCACATTATGATCGAATCATCACAAAGCAACTGAATGAACCACTGACACTGATGACAGGTACTTGCAGATACACTACGTTCCTTGGCTGTCTCTTCTATCTCATACCCCTCCTCCCCATCTTCGACATCAAGAGCCTAAAGAAAGAGTCTACAGAAAGCTGTCTACATTCAATGGACTACCAGTGTTTGAGGAACTTGAGGACCCCCATAGGCCATGGCGTATGTCAAGGAAGGCCATCTGGGAGTGTGGGAAAAGAAATGAAAACTGCGAGGAAAGACCTGGATCAGGAGGGCTTTGATATCAAGGAAAATGGACCCGGCCATGCAACACAATGGACCTCATCAACACCTTTGTTATCATGGGCCCCACATAGAAACCTCCTGGCTTTCCTTAACTAAGGCACAGCTGGACTATGTTAAACAGTGTGGACAACTTGCTGGTTTGTAAATACCATTACATTAAAGACGCCAACGGGGAGCGCGGCAAGATCCATTGCAAAGTCCACCTCAGCACAGCCACGACCAGGGCAGCGCAGGACTCCCAACTGCCAGCACGCAGAAGCGCTCCCGTCGCGGCCCCCTCGGATTTGAACGATCCTCAGACTCTGCTGAATCCCTGTTGTCAACTCCCTCAGGCGGGACACGAGAAGAAGTCGAGAAGACCAGCCCCAAAGGTGCTGCATGGATCCTTGTTTGATCCGTTCCATCACATCCATGCGTACGGCCACACACCGATGGCAACAACAGAAGCAACCACAGCAGAGGCTCAATCTCAAGGGCTGGGAAAACCCTGCTCAGAGACATCCCCTCCAGCAGCGCCTCCGAGACAATCCTGCCACCTGCCCCGATGCCCTTGACACCACTGACCACTCGAGGCAGTGCGAGACCTTCAAGAAAGGCATCCGGAGGCGTGCCACAAATCTCAAGGCTTCTCCACAAAGAAACCTCAGGACTGGTTCAGTGAGTGACTGGGAAATGCTTGCCTGCAAAATGGACAGAGCGCACGGTGACATCCGCTCCACCTCCAAGTGCCCACGTCCGTGACCTTCAGTACAGTCATTCACGCGGCGGCCCCTGCCACGCGCACAGTTTTGCACACGCAGGGGAAGAATGCATCTCCCCCTGTGTGTGTTAGAAAAAGCCACCGTTGAGCAGGTGTGTAACATGTAATAAAACGACAGGAGAATTGATTAGTGCTGCAAATCCTTCTGAAATTTGCTGTGGACTCCCATAAGGGCTTCACTTTCAAGAAGCTTTGGGGTTTGGTTTAGCACATCCTTCTGCCCATTTACCTGGTCCTTGCTTTTCATTTTCCCTGTGGGTTTTCCCCCCTCTACTTGCCGGAGGAGGCCCAGCCCTTCCTCAGGCTGCAGCAGGCTCAGGTTTCACACGGCAGATCCCAGTCCTCTTTCTGCGCAGCTCCCTGGCCTGAGACAGGCAGAGATGCTGGAAGGGGGAGCACATGGGGTGCTCCAGCAGGCTGCAGAGGGGCTGCTCCTGCCAGGGCAAACACCGTGGATCTGGCTCCATGTAGGCACTTTTCCTTAGGCGTTTCTGGGGATAACCGTTCCTCTGGCGTGGTTTAGTATCCGCCACATTGTCGGAGCTTAAAGCCCACTCTATGGAAATGGGAGGCTCCTCTCTCGCTTGCTTCTGAGGCTGTATGGCTGAGGGCAGGCGAAACTTTGGGGCATCTGAAACCCAAGCCTCCAGGCTCGGGCCTGCTCATAGAAGTGCCAAAAGACTTTGGAAATATCTGAAGCCCTGTATGGGGGTGGAGGATGTTTCCCGGTTGTAGGGCCACTTTTGCATCTGGACTGACTCACTGAACTGAACTTCATTTGGGTGATTTGGCTTGCAACATGAAAAAATTCTTTTGGAAATAAAATGTGCTTCAAAGAATGCTAAAGTGGTATTGCTTTCATGGGTTTTTGCCACACCTAGCCAGCGCTGCAATGGCTCTTGTCATGCTAAAGGCTTCTTTCAGGCCAGTGAGACGTCCACTTGGCTGGCAGGGTAGTGAGAAGGAAGAGCAGCTTCCCCCAGGACTGCACGGTGCTGGCCTGCAAAGGTGGTGGGCACCCAAACCCCTGGACGCCCCCTGCCAACCTCACCCTTGCGGGGCCAGAGGGTGACAGCAGTTCAGTTATTAGGTGTTTGTGGCTCTGAATTTGCCTCTCTTGACGGTAACAAAATCCCCTCGCAGTCCAGCACCTCCCGCTCCTGGAGACAGGCCCAGGAAAGAGCCTCAGGGGAAGAGGGCACTGGTGGCAGGGAAGCTGCAGGGGCTGGGCCATGGGAGAAGGAGCTGGGCTACAGGTGGCCGAGGGGCTGGGATGGTCCGAGCTGAGGCTGGAGGGTCAGGGTTGGGGTTAGACTCCATGTGGGAAGCAGGGGGTGGCCTGTGGGATGCACATCTCTCCCCACAGCCTCCACGACCCCCTTACCCACCCCAACCCGGCTCTGGGGCACCTGGCACTGGGCACCCAGGCCCTGGCTCTACCCCTGCTGCCAGCCCCAGCCCTGCCCCTAGCACTCGTGTGGCAGCAGGGCCAGGAGGAGCAGGGCCCAGACCAGGGCGGTCATGGTGCTGCAGGAGGGGAGCCCAGAGGCCGGGAGGGAAGCTCAGCTCCTGGGGCCGTGGTCCCAAGCACCCCAGGGCGGGTCTTGACCAGGATCACACTGGGATTTGCCTAGAGGGAGTGTGCTGTGGCCTGGCCAAGGGAGGCCGGCACAGGTGAGAGGGCATCTGTACTCGTCTGTCCCCAGGCAGACATCTGTGTCTCTTCTGGGGAAGCCTGGGCCAGCTCTGTAGGATTCACCAGCACACTCCTTCTGATGTGAGCACGGTTTGTGGTTGATGGCATGTACCTTCAAGGGGCAGCAGTGGGGACCACCCAGTCCCACCCCGTGATGCCGTCAGCGCAGTTTGTGGTGGTGGGTAGTTGTAGTTCTCCCTGCAAGATGTGAGTGTGTGAGTTGATGAATCCTGTTGCTGATAAATGTAAAGCTGTTTACCACCCCACTGGTCTCAGCTGAATGGTGACTGGAGGACAGGACCCCAATGGTGTGGTTGTTAGAAATATTGTTAGAACTGCACAGTTTGCATCTCGTACCTGATAAGAAGAAACACTGCCAAGGACATTTTTTTCCCTTGGCCATTGCTAGCTTTTCTAATGCTAAATTACTCTCTACCCCCACACTCCCCCTGACTTTCACATGCAGATTACAGAAGCTGGAATTCAACTGACTGTGTCCTTGAAAGGGGGCGGGATTTCAACTCTTGGTGACCTAGAGAGCTTTCTGAGCGTGCGTAATTAGCTGATGCATATATGCCTATCCCCCCCGCATACTTAAGTAGTTAATTATAATATACATGCGACAGATGAAGTGATGTAGTCACATATATGTTTGTATGAACCAGAAATGAGCTGTAAGAGTTCCTGTTTCTGCACACGTGCCCAGGAGGGACAGCATATAGTACCTGCTGCAGATTTCCTCAGTGGGCGGAGCAATTTGAGATTTTCTGTCTCTGCTCTGACCCTATTTGCAAATACACCTTTTGTGCTGCTAATAGTGTGTGCCTGAGAATTATTATTTGCGAGCCTCCAAAAGAAACAAACAATATTTTGCAAGATGGTGGTGTCAGTGAGTCCCCATCCCTGGGACCTAGTGGCATACAGTGAACACGGTACCGTGTCACAAGTGACCTGTCTCTCGGTCGAGTCACTGGCATCCTCATTAAGCGCGGTACAGCATTCATTCAAAGAAAAACCAGTGGAGCACTTCAAATCTCTACCACTCTTTATCTCTACCAGTATTACCCTTTGCTGGAAATCTTGGGGAGAACTGGAGGTGTTTGCCACCCCCACTCCCCTTGCTGCTGACACTGTGGCCGCATCTGCAGTGGTCTTCGCTTGCCACTGGCTGCCACCAACGCTAACAACAGTGTCTGCGGGGGTCGCCACGCGCCAGGCCTGTCCCTGGGGGGCACGAACTGGGGCAACTGCCCGGGCCCTGCGCTCTGCAGGGCCCCACGGAGCTGGGGGAAGCGGTGGCTGCGCCTCCCTCCCGCCGCTGCTGCTGCTGGTGGCGGCTGCTTCTTCGGGTCCAGGCCCGGGGGGGTCGAAGTTGGGGGCGGCCCGCACAGGCTGGTTTGCCTCGGGCCCTGCACCCTGCTTGGGGCAGCTCCGCTGGTCGGTGCTCGCCTCCCCCACGCCCGCCACCGACAGCAGCACGGCCGCCCGGGCCAGCTTGCCGTGCCCCCCGCCCCTGGCCGAGCCCCCCGGCCTCTGGGGACGCGCAGCGCTCCGGGTACTGGGTGGACGCAGGGACTTGGCATTTGTTTCGGCAAACCCGACTGGGAATACACAACGGCAGTGACTTGGCTCTTAAGAAGAGGGTGCAGAAATGCGAGCGACTCGGCCCTTGCACGCAGGTATCACGCCCTGCCTCAACACGTACCCCCACTGCGACCACCCCCGTACCTCGTGCGGCAGCCGGGGCGGGGCCCTGCGGCACGTGACCGGCTCCGCCCCAATCACGCGGCGCTGGTTGCCGGGCAGCCGCCGGCACGGGACTGGGGGCGGGGCGGGGCGATGCTGCGGGCCAAGATCCTGTTCGTGGGCCCGAGCGAGGTGAGCGGGGGGGCGGGGCGGGGCGCGGGGCGCGCTGCGGGCCGGGCTCTAACGGCGCCGCCGCCGCAGGCCGGGAAGAGCGTCCTGGCCAACTTCGTGTCGGAGAGCGCCGAGGGCGCGGGCGGCTACGTGCCCACGCAGGGGCTCAGGTGAGGCGGGTGCGACCCTCTCTTCCCCTTCCCCCCCCCCCCCCGGGCCGGTTCCGCGCGGCGGCGCCTCACTGCCGGGCCCGGCTCTGCCCCGCAGGATCCTGGAGCTGGAGACCCCGGAGCTGGGCGCCGGCGGCGGGAAGGGCGCGGGCTGCCGCCTGGAGCTGTGGGACTGCGGCGGCGACCCCAAGTAAGGGCGGCCGGCCCGGGCCCCGGGGGGGCGGGGTGCTCCCGCCCGCTGGTGACCTGCGGCTCCCCGAGGTGCAATGGGGCTGCCGGGCAGGGAGGCGCCTGGGCCCAGGTCGCCTTTAGTCTGGCCCCGGACACGGCACCCAGGTGTGCTGGGCAGAGGGACAGCAGGCAGCACCCCGCCCCCCCTTCTTGCCCGTGAAGCGCGGACATGGGCATGCAGCCGTGGCTGTGTCCGCGGGGACCTGCAGCAGCCGCCCGGCTTGGGACGCTTGCTGAGTCTTTCCTACCAGTGCGGTGGGTCCAGCAGAAGAGCTCCCGGACACACACCCTGACATCGAAACTCACCCTCCTTCCTGCAGCCTGTCTCCTTACAGCTGAGTGACCTCTGTCATAATAATTGGGAGGGGCAGAAGAAATCTCTTGTGCTCTCCTTTCTCCTGGGCTATGTGTAGGGAAAAAATGTCCGAAATTTGCCAGGTTGACAAGAAAGTTACTAAGGTTTGTAGGGGAAAACTTTGAAGTTTGCTTTTGAGGAGTTAAAAAAAATCCCCCCATAAACTATATATACTTTGAAATGTAAACGAGCCATAGGACGGCTCTGCTTTGAGTTTTCCAGCTTGCCATTTTTCACTTATCTGCTTTCCGAGGTTTGAATCTTGCTGGCCAGCTCTGATGAAAGACGCCCATGGTGTTGTAATCGTTTTCAACCCGGACCTGCCCAGTCACCTTAAGGAAATTGAAACCTGGTACTCCTGCTTTGTGCAGCAGCAGCAGTTACTGGACAGCCAGTGTCTCCTGGTTGCACATCACAAGCCTGGCAGTGCTGTGGAGTCAGAAGGTCCTGCTTTGGGTAAGAAGATAAAAATGTTCATTTCAATCCTGTATTTTATTTACACGCTTTATTCTGAAGCTGATGATGTTTCATGACCTTTGCACTTCTGTAGTCCTTTGTACTTGATGAGAGTGTTTTGCAGACCTGAACAATTTGATTTCTCTCAGTCCGTCTATATACCTGTGTGGCAGAAAGCCACCTTGGTTTCTCCCCAAAACCTCTGCCCTGTGACAGTGTGATTAAGATGGGCCCAGTACAGGAATCACACCTCAGCCTGTCTCTTTAGGTAACTTGAGCTGGCTGCATTCCTGAGGGAGGGGGGAAACCTGCTCCGTCTGCCTAGTGTCTGGCATCAGCCACCTGGGTGAGGGGCATCTACCTGGGGAGCTGGAACTGCCCGGTAACAGGTGATGTATTTCAAATTGGTTGGTTGGCTGACAGCCAACTGGGACTGACGTCCACTGGACCAGGTGAATGAGGTCACAGGGGCTATATAAGTTAGGACTGCCCAGGAGGAGGGGGCAGCAGCCATGCGGGGGACACAGAGGAGCTTTACCATCTGAAACTGGCTCTCTCCCCCAAACTCATGAGCTAGAAATGGCCTGCCTCCAAAGGGAAACTTCACCAGCCTTTGGATGTTGCTTGTGAGTAAGCTACTCGAGATCTGATAGATATCTAGCTGGCAGTAATTCAGATGCGTGATCAAAAGGCTACCTCAGCCAGACTGTTTGCTCTTTAGGATTTCTAGGATATTGCTCAATCTTGTACCCTATTTTCACCCTACCCCTGTAATCGATAAAGTTCTTCTTTGTGACCTGTGTGGGAGATTTATTGAGGGGTGGGTCTAAATTATGCCTAAGAGACCCCTTAGGTCTGCGGACTAAGGGAGACTTTACTTTTTGCCTCCGGACTTGGGGAAGTGCCCCGAGTGCCTGTGCTGGGTTGAGTACCTATAGGACTTGAGGCCTGTGTTTGCCTGAGGACACAGGGCCGAGAGTGAGTCCATTCTCGGGGTGGTGGCAGCTACGTTACCTCAGGCTAGCAAGTGTGCTCCAGGAAGGGGGTCGGCCGGACGTAAGGTGCCCCTAGGGAGGCATTCGGAGCTTGGAAGGTGGTCTGGCACAGGGAGGTGGGCGGCTCAACGCAGGAGCGCCCCCTACTGGCCCGCCACAACATGTCATAGCCGTCTTACAGATGGGAGAAGCATTTGAGTGATTTTGCACAAGATTATTCACTGAATGCAAGTTAGAACCAAGTAAAAAGTTCCTGATTAAACTGCGCTGCTTCAGTTGCATGAGAGCTTCTTACATTTTATCGTCCTTCTGTCTTATCTCCTTTTACTAATTATTTTAGTGACCATTTTAAATCAGAATTTTATAGGCAAAAGAATAGGAGTTTACTGAAATCGGAAAATATCTTCCTTGTGCTTAAAAGGTAATGCAGATACTTCTTATATAAGAAGTATTTGAAACTACTTGATCTTCAGGAGAATACATTGCTTTGTGGAGCTGAAAACAGATGAATTTAAAAATGTAAGAACATGATACTCTTTTAATTTCTTTCACCCCACTATAACTGATTCCAAAGGAGTTGCTCTGAGTTGCACATTGTGAGAAGCAAATCATCCCCCAGCTTTTCTGATGGAGGAAGATGACTGCATGTATGAGAGAGAGAGATCTTTTCAAAAAATTCTCTTTTAACTTGGCTTTACTACAGGAGTTTCAAACCTGCCGCTAGCGAAGACTAACATTAAGGAACGTAGAGGGAAAGACAATGTCTTAATCACAGAATATAGGAATCTACGCTATCAGACCTCTAAGGAAAGGCTATAAACGTTTATTCTAATGTAATAAAAGCTTTTGTCTGTCTGTCTGTCCATAACGCTGTGGGCCAGCTGCGCGTGCACCTCTGTGAGGGCACATGCCAATCGGCTGCAAGGGCCCGGAGCATTGTAGACAGAAGGGGTGAGGGAACTGCTGAGCTGGCCCTCCCCCTCCCCCCCCCCCCCCAAACAACAGCCAGCAGGGAAGAAGGGGAGCAGCATGGGGAAGTGGGGGTTCCAGTGGCAGCAGCCCCACAGGATGCTGGGTGGTGGTGCTCCCTCTCCCCCACCCCACCCCCCCATCATTCATGACAGGCAATTTGCCAGTAGTCCAATAAAACTAAAAGCAATCCTGGAAAATATTAAGTGCATGCATGAAAAATGGCTCAGATTGGTCAGACTAGAATAGAAGAGTTTTAGGAATCACTTCTGCATTACAGCAAACAACACTTTCCTTAACCTGTCCAATATGTTTATTATAATTATTTTCTATCCATGCTCCTTATCCAAAGTGGAAAGGGAAAGTTTTCTTCTAAAACTTCCTCTTTCTCCTGCCTTTGAACATCAGAATTTATTATAATGATGTCAAATACTGCATTGTGAAACAGACATGATGTAAACAAGTATTAGTAGGGGAGGCTAAAAAGTAGTAACACAGCTTTACCTTTTTCTGTTCATCTATAGTTCTCTAAACGTTTTGTAAGTTAATGATATTACTCACTTTTTATAAGTGGTACAAACAAAGTGGAGAGAAACCTTGCCTACCTTGGAGACCGAGTCACCTTCAGAGTTAAGTCCACAATCAAGTTTCCTGACTCCTAGTCAGGTTTTCTAGCCACTGCATTACTCTCTGTTGTTTTTCTCACCTAAATGAGTTTCATTACATTTTTCAAATCTAGATTGTAGATTGGACCTTTTATTTGAATGATGAATCGGAGTGGTTAGGTTATAATGTTGAAAACCCTTTCAGAATGTAATTGTAAAAAATCTTTTTACTTCTTCACAGTGAGTAAAGAATATCTGATAACTTCATTTCTTTACATTCTTACTTATTGGTTGAACTATTACTTAAACTCAAAAGCAAAAATGTCAGCCTTGACATCAAAGGCTGAAGGGATTTCATCCATCAGAGAGCTTAACTGAAGTACTATGTAGTGACAGTGCATAGAATCATAGAAGTAGGGTCGGAAGGGACCTTGTAGATCTTCAAGTCTGACCCCCCGCCTGGGCGGAAGAAAAGACTGGACTCATTTGAGTCCAGCCAGGTAGTCATCAAGCCTCTTCTTAAAGATCCCCAGGGTAGGAGCCAGCACCACTTCCCTAGGAAGTTGGTTCCAGCTCCTAGCTGCCCTAACTGTGAAGTAGTTCTTGCGGATGTCTAATCTAAATCTGCTCTCTAATAACTTGTGTCCATTGTTCCTTGTCATGTCAGGGGGTGCTAGGGGAAACAGTGTCTCCCCTAAACCCTTCTGGTCCCCCCTAGTGAGTTTATAGACAGTCACCAGGTCCCCCCTCACCCTTCTCTTGTGAAGGCATCACATGTTTAATATTATCTATCATGCTGGACATCAGCAGTTGGGCAGAAAAGGATCGCAAATGGAACTGTCCTATGAACTCAAAACTGAAAGTGTATTTCTTTGTCAAAATGAATATATCTAATTATTTTTTGCTTCACTTCAAAGCTGCACCGCTGAACAAACTGAAACTAATACAGTCCAGCCTGGAAGAAGACCCTGAAGATGTACGGATGGAATTCATGAAATACTTCAAGAGCATTGTCAACTTGCTAAATGAAAGCAGAGATAGGGAAGAGATGTCAATTATCACGTAATGCTGAAAGAAAGAATGAAGAGAGAGAGACTGAGTACTGTTTGCAGTTTGAGACCTGTCCTAGCCAAGAAATAACTCTAGAACTGATCTTGTTAAGGAGAGTTTGCCAGTGGATGAACACTATAAGAATACTTTTTGAGTGATTTTTTTCCCCAAGAGAAAATAGATGCACAGCTTAAGACTCTTTGAGAGACTGAAGGCTAAATTCAGATGAACTGTTATCCAAAAGATTTGGCTGTAAATCCAGGCATGCAAGTAACTTTGCAGGTGCGTTACTGGATAAAGTTCAAGAAGGTGTCTTCTAATATGTCTATATAGACCCAGCTAATTAACTATATATTTAGTTTGTGAAAACATTAAGGAATTGGCTAGTTCTTAATTGACTCACTTAAGAATGTTCTCATCCTTTTCCAGAAAAAGCTAAATGAATGGGCCAGGCAGAGCACAAGTTTTAGGAATCTGTGTTTAAGCACTTGGGTAATGTGTCTGTGGCAGCTGTGCTCTTACTTGGAGAAAGTATGCTTTTGGATGTCAGTAGAAACTGGTTGGAACTGAGATGTGAGCCTTAAGTCTCTGGTGAAATCTATATTTTAATGTCGCAAAATCTCCTCTCTCTCCAGCATCTGAAGAGCATATCATTTTACAGACTTGTGTTCTGGCAGGATGGAATAAACTGCAACCTTTACTCTGACAAGCCCTTCCATCCACTTCAACAAAACTCCCATATTTACTCAATTAGCAGCAGTGTGGAGCCGGACTGCTGTTTCAGCCCTGTAGCAGTAGTGGCAGGGTTCTGCTGCTGCTGCTCTGGGGCCAGGCTAGAATAGCAGCGCCAGCTCCACACTGCTGGCATGGGGCAGGCTGGAGCCATGCTCCATACCCTGGGCTGCAGCAGGGACAGAAGCTGGTTCAGAGCAAAGGTCAGAGTGGAGGGCTGAGGGGCAGGCAGGGGGAGGGAGACTTCAGGAGGGGGAGAGATGGGAGGAAGTGGGGCAGGTTACCTGAGGCTGTGGGTGACAGAAGTGGTGTGGAGGGGCGAACAGGGAAAGCAGGAATTGGGGTACCCTGAGACTGTGGCACAGGGGCTGGTGTAGGAAGTAGTGCTTATCCTCTGCTGCCTGCCTCCCTCACAGTCTGCCCCCTATCACCTGCCCCCTACTGCCCCTCCCACTGTCTGTTCCCTACCCCCTGCCCCACTACTGCCTCATCACTTTTCTTCCCCACTACCTGTAGTAGTGGGGAGGGAGACATTTAAGATGATCCTCCAATAATTAGATTCCACACATGGAAAATTATAATAAACTTACACATTTTCTGTGTGTAGAATCTAATTATTGGGGGGGCCATCTTGTATTTGAGTAAATATGGTAGTCTTGTTGCTGGTGACAATGCTTAGGTGCCTCTCTGGGAGGCAAAAAATTTTGAATCCCATTCCAGCTAGATCATTTTGCCCTAACACAGAGACTATGAAAGGGAAAACGTTTTGCATTCTCTGGATAAGGGAAAGATGTTTTTAAAATGTATTTTATTGTTTTCTGCTGCATTGCAATTATTGGTTTCTTAGGGAACTCATTTGATTTGTTTTGGTTACACTCAGACTCACTCTGTTTGGTGTGTGTTGTGAAAGATAGCCATCTTTTTCCTATGATACGTACCACAAACTCAATTAAAACTTTTTTTAAAATGCATCCATCTTGTTCTGAAAGTGAAAGCTAAGCAGGGATTATCACCCTCTTGGAAATCCAACTGTCTTGCTTCATTTGTTGACAAAGCTACAGTCTTTCTGGTCAGCTTTTTTATTTCATACAGATGCTCCAAAACCAAAATGCTGTGCTTAGCTAATTGATGTTAGAGTTAAATAACCAAAGTGGAGCTAATTTAAGACAGAAGCTGTGCTAATTTCTTTTTAATGGGGAATGTGAAAAAAGAGACATAATGTATCAGAGTAGAAGCAGGAACTGCAGGAATTCTTGTAATGTATCCCAGTGTTATAGCTCTTTTTTTTCTTAAAAGCTATTACTTGGGAGCTATATCATGCATACATCTGTTTCTGGAGGAGAGTTTACTGGCTTTCTAGCAAGGCTTGTCCCCAACCCCTTTATGATCGTGTTTGAGCTACAGACATATTACTAATACAAATAGTTGCTTTGAACTTTTGTTGGAAGAAGCTGTTAGTGAAGGAGTCTTGTCTTCATCAAGGTTTAATGAACTGCATGTCACAGTTTCAGTTTTATAAGTTCAACTCCACCAACTGCATAGGTCTCGCCTCTAGCCAGAATCTTTCTTGGGATGGGAACCCATGTTCCCCTCCCCTCTATACCAGTATTTCAGTTTGCAATCCCTTTGTAACTTATTGTGACCATTTTGGCTGAGTTTAGCTCAGTTTATTGTTTCATTAGAACATGTGTTTATTTAGAGCAAATCATTACAAAGAAAGTATGAAACAATAAATTTTAAATGAGAATACCTATCATCTGCTTAGATGCCTAGTGGGTACAGTACTCAGATTTGTCAGTTCTTAGATTATTGGGTATCTGTCCCAGAACAGGACTTTTTATGCCAGTTTGAAACTTATTTTACCAGCCATCTAGAACCAGGTAACCCCTTGCCACCTCCCTCTTCTCCATTATTGCTATTTTTACTAACTTTTCTCTTCATACACACTACCAGCAAACCCAGACTCGCAAAAAATCAGCCATGTTTCTTATCTTGTGGGTTGTTTAAGTTATTGTGAGCCATCCTGGACCATTTTTGGATGGGATGGGATATAAATTGAAATATTTAGCAATAATAATAATCTCCATAAATACTACTGGGAGTTTATATTAATTACCCCCCATGCAAAATAACAAAGCTAAGTCAAACATCCTTCTTAAGCTTTCTTCTTTTTTTTTTTTTTTTTCCTTTGAGAGAAGCTTTTTCAAAGTCATTTTCATATGCTGTTTCAGGCATTTCAACATCATACTTTTAATCAAGGGCAGTACAAACATACACCTTCTCGCCATATGCAAAGCAGGAAGCCTGGCTCCCTCCCCACCCAGGCATGTGCACCACACAGTCAGCCCTGCAGCACTGGCAGTCCAGCTCCCTCCCAGCTGTGTGCACCACCCACCTCGCATACCCATCAGAAGTATCCCAACTGCCTTTGCCACGCAAGCAGCTCAGGCACTGCAGTGCCCGCTCAGCTACAGGGGCAGGAGCACCCGGGGAGAGTGGCGGGAGGAGTGGCTGGGCAGGTGCCTGTAGGCTCCATGCTAACCCTTAAGAAGGGAAGCCATGTGTGGCCATGGGCCACCAGTTGGACATCCCTAGCCTAACTGAAGAACATG
Organism: Crocodylus siamensis; assembly: GCF_052110815.1. NCBI lineage: Eukaryota > Metazoa > Chordata > Crocodylia > Crocodylidae > Crocodylus > Crocodylus siamensis. Next base: position 23,329,512 of record NC_143407.1, read on the forward strand.
TTAGGAAATTTGGTCGTTACACAAGATGACAAAGCCAACATATTTAATGCTTTCTTTGCCTCCATTTTCCTAAGCAGGGACTGGAACAGTCACCCCCACACTGGGCCCTCCTCAGGCAGCAGGGGAGGCGCACCTAGGCCAAGGGTTAGTGAGGAACTAGTTAGGGAACTTCTGGAGGGACTGGACGTATTCAAGTCAGCTGGTCCAGACGATCTCCACCCTCGAGTGCTGAGGGAATTGGCTGAGATCATTGCGGGCCCCCTGGCACGGCTGTACGAGCACTCGTGGTGCTGTGGTGTGGTGCCAGAGGACAGGAACAGGGCCAATCTGGTTCCCATCTTCAAGAAGGGGAGGAAGGAGGACCCGGGAAACTCTAGGCCAGTCAGTCTTACCTCAATCCTGGGCAAGCTTTTTGAGAAAATTATTGTGGCGCATATCCACGAGGGGCCAGCAGGGGAGATTATGCTAGGGGCAACCAACATGGGTTCATTAGCGGCAGGTCCTGTCAGACCAACCTGGTGGCCTTCTACGACCAGGCCGCCAAATCCTTAGATGCAGGGGTAGCAGTGGACATAGTCTTCCTGCACTTTCGGAAGGCCTTCGACACTGTCTCTCACCCCATTCTCATTAAGAAACTGGGGGACTGTGGTGTCGACACCCACACACTCAAATGGGTCGCCAGCTGGCTGGAGGGCCGCACCCAGAGAGTGGTGGTGGATTGGTCATATTTGACCTGGAGGGATGTGGGCAGTGGGGTCCCCCAGGGCTCGGTCCTCAGGCCCGCACTGTTCAACATCTTCATCAGTGACTTGGATGAGGGGAGAAAAAGCACCGTGTTCAAATTTGCTGATGACACTAGGATGTGGGTACGCTAGAAGGGAGGAATAGGCTGCAATCAGAGCTAGACAGGTTACAGGGGTGGGCGGATGAGAATAGGATGGGATTCAACACTGGCAAGTGCAAGGTGCTGCACCTGGGGAGGAGCAACCAGCACCAGACTTACAGGTTGGGGAACTCCCTTCTCGTCAGTGCAGAGGCAGAAAAAGATCTTGGAGTCATCATCGCTGGCAAAATGAACATGGGCCGGCAGTGTGGGGACGCGGTCAGGAAGGCCAACCGTACCTTGTCATGCATCCATAGATGCATCTCGAGCAGGGCCAAGGATGTGATCCTCCCCCTCTATGCAGCACTGGCAGCTGGAGTACTGCCTCCAGTTCTGGGCGCCGCACTTCAAGAGGGATGTGGACAACATGGAGAGGGTCCAGAGGAGGCCACTCGCATGATCAGGGGGCAGCAGGGCAGGCCCTACGAGGAGAGCCTATGGGACCTGAACCTGTTCAGCCTCCACAAGAGAAGGCTGAGGGGGATCTAGTGGCCTGTTACAAACTAGTCAGAGGGGACCAGCAGGCACTGGGGGAGTCCCTGTTCCCCCGAGCACTGCCAGGAGTGACCAGGAATAACGGTCACAAGCTGGCAGGGGGTAGATTCAGGCTGACATCAGGAGGCGCTACTTCACGGTCAGGGCAGCTAGGATCTGGGACCAACTTCCAAGAGAAGTGGTGCTGGCTCCTGCCTTGGGGGTCTTTAAGACAAGGCTTGACAAACACCTTGCTGGGGTTGTTTGACCCCAGTACTCTTTCCTGCTATGGCAGGGGGTCGGACTAGATGATCTGCTCAGGTCCCTTCTGACCCTAGAAACTATGAAACAGATATATTTGATGCAGTTTTAGATTATTTTCCCCTTAGCCACCTGTGCAGTGTACAAGGCAATGAATGTTTCAAACAAATACTGTCCTAAAAAACATTATTTCCTAGCAGCAACACTGCTATTTTATCCATCAGTCTTCCAGCCATTATATATTATGGTGTGTACTATTGACATCTAATTTGAGTCTCACCAAATTGACTTGAGACCATAAGCTAGTTTTTGAGTGATTCCAGATTTGAAAAGTTAGTGGACTCACCTGAGAGAAAACAAAACTGAAGGTGCGGAGCTAATTTTACATCTGAGATTAGGACAATGATTGCATGGCGACTGAAACCAAAAATCTGGAAGGAAGGGAATATGGGCTCCTATTGCAGGAAGGATGTTGGCTAGAGTCTTGAGATCCAAATGAGATGCTCTGGAGGAGATGCCACAGGGGCTGGAGGTGTACTGTGACAAACATCATTAAGACTTGACTGTCAGGATTAAGAGATTATAGCTAACAGCCCCTTCTGGCTAAAGTCCACAGTAATTATCATGTATTTGTAAATTCAGACATAACCAGGGGCTGGGGGCACAAATACAAATCTCCTCCAGAAACTGATTTATGCCTAACACTGCTCTCCAGGAACAGATTTTAAAACAGGACTATGGCTGTGCGGAAAGGAAGCAACAGAAAACAGGCAATCTCCTCAGCATCCTCCTCCAAAACTGGAGAATTTACAGCAGAAGCTCTTTTCCCTTTTGGGTCATCACCACTACACCTGGGAATTTCAAAAACATTTTTGGGCATCATTCTGGGAAGCCATAGGATTTCATAGATTTCATAGACATTAGGGTTGGAAGGGACCTCAGAAGATCATCAAGTCCAGCCCCCTGCCCAAAGGGCAGGAAATCAGCTGGGGTCATAGGATCCCAGCAAGATAAGCATCCAATTTGCTCTTGAAGGTGTTCAATGTAGGTGCTTGAACCACCTCCGAAGGCAGACTGTTCCAGACCTTGGGGGCTTGAACAGTAAAGAAATTCTTCCTTATGTCCAGCCTGAAATGTTCTCGCAGTAATTTATGACCATTCAACCTCATCATCCCTTGGGGCGCTCTGGTGAACAAACGTTCCCCCAGATCCTGGTGGTCACCCCTGATAAACTTATGGGTGGCCATCAGATCACCCCTGAGCCTACGCTTTTCCAAGCTAAAGAGCCCCATGGCTCCTAGCCTGTTGTCATAAGGTCTGTTTTCCTGACATCTGGTCATGCGCGTGGCTCTCCTCTGGACTCTCTCAAGCTTCCCCACATCCTTTTTGAATTGTGGAGCCCAAAACTGGATGCAGTACTCCAGCTGTGGCCTCACCAAGGCTGAGTACAAGGGGAAAATGACATCCCAGGATTTACTTGAGAAGCATCTATGGATGCCAGCTAGCGTTTTGGTCGCTTTAGTAGGTGCAGCATTGCATTGCAGGCTCATGTTCATTTTGTGGTCAATGATGACCCCCAAGTCTTTTTCTTCCATAGTGCTAGCCAGCGTAGCACTGCCGAGCCTATAAGGATGCTGCAGGTTTTTCTTCCCAAGGTGGAGAACCTTGCATTTTTCAGTGTTAAACACCATCAGGTTCTCGTCCGCCCATTTGCTGAGCCTGTCCAGGTCAGCCTGGATCACCCACCTGTCTTCTGGCGTGGATGCTTTGCCCCAAAGTTTGGTGTAATTGGTGAACTTGGCCAGTCCGCTCCTGACTTCAATGTCCACATCATTAATGAAGATGTTGAACAATATGGGTCCCAGGACAGAGCCTTGAGGGACCCCACTGGTCACAGGACACCATGATGAGTGACTGCCATCAATCACAACCCTCTGGGTCCGACCACGGAGACAATTTCCCAGCCAGTGGATCATCGTGGACCTGAGGCCACAATTGGCCAGTTTCACCAAGAGGTGATCATGGAATACCAGATCGAAGGCTTTGTTGAAGTCAAGATGTATGACATCAATCTCATCTCCCTTGTCCAGGTGATAGGTCACCTGGTCGTAGAAGGAAATGAGATTGGTCAAACAAGACGTACCCACAACAAACCCATGCTGGCTGTCCCTTAGGATGTTGGCATCAGCCAGTCCATTAATGATGGCCTCTTTAATAAACTTTTCTAAGATCTTCCCTGGGGTAGAAGTCAGGCTGATGGGCCTGTAGTTAGCCGGATCCACTTTCCTCCCTTGCTTGAATATAGGCACCACATTGGCCTTCTTCCAGTCTTCGGGCACTGCACCAGAGTGCCAGGAGTTTTCAAAGATCTCTGCCAGGGGCTGGGCTATGACACTCGCCAGCTCCTTGAGTACCCTGGGGTGCAGATTGTCAGGGCCGGCTGACTTGAAGGTATCCAGCTTCTCAAGATGTTCCTTCACGAGATCAGCATTTAAGGAGGGCAGGGGATCTCCCCCACCCGGACCTCCCTGTCCCATAGCGGGCATGGGCGTCCCATGGGACTGATGGAAGACTGATGCAAAGTACCCATTTAATAGGTTGGCTTTTTCCTGGGCGTCAGTTGTCAGTTGCCCCATCTGGTTCAGCAGGGGTCTAACGTTGCCCTTGCTTTTCCTCCAGCTCCCCACATATCTGAAAAAGGACTTTTTGTTGTCCTTGATGCTTGAAGCTAGTTGGAGTTCAGTTGCAGCCTTGGCTTTCCTGGTTTGCTCCCTGCAGGACTGGACCAGTGCAGAATAATCCTCCTTGGAGATGAATCCCATCTTCCATCCTTTGTAGGCTTTGTAGGATGGGGAAGGACTAAAGATTAATCAGGAACTACAAGTCCTCCACCCCCATGTCACTAATCTCTGTAGTGCTAAGGACTATTGACTCTTGCAGCAGCCTCCAATTAAGCCGGTTAAGTCTTTTTTTCCTTTCTGGGTGGGGATGAACCTTGCACCTCCTGCCCAAAAGACTAATTTGTAAGAAATGTACATGGGTTGAAATTAATTGCGCTTCTTGGTTGTCTGTTTTCCCCATGTTAGGAACTATATGGCTCTTTTACTTCAGCTTGGACTTTGTGAGATCAATTGCATTGCTGTAACTTTGTGGAAATAACCTGGAATCAGGACCTTGGAGTGGGATTTTATCCTCACCTATTCAAACAGAATATGTAGATATTAATACGCTCCTACGTTTGTTCTTCATCGGTACAGTATTGTAACCTTGTCCTTCTACAGGCCTCAGATGCATGGGTTTAACAGTAAGAAAATAGTCTATTGCATATACAAAACTCAGGGTAATACTGTATTTTGTTATCATCTAGCAATGAAGAGTTAGTCATCTCAACAACTTGAGTGGAAATAAAATGACTATCAACTGTTTATTGCTGAGTATCAGAAAAAATATTGTTCCTATAGGTGAAATGTATTCAACTATGCAGTGGTTTGCTAAAAAAGTAGTAGATATTTCATTGTATTGGACATTTGAAACTAGACTGGTTAAAGTGTGAACATGAGGTATGTAGTAGGCCTGTGCAAAGCATCTAGTATTCACTTTGGATTCGGATTCAGCTGATTTGGGGGACAGTGATTCAGTTTGGTGATTTGAATCACTCTCCTGAATCAGTTCAGCCAAACCAGGAGCTGGGGCCTGGCGGGGCAGCCTTTGATGTAGCTGCAAGAGCGGGTAGTGGCTGGGGGGTGCTCAGTGGGGCTTGGAGAGCAGGCAGGGGTTGGGGCCGGGCAGGGATCCCTCCATGGTCCCCTCCTCCAGCCCCACGTCACCCACCCCTTACTTACCAACACAGAGTCCTAGTCCAGTTCCCTGTGGCCACAAGCGGGGACTGCCTGAATCTTTTCCAAATAGATTTGGAGAGCTTCAAATCAATTTGAAACTTTTTTTTGATTTGATTCGGATTCAGAGATTTGGCCACTGAATTGGGCCAAATCTCCTCTAAATCAGCACCTGAAGATTTGCAGAGCCCAACTATGTAGCAAATACACTTAATCAAAGGAAGTCTCACAGTGGAGTAACAAATATACATTTTAACTGCAGATTTTCCCCATTTTAAGAAGACTTATTCTCAAGTATCAGTTTAAAGACTAATCATTTAATATTTGCATTAGTGATGTTGATGCAAAAAGGTATATGCTTACAAAATTCACTGATGATACTCAATCAGTAGATGTCAGTACAGAGGAGAATCATGATAGGAAAAATTAGATTACCTTGAGAACACAAGTAATAGAAATTGGATGAAATTCAAAAGCACACAGTGCAAAATCACGCACTTATGTACTAACAAGAATTTCTGCTATATGCTGAGGGTCATCGGTTAGAAACAACAGAGAAGGAGAAAGATCTCAGTGCATTAGTTGATCTCAGGAAAACAATGTAGCTACAAAAAGAGGCAAGTGTAAACTTAGGATGCATCCAACAAGATATTCTAGTAGATATATGGAAGAGTTAGTGCCATTGTAGAAGGGACTGGCGATACCTAGAATAATATGTATAAAGTTGGTCACTCAGGTTCAGAACAGATTTATGCAAACCAGAACAAATGCAGAGAAAGGCTACTAGGATGGAGAGACTATTTAAAAGATGAAAATCATACAGCTTGGTTTGTTTAGTTTAGCAAAATAAAGACCAGAAGGCTGACTATGAATATACAAGGAGTAACCACCAGGAAGGGAAAATATCTAAAAGCTAAAGGACAATGTTGCCAAAAGTACAATAGGCTGTAAACTGAGCATGCATAAATTAGAAGGAGATGTCTGACCATCAGAACAGTGAGATTCAGGACCAGCCTTTAGTCGGGCCAACCACATCTAACCACTTCTAAGATTGGACTTCACGGGTTTTCTAAACCTGATTATAGAACAATTGCCTGCAAATACAGGGGACTGGGTTTTGTGATACAAAAGTTCCTGCCACTCCTATGTTGCTGTGCAGACAGGGCCTCTTGTTTCTTTTCCTGTTTGCACATAGGTATTTGCAAACAAGATAAAACTGAATCAGATCACCATTAGGCATCCCTCAATCTGAGGAAGGTGGGATCCTGATCCTAACTCTACAGCTGGAGCTCAGCTGTAGGGGCAGCTCAAATTCTCTCAGGTGTGGCTCACAGTTCATAAAGCATTGTCTCAAGGTGGGTAGTGCGGTGTGCTCGCATACCTTCTAGACAGGAACACAAAACAACGCCATCTGTTTCTTTGCGTTCCACTGTCTCTTCCTTTCTTTAGAGGAATACAAAGGTTGTTACTTTGCTCATTCCATGAATCTGAGTCCTTGAAAAATGACCCTGAGAATTTGACTCCAGGAGAATAATAGACAAGGGCACACCCTCCCTAGCTATGTTACTAGTTCATGAGTTCCAGACAAAGGCATTTATTGTGGTTTGGCAATAACCATCTATTCCCCAGACTCTGGGACTGCGTTGTTCTTTAGTTGTCAAAATCTAATTACAGACACAGTTAGCAAAGTTCATCTTTGCAGCAAGGGCCTGATAGTCTTGTAGGCTACAAGCATCTCATCCTCCCACTTGCACCTGAACAAACCAGTCAGCGGAGTTGCCACAATGGTATAAAGTCACTCATGGTAAATGAGAAGAAAACCAGACCCGCTACTGAAGCAAGAACTCTGAACCAGTCGGTATCCAAATGACTCTTGCTGAGGTCTTAATACAAATGTTAATGCTACAGAAACTGAGCAATCATGGTCCCTATAATATTTAATATAAAATGAAATAATTGCATGATTTTTAGAGCAACAACTACACTGTCAGTGTCAATACTGACCGTGTGTTTGGAGGAGTGAAAAATAATATCAAGGTTTGATTGCTTCTAAGGTAAGACTGGCACTTGCATGAAACCCCTACAAGGCCCTTCTGCTACTCCTTTGCAGATCATTGAACGTAATAGTTAATCAAAACACCATCTGGTTTCCATAGAATATATGCTCTGATTTTTTTCCCCAAGCATTTCATGGAAGTTTGCAGCAGGGAATCCTGACACCTTTGCAAAGCAACAGGGCAAGTTAGTCCCTGGTGTAATGCCATGGATGGCAGTGGTGTTACCCTGGGCTATATTTGGCCCAGTAAATGTGAAACTGAGTGTTGGCCCTTTAACTCTTCTCGCTCTTTTTCATGTTTTCCATATTCAAGAGCTAATAAGTAGATATGTGGATATAATAATATTTTAACCAGTCTCTGATCATGTGGGATTTGGCAGTTCTTAGCTTGCTGCACACTATGGTCACTCCACAATAACAACAGGGTTATTTATAGCCTCCTCCTTGAGAAGCAAAAGAGAAATTTTATTGGCATGTAGGACCTACGTCGCAGATTTGAGAAGTTCTACTTCCATCCATTAACAAGCACACGGACACCATACCTAGTTCACTGCAATACAGGCAAACGGGTAAATAACCCATTTGCCCACCCCAGTGTGGTGGGCTCACCGCTTTTGCCTGGGAAGTCCAGCTTGGAGAAGGACACGTCGGACTGGTGGAACGTTTCCACCAATCAGGTAACAGCTGGGAGGGGCTTGCCCCGCCCCTGCTCGGAGGAGGGGGAATGCGAGGAGCCGCTGGACCTGATTGAAGACTGTGCTTTGCAGGTCTGGCAGACTTCAGGGGTGGAGCCTCCCGTGTAAACAAAAGCCCAGTGTGCTCAGCACTCTGGGCAGATGCAGCGAGGGATGGTGAGGGGAGAGGAGCTCCAGAGAAGACCATCATCTGGACCCTGCCTGAGCCTTGACAGTGGATGGATCGGTGCATGGAGAGTTGGCCCTGGGAGCAGCTCAAGGCTGCTGAAGTTAGCCCCAGCTCTAGGCTAGATAACCAGAGCCCTGCAGCGTGGCTCAACATTAAATTAAAAGAGTCCCGGTGCCTAAAGCAGGGCCCGGGAAGGGGAAAGATCTTTAGTGTAAGACTGGGGAACCAGAGTCAGTGAGGGCTCAGCTCCCATAGGAGCTCCCTGGGTGCCCAACGTGGGGCCCAGGGCCCAGAGGGAAGAACCCTCAACTCGAGGCGGATGGCTCGAGGAGGCCTGAGACGGTGTGGGGACCCAGAGGCCAGATCGACAGGCCCCAGAGGAAGGACCGTGAGTTTCTGGGAACCCGGGTCCCACAGGGGAGGTGCCCCGGGCAAGGTACCCTGCGGGGAATGGGCCTGGGAGGAGAAGATCCTATCTCATTTGAGATTCCACGTGGTTGGAACCCAGATAAGGTGCATCTGGTATAGTTATGTTTCTTATTCGGTATCTATCGTTATAGTTGGTGTTATAAATAGTTGGGTGTATTAATTCTGTATAATGGGCTCTGTAAGGATGTCTTTATTAGCTTACCCACTTGTGGTATAAACTTGCTGGATTGACTGTCCTGGGATCACCCACCCCCCGCCCTTTTTTTGCCTGAGGCACAGGTACTTAGCCAAATGCCCTCCCTAGGGCCGACTTCCTCCAGCTAACAGACCTTTATATGTATATTTGTATCTATATCTGTAATTACATCTATCTTAAAGGGTTTTATATATATATGTGTTGGTAACTCAGTAAATTGTACATAGTTAAGAACTTTGGGCTTGGGCTAACTCTACAGAGGAAAGAGGGATCTGCTTGAAATTCTGGCATCCCTCTCACAGCACCCCTTCCTGCCTGCCCATCTGATCCAATTGAGAATAGGGCACACCCTTGGGTGCACCCCGGTTACACCAGTAAATATCAGCCCCTAGCCAACTAAAAGAGGGAAGGTGTGATGATAAGGAAGGGGACTTCTAAGAATCATTGCACATGCAAGTAGAAGCACTGGTGCGAGCATGGATTAGGTGCCTGGGGATCAATAGCAGTTTTCATTGTTTCCTCATTATTCTAAAAAGTGACACCTCAGGTTTTCCTCTACCGCAAACCCCATCAATTGCAGTCCTGTCAAGAGTCCTGAGGATCCTGCCCTTTTCTCTCACTTTATACAAACACCCCAAGAGTGCAATGAGACTTTAGAGAGCTCATGTCTTGATTCCAGGCTGCGTTCTGGCTTCTTTATGCCACTGCTGTAAAAAGGCCATAAAGCTGCCAGATCCACCCCTACCCTAATCCTCCTGGCACATGGGAGATTCCATGAGTGATGGCCCTTAGCCCCTGCAACAGGGGCATCCTGAGTATAGGATGGTGAATGTTGTAGAAGGTGGAGGACGCAGCCAGACCAAACTAAATCCAACTATTCTGAATGAACTGTCAAATGGTTTCTTGGGGATTGCTGCAGAACAGGCATGAGCTAGCACATTCTTCAGAAATCACTTGGCACCTGACACAGTTCTGGTTCATTCAGGAATTGATTCTAACTACAGTAGTCAGCACTGTGTAGGGATAAAAAATTAAATTAAATTGGGTTAACAGGCCTGGGGACTTCCCACCAAATGGTTGACATGCCATCAGACGCATGCCATTAGCATTTAAATGGTATACCAGGGGTGTACCAGAGAAACACTCTGTTTTGAAACATCTTGGGACAGGGAGATCTGGGTGATGGGGATCCCCTACCCTCCATAAATGCTGACCTCGTGAAGGAACATCTTGAGAAGCTGGATACCTTCAAGTCAGCCGGCCCTGATAATCTGCACCCCAGGGTACTCAAGGAGCTGGCGAGCATCATAGCCCAGCCCCTGGCTTTGAAAACTCCTGGCACTCTGGTGTAGTGCCCGAAGACTGGAAGAAGGCCAATGTGGTGGCTATCTTCAAGAAAGGGAGGAGAGTGGATCTGGCTAACTACAGGCCCATTAGCCTGACTTCTATCCTGGGGAAGATCTTAGAAAAGTTTATTAAGGAGGCCATCCTTGATGGACTGGCCCAGGCTAACATCCTAAGGGATAGCCAGCATGGGTTTGTTGCGGGTAGGTCTTGTTTGACCGACCTCATTTCCTTCTATGACCAGGTGACCTATCACCTGGACAAGGGAGAAGAGATTGATGTCATATATCTTGACTTCAAAAAAGCTTTTGATCTGGTATCCCATGATCACCTCTTGGCCAAACTGGCCAGTTGTGGCCTTGGCTCCACCACGATCCGCTGGCCGGGAAACTGGCTCCGTGGTCGGACCCAGAGGGTTGTAATCGATGGCAGTCACTCATCATGGTGTCCTGTGACCAGTGGGGTCCCTCAAGGCTCTGTCCTTGGACCCATACTGTTCAACATCTTCATTAATGATGTGAACACTGGAGTCAGGAGCAGACTGGCCAAGTTCGCCGATGACACCAAACTTTGGGGCAAAGCATCCACGCCAGAAGATAGGCGGGTGATCCAGGCTGACCTGGACAAGCTCAGCAAATGGGCAGACAAGAACCTCATGGTGTTTAACACCGAAAAATGCAAGGTTCTCCACCTTGGAAGGAAAAACCTGCAGCTTCCTTATAGGCTTGGCAGTGCTACGTTGGATAGCACTACAGAAGAAAGAGACTTGGAGGTCATCATTGACCACAAGATGAACATGAGCCTCCAATGCGATGCTGCGGCTAGTAAAGCGACCAAAACGCTGGCTTGCATCCATAGATGCTTCTTGAGCAAATCCCGGGACGTCATTCTCCCCTTGTACTCGGCCTTGGTGAGGCCCCAGCTGGAGTACTGCATCCAGTTTTGGGCTCCACAATTCAAAAAGGATGTGGAGAAGCTTGAGAGAGTCCAGAGGAGAGCCACGCGCATGATCAGAGGTCAGGAAAACAGACCTTACGATGACAGGCTGAGAGCCATGGGACTCTTTAGCCTGGAAAAGCGCAGGCTCAGAGGTGATCTGATGGCCACCTATAAGTTTATCAAGGGTGACCACAAGGATCTGGGGGAACGTTTATTCACCAGAGCGCCCCAAGGGATGACGAGGTCGAACGGTCACAAACTCCTGCAAGACCGTTTCAGGCTGGACATAAGGAAAAATTTCTTTACTGTCCGAGCCCCCAAGGTCTGGAACAGTCTGCCAGCGGAGGTGGTTCAAGCACCTACATTGAACACCTTCAAGAATAAATTGGATGCTTATCTTGCTGGGATCCTATGACCCCAGCTGACTTCCTGCCATTTGGGCAGGGGGCTGGACTCGATGATCTCCCGAGGTCCCTTCCAACCCTAATGTCTATGAAATCTATGAAATCTATGAAATCTTCATCTGACCCCTCATGCGATAAGGGTTCAGATTTTCACATGATCAGTCATTTTTGAAGCGGTCTGCAGCCATGCACTTGTGTTTGGTTATGGCTATAGACCACTTTCTGTGGCCAAATTGAACACAAATTGTCACTTCTGTTTGCACCTAATTCAGAAAAGGCTGAAATACTTGATGCCTTTTTTACCTCAGTCTTTGCAGGCAAGGTCAGCTTTCTGATTACTGCAGCTGGCAGCACAGTTTGGGGAGGAAGTGAGCAACCAACAGTGAAAAAACAGGTTGGCATCTATTCAGAAAAGCTGGATGCACTCAAGGGTGCTAAGGGAGTTGGCTGATTTGATTGCAGAGCTACTGGCTATTGTCTTTGAAAACTTGCGGTGATAAGGAGAGGTCCCAGACGATGAAAAAGGCAAATATAGTGCCCATTTTTAAGAAAGGGAAAAAGAAGAATCTAGGGAACTACAAACCAGTTGGCCTCATCACATTTCCTGGAAAGATCATGAAGCAGGTCCTCAAGGAATCCATTTCTAAACACTTGGAGGAGAAGAAGGTGATTAGGAACAGTCATCCTGGATTCAACAAGGGCAAGTCATGCCCTGACCAACCTGATTGCCTTCTATGACAAGATGACTGGCTTGATGGATGTGAGGAGAGCAGCAGACATGATATACTTTGACTTTAGCAGGGCTTTTGATATGGTCTCTCACAATATTCCACAAGCAAGCTAAAGAAGTATGGGTTGGATGAATGGGTTGTTAGGCAGACAGAAAACTGGCTGGATTGATAGACTTAAAAGGTAATAACCAATGGCTTGATGTCCAGTTGGCTGCTGGTATCAATTGAAGTGACCCAAGGGTTGGTCCTTGGGCCAGTTTTGTTCAACATCTGCAGCGACCTGGAAGATAGGATGGAGTGAACCCTTAGCAAGTCTGCAGATGACACCAAGCTGCGGGAAATAGCAGATATGTTGGAGGGTAGGGCTAGGATTCAGAGAGACCTCAAGAATTGAAGGACAGGATCAGGAGAAATCTTATGAAGTTCAATAAGGACAAATGCAAAGTCTTGCAAGCTGGGGACTGACTGACTGACTAAGTAGCAACTCTGCAGAAAAGGACCTGAATGTTACAGTGGACAATAAGCTGAATATAACCCTACAGCGTGCCCATGTTGCAATGAAGGCTACCAGCATACTAGGCTGCATTAATAAGAGTGTTGCCAGCCTCTATTTGGTACTGGTGAGGCCACATTTAATGTACTGTGTCCAATTTTGGGCTCCCCACTACAGAAAGGATGTGGACAAGTTGGAAAGAGTCCAGTGGAGGGCAACAAAAATGGTTAGGGAGGTGGGGAACATGACTTGTGAGGAGAGGCTGAGGGAACTGGGTTTATCTAGTCTGGAGGAGAGAAGACAGAAGGGATTTAATAGCAGCCTTAAACTCAGTGCAGGGAGGTTCCAAAAAGGATGGAGCTGGACTGTTCTCAGTGGGGGCAGATGACAGGGCAAGGAGCAATGGGCTCAAGTTGCAGTAGGGGAGGTTTAGGTTACATAATCGGAAAAACTTTCTCACTAGGAGGTTAGTGAAGCACTGGAACAGGTTACCCAGAGAAGTGCTGGAATCTCCATCCTTGGAGGTTTTTAAGACTAGGGTAGAGAAAGTTTGGCTGGGATGATATAGTTGGGGCTGTTCTTGCTTTGAGCAGATGGTTGCACTAGAGGTGACCTCCTGAGGTCCCTTCCAACTAATTTTCTATGATTCTATGATATAATACAGAATTTCAAATGCATAAAAACAATCTGCTCACTAAAAATGTTCAGCTAGTCTCTCAGGTACCCAGTGACATTGCATGGACCTATGGGGGTGAGTGGAGACATCACCAGTGGTACCAGGAAGTATTAAGTTTAAGGTCATTGCTTATTTGTGTCAAGTGTAAAACATTCCTGGTCTTTCTCTTATATTTTTGAATTCTCAGATTCCCATAATTTGACCTTTTTAACATTTTTCTTTAATGCCTAAGGCAGTGCTTCCCAAACTTTTCATCACCATGACCCCATTTATGGCCCCATTTCCTCAGCATGGCCCTCCACTCCACCCACTGATGCTGAGACCCCCCATTTGGAGTTGCAACCCACAGTTTGGGGCCTCAGGCATCACACCATGATCCATTTAAACAAAATCTTCTCTGGTACTGAGAACTCCAACTTAAACTAGTAACAGAGAGTAAGAATACGCTGTTCTAGTGCTTTCCATTAATAGGCATAATCACTTGTTGCAGGGCCGCACCTTCACCAATAGCTCTGCCAATTGTAGCACATATTTCAGGAGAGTGGACAGTTTAGTTTTGTTTTTAATCAGACTGATATGCACAAAATATAGGTCTGGATTTTGCCTCACTGCACTCTTGTCAAACGTTTTAAAGATTTTATCTTCAGCCGCAAAATCTCTCACACATTTATATGCAGTTTGCAAATCAGACATTATATAATGTTTGTATTCTCAGCGGAGGTATTTCCTGGGCCCCTTGCAAATGGTAGTTTACGGTCATTTTCAGCTAACTCTGGCCTTCCATAGAGACATGACTAAAGCTGCAGACTTGGTCCCTGTTTGCATATATTGACTTTCAGCTTGTGTTAGCACTTGTGATACACAAGTCCCTGGTTTCCAGTTTTGACCAAACTGTTATAGGAGGACTGCGTTAATTTACCTCCCAAGAGGTACTGGTGGACAACTTAATTGTGTGCTTACTGTGATAATGCTTAAGGCTTGTGCCTTTTGAATTAACCCTTCAGTTTTTCAAAGAATTGTATTCCGTGTGCCTTGAACATCTCTGTGCAGTAGTGCCCTCAGGTTGGAAGGTCAGGAAGCTACTTAAGCACAAATTTCCCTATTTAAAGTGCTATTCCAAAGAAATTTTCCAGCTGCCATGGGACATTCAGACATCACTTGGACTGAGATCTTAACTGCTCACCATTTATAGCATTAGCCTCTGCATAACACAACAATTTTTTGAATTTAAAAGCAAGAGGCTCCAAGGCTAAGTACAGACAGTCAAAAGCCTGAGGCTGAATTGATTCAGTCTTTGCAGGTTAGTCTAAACTGCACAGATTGAACTGAGAAGCAACTGGATAGACATTTACCTTTGATTCAGGAAATGCAGCCACATGCCTGCAGTGGCTCAAGCCAGAAGCTGGGGGACACTACAGCACAACTCTCTGGCACATAGCCAGCATGAGCTATGTGTTTGCTTCTTCTTCCTGCCCTCCCTGAGGTCTCTGGGATTTGCAGTCCAAAATCACAGTAGCAGGACTCTGCAAGGTTGCTCATCACTTCCTCTTCCTGTTTCCAGGTGCCTCTGGGATTTGTAGTCCAGTCGCAGCCAGAAGTAAGTTTTTAGCAGGGCAAGGGAGCTCTATACTTGGGGAAAGGGGGATTTAACACCCCTCCTTGGCCCCAGACCCCAGTTGGGGTTTGCCTGGGGGGGCAGTCCCTGACTCCTTCCACCAACCCTTACCTACAGGAGCGGACAGCCCAGCCCAGGCCAGGACTGTAATTATGTTGGGATGCTGTGAGACTGTGATTTAACTTGAACCAGGAAGGGGTCTGGGACAGAAGTTTCATAAACCGCATTTGACCCAAATCAGCTAAGTCTGATACTACATTCAACCAGGTTTATTTTAAACCAGTTTCAGCCATTGAAACTGGGTTATGTGCACTGAACTTCTGTTCTCTTACAGGTTGAAACCATTTTCTAATGAGTTAAACTGGTTTATGTGTAACTTCTGTCTCTTGGCCTTAAAGATAAAAGTTTTCACAACTAGCATATCCCCTGGCCCCTTGGGCTAGGGACAGACATTCAAAAAGCCTCAGCCTGAATTGATCCAGTCTTTTCAGGTTAGTTTAACCTGGCTAGGCTAAATCAGTTTGTAACTGTACAGACACCCCAGATATGAAGGCACATATCTGCAGCGGCTCAGCACACTCCCCAGTGGACCTGGAAGTGGACCAGAAGTACTTCTGGTCCACTTCTGGGTCTGCTGCTGATCATACTAGGAACCTCCCCTCCCACCCCCAACCCGTCCTCCTGTGAGATGCTCCATCTGCCCCAGCATCACAGCATTCATGAGCCACACCTGGTATCTTGAGATACGTAGAAAAACATTTAAAGCTGTGTCTATGTCCGAATCACCAACTCTTTTCGAATCCCTCCGAATCAATTTTGGAGGGTTCCGATTCAATTCGGAGAGATTAAAGTCCTGATTCCATTTGGACTGAATCTCCGTCGAATCAAATCAGTGACTGAAGCTTCACACAGCTCTATCAGCTACCTGTTGATTCTCCTTTTGTCCCATCTGCCATAGCACGGACCTTAGCCAGCATGTTGTCTGCTAGCTAATGCTGAGATGTCTGTAAGGCAGAAGGGATGGGGAGGTGATGTGGGGAGCAGGCACACCTGCACTCTGTGCCAAGCTCCAGCCAGGGAGTAGA
This sequence comes from Crocodylus siamensis, assembly GCF_052110815.1. NCBI lineage: Eukaryota > Metazoa > Chordata > Crocodylia > Crocodylidae > Crocodylus > Crocodylus siamensis. Next base: position 23,345,798 of record NC_143407.1, read on the forward strand.
GAGGAGGGGCCAACTCTGCTGTGGAGCAGAGAGCCCTGCCCAGCCCAGAGAGCATGCTGGGATTCTGGGGGTGTCTGATTTAACTTAAATCAGCAAGGGGTCTGGGACAGACATTGCATAAACCGGTTTGACCCAAACCAGTTAAGTCTGATACTACATTCAACCAGGCTTATCTCAAACTTGTTTCAGCCATTTTCAAACTGGTTTATGTGCACTGAACATCTGTTCTGTTACAGGCTTAAACCAGTTTCTGATCACTTAATCCAGTTTATGTGTGATGTCTATACCTAACCTTGTAGTCTCAGAACTTCAAAGATGCTCCATGGTACAGAATAATTGAACCCCTGTTCCTGTTGTCTTGCTTTGGTGCAGTTCCTTTTGCTTTCACACATGATATACTGCCTTTCATATCCCATCCTTCATATCAAGGAGGAGTAGAATCAAACCCTTCACTTTTTGTGGATACTTTCATTTGATCTTTGTTTGAATTATTTCTTACCGTCTCCACAATTTTTTCTCTCATTTTTAAATTAATCATTGATATACAGTAAGCCCACAAACTAAATGAGCCCGGAGAACATTAAAAATACAGAGAAACTGGCAGGACTTCCAGATTCCTCTACCTACCAAATAAATTATACTGCAGGATATAGAAGTAGCTTGCAAAAAAAAGGGGAGGGGGGCACTAACCTAGTGGGGGGGGCGTTGTTTGGTTGAGGTTTCTTTTTTCACATTTTTGTAATGTATCAGGAAGGCCTGAAAGAGGCTTTTGTTTGTTTTGTAAGCTATGGACATCTGGGACACTAGCAAGATGTTGCCATTAAGGTACCAAGCAAATTAATCAAGTTTCATCGAGATGGGGAAGTTTATTTTTATTCAGGTTTTTTCATTAATTTCTTTTTAATTGAAACACCCGAGCAACTCTTGAGGGAAAAGTACTGTATTTACTTGACTATAAGATGAGTTCTCCTCCCCCCCCCCCACATCAGCATGGGGGAAAAAAGCCCTTTATTTTATATTTGCACAGGAAGCAGAGGGGAGAGCAGGCAGCTGCTGAGGCTCTTTCTGGCCCTGAGCCTGGGTCAGGGCCAAAGTCAGACTTAAAACAGCTTCCTGCCCCCCTCTGCAGCTTCTGCTGCCACCCCCCTTTACTGTCAGGTGCAGCTTGGCTGGAGCTCAGGCTAGGGTCTCTCCCAGGTACAGAGCACAGGTACAAACACTGCTGAATGGCCAAGTAAAGGATCCAGGGAGAGGCAGCCAGAGCACAGCAGCATCTGGCAGTAAAGTGGGAGGTGGGGGGAAGGCGAGAGGGACAAAGATTGGGAAGTTGGAAGGAGATGGGGAAGGGACAGAGACTGGGGGAGTTTGGGGGGGCAAAGAAGCAGAGACTGGAAAGTTGGAAGGGGCAGAGGCTGGGGGTAGGGCAATGCAGGGCAGCCTGAAGGATGCAGGGAGAGGAAGTGTGTGGGCCAGAGGGCAAGGGGGCCACCTGACACCCACCCTCCAGCCACTGCTTTCCGTGATTTAGTAGGGGGTGGCGGGAATTCAAGACAACCCTCCAATACTTAGATTCTAAACTTGGAAAATTATAACAAATTTATAAATTTCCATGTATATAACCTAATTAATGGGAGATCCTCTTATATTGCAGTGAATATGATATCATTGCTAAAGATTCAAAACTGTCACCTCTTCAAATAAAAACCAAAGCAGCTCACGCTCCAAAATTCAGACTTCCAGTTAGTCTTCCACTAAGTCTGCTAAAGCTCTAGTTTGAATTTCCTGTCAAGTCCTAAGATAAAAATCAAGTGGCAGGGTAAGATTTTCGGGTCTTTTCATACAGCACAATGAGTGATAAGGATGTGATCCTTTTATGTTTCCTGTGGGGAAGGTTGTCTTTAAAATCATCAAAAGTCCTCAATCTCTTATTGTCTAATAATTTCAATTTCATTAAATTTTAATTTCATTAAAAAAATAATTCTAGGATAGCCTGCTTGCTTACAATTATAATGCTAACTTTAGAAGATGGGAAAGGTATTCTTAATGCTAGATATTAAAAGAAAAATATGTACCTAGGAAAAATGGTGCGAGTTGGCCAGCTGGTGAGCATAATGTCACTGTATTAGTACTCTTACTAGCCAGGTTCCCTAGATCGTCCTTTTCCTTCACCACAAAGGAACCAGGGTTTTGATTTTTTTTTTTCATTTAGTACCATTCATAGCTGCAAAGAAGAAGAAAGGACATGGCACTAAATATTTTCACTATTTTATGGTTGCCTTTATTATTTGATGCTTGCTTATAACTTAACATGAGTATTCAACATCACAAAATAAAGCTGTTTCCTTCACAGTCTCAATAGTGAAAGAAAAATTGAATAGCCGAATCTAAACTCCCTGAGTGACCAGGGATCCAGTGACCAAAGAGCTAGTAAGCAGTTTGCAGGCAGTTTGATGGGAGCAAGAGGAGGATGGGGAAGAAAAGCCAGGCACCAGATTCTGCCCAGGGAAGTTAAGTGATCCAGAGCTGCCTGTGCCTTGGGCTTGCTGAGTGTTTGTTTGGTGGGCTGTGTGTGTCTGGGGTGTGTGCTCTGAGAAGCTGGGAGTATTGCTGGCTGAGTGATTGCTGAGTGGGCCTGACAGAAGCCCTAAGGAGGACGGAGAGCAGCAGAGTAAGGACCCTGAACTTCAGAAAAGTAGACTTTGATTCACTCAGGGAACTCGTGGACAGGATCCCTTGGGAATCCAGAGGAAGGGGGACAGGAGTCCAGGGGAGCTGGCTGTACTTTAAAGAAGTCTTACTGAGAGTGCAGGAACAAACCATCCCACAGGAAGACTAGCAAGTGAGGCAGAAGACCAGCTTGGTTTAAGCAGGGAACTCTTCAGTAGGGCTGTGCAACATTTCGCCACCACTTTTCTTTCAGCGCTGTTTTGACCTGTTTCAAGGTTGAAACAGCAAAATTGAAACTAAACAGATATGGTCGAAACAGCCTCAAAACAAAACGAGACTAGTCGAAACGTTCCAACACTGTTTGGATGTTTTGCCCTTAGGCTATTATGGGGAAGGACAAAACAGCCTATAACTTTGTCATTTCTGGGCAGATTTAGATAAATCTTGCAAAACTGGTAGCTCCTTCTGAGGGCATAAAGCATGCCAAGTTTCAAGAAGATAGGTGCAGGGGGTTTGGAGAAACTGCACCCCAAAATCTTGAGAGTCAAACTTGTGTCGTTTATGTGTTAAGCCACAGCGGTCTCAAAACTGCAGGCATGATGGCCCCTGTGGCGGCCACGAAGCCTGGCAAGTTTCAAGGAGATGAGTACAGGGGTTTGAGGGAAACTGCACATCAAGCTGTGGACAAGCAAAACTCATGACATGCGCGTGACACTGTGTGTGTTAAGGTGCAGCGAGGTGAAAGCTGCGGGGATGGTGGCCAATGCTGCGGCCACGAAGCCTGCCAGCTCTCGAGGAGATTGGTGCAGGGGGGCTCTGGGGCCCTGCACCTCTAGTTGCTGACAGACAAAACTTGTGAGGTGGGTGCTTGTGCAACTGGCTGTCTGTCTTGGGGCAGTTGATTGTCTGCATTGATTATCTCCTCTCCTTAGTCCTGGTTTTGTAGGTGTTAATCCATGCTCATTAAGTCGTTATGTAGTAGCTAGGTACTGTGTATTGAGCTGGTCCCTGAGTGAATCATGATTAATTGGTAACTGGCAACACAGTAGCTTAGCAGCCAGGCCTGCAGTAGTCCCCCCCCAGCCCTCCAGTGCCCCAAGACAGACACAGTTGCACAAGTACCCATGTCACAAGCTTTGCTTGTCCGCAGCTTGAGGTGCAGTGTTCCCCAAACCCCTGCACTTATCTCCTTGAAACTTGGCAGGCTTTGTGGCCTGAGCAGGGGCCACCACCCCTGCAGTTTTCAGCCCACTGTACCTTAACACACACAGGATCATCTATAGCAAAAGTTTTGCCTGTCAGCAGCTTAAGGTGCAGTTCCCCCCAAACCCCTGCCCCTATCTCCTTGAAATTTGGCAGGCTTTGTGGCCTTACCAGGGGCTACCATCCCTGCAGTTTTCACCTTGCTGTGGCTTAACATATACACGTGACATGAGTTTTGCTTCAAGATTTTGGGGTGCAGTTTTCCCAGCACCCCTGCACCTATCTCCTTGGAAATTGGCAGGCTTTTTGGCCTCAGCAGGAGTTAGCATGCCTACAGTTTTGACCCCACTGTGTCTTAACACATACACATGACACAAGTTTGGCTGTCACGATTTTGGGGTACAGTTTCTCTGAACACCCAGCACCTATCTTCTTGAAACTTGGCACACTTTATGCCCTCAGCAGGGACTACCATTTCTGCAGGTTTTATCCAAATCTGGCCAGAAATGGCAAAGTTATAGCCTGTTTTGACCTTTCCCATTATATCCTATGGGTGAAACATCAAAACAGGGTTGAAACAGGAAAACCTTTCAACAGAACGAAATGGAACAGCCATTTTCACTTGAAACAAAAGTCAGAATGAAACACTGTTCTGTTGAAACACTGGTCAAAACAAAACGCTTCTGTTTCGCACAACCCTACTCTTCAGTAAATTAAATCACGAAAAGGAAGCTTATAAGAAGTGGAAACTTGGACAAATAACTAGGGAGAAGTGTAAGAGTACTGCTTGGAGGAGAAGAAAGTGGTTAGGAACAGTCAGCATGAATTCACCAAGGCCAAGTCATGCCCTGACCAACTCGATTGCCTTCTATGACTGTTAAGTTGCATAGAAAACTGGCTGAAGCATCAGGCTCAGAGAGAAGTAATCAATGGCTCGTTGTCTAGTTGGCACATGCAGTGCCCAGGGGTTGGTCCTGGGGCCAGTTTAGGCCAATGTCTTTATCAATGTTGCCACGGAGGCACTGGGGTGCTCTGTGCCTAAGAAAGAGATAAGGTGAGCTGTCAGTCACCAGGGCAGCTCAGGTGCTGATTGTCAGAGCTGCCAATCACCAGGGCAGCTCAGGTGCGGGTTGCTAGGGCAACCAGGCGGGTCAGGTGGCCAGAAGGGGGCAGGGCCAGGCCTTTATAAACAGCCCCGGCCGGAGCCTGTGGAGCAGTTTGCTTCTGGCAGCTGCAGGAGTAGGAGCTCTGCGGCAGAGTTGAGCAGCCTGGGTGGGTGGTTGCAGCCTTACCTTGCTGACCAGCTGCGATGATGCTGGGAACAAGAACACCCTGAAGGGAAGTAGGATTGGGAGCCCTGGTGGGGGGCTTGGTGTTTGTGTGATGAGCAGGAGGCTCTGTTGTTTATGTTGTGGCCAGGTGGCTTAAGTCTTGGTTATAGTTATTCTGGAGGACTGGGTGAGGCTGTAGGGGAGTGAGGAGGCTTCACGGGAGTTCCCCAGCACTTTGGGGGTTCCTGGTGCCCATTAGGGGCACAGTGCCACAGCGGGCACAACATAAGGAGTGCCAGGAGGGCGCTCGCTGAGTGGGGGTTGTAGCCCCAGCCGTGAGAGGCGTGGCACAGGCCCTAGAGTGGGGCGGCGGGCACGAGAGGCGCGGCACAGGCCCTAGAGTGGGGCAGGCTCTGATTGATAAAGACCCAGTAGGGTTGGGGAGGCCAAGTAAGGCTCCGGCCGCCTGAGCCCAACCCAGGATTCTTGGCAAGGAGCCAAGAAAGGGTCAAGGGGGCCAGGCACGGCTACGGCCACCTGAGCCCCAAGAGCGGGAAACGCGTAGCGTGAGAGGCGCGGTATAGGCCCCAGAGTGGGTGAGGCCCCCAGAGGGGGAGAGGCGTGGTATAGGCCCCCAGAGGGGGCGACAGCGGAGAGACAGGCCTGGGGCGCCGGTAACAGGCTGGTGGGTAGGAGCCCGGCCCAGGAGGCACCAGGCAGGTGACGAGCCCAGGGTGCCAGGAGAGAGAGCACCAGAGGGGCGAGGGACTGCACAACATCCCATGGAACAGCTGCGAGGCTTGGGGCGTGCTAAAGGGGAGGTTTGGAGGCACGCATACCCTTTAAGGGAGGGGCGCACAGAGATTGCCCCTACTCCAGATGGGGCACAACACACTTACGGTTCACTAGGGGAACAAAGGCAGCCTCCCATTTAACCTATTAAACAGCAAAGTCATGGTGGGCGAGATTCTGAGGGTGCTGAGTCCACCCTAACGTGATGGTAGGGGGCGCTAGGGAGTTCACGGCCGCTCCTAGGCCCCACTCCCTCACAAATGTCATGCTGAGGGTGCACTCTGCCACCTTTCAAGTCTGCAAATGACACCAAGGTGGGGGGACTAGTCGATATGCTGTAGGTTGGGGCTAGGATTCAGAGTGAACTCAACAAACTGGATGATTGGGCCAAAAGAAATCTCATGAGGTTCAATAAGGACAAGTGCAAAGTCCTGCATTTAGGACGGAGCAATCCCATGCACCAGCACAGGCTGGGGGCTCACTGACTCGGCAGCTCTGCAGAAAAAGGCCTGGAGGTTGCAGGCTGAATAAGCTGAACGTGAGCCAACAGTTTGCCCTTGTTGCAAAGAAGGCTAACAGTATAATGGGCTGCATTGGTAGAAGTGTTGCCAGCAGGTCAAGGGAAGTGATAATTTTCTATTCAGCATTGGTGAGGCACATTTGGAGTACTGTGTTCAGTTTTGGGCCCCCCACTACAGAAAGGATGTGGACATATTGGGGAGTCTAGCAGAGGGCAACAAAAATTGTTCAGAAGCTGGGGGACATGACTTTGGAGGAGAGGCTGAGGGAACTGGGTTTCTTTAGTTTGAAGAAGAGAAGACTGAGGGGGATTTAATGGCAGCCTTCAGCTACCTGAAGGGGATTCCAGCGAGGATGCAGCTAAACTGTTCCCAGTGGTGGCAGATGCCAGAACAAGCAGTGATGGTCTCAAGTTGCAACAAGGGAAGGTTAGGTTAGATATGCAGAAGCATTTTCTCTTTAGGAGTGTAGTAAACCACTGGAATAGGTTATCCAGAGAGGTTGTGGACTCTCCATCCTTGGAGGTTTTCAAGACCCAGTTAGACAAAGCTTTGGTTGGGATGATCTAGTTGTGTATGGTTCTGCTTTGAGCAGGGGTTTGGACTAGATAACCTCCTGAGGTCCTGCCAGCCCTGATTTTCTATGATTCTGTGATAAACTGATATCAGTAGAATATAGCTTTCACTAGGAGAAAATATAGACATCCCCACACATTCAATTCTCTTGGCCCTTACATTGGTAGAAATCAAGAATAATTCCACTTAAGTCAATTGAAAAGATCAATGTAAAGCTGGTGTAAATGAGAAGCAGCTTAGGCTCCCAAGCTTTTAATACAGCAAGATATTTTAAGTGAATATCTATTAGGGCTGTGTGAAATAGGCACTATTTGATTCAGAATCAGCCCGAATTGGGAACGGTGATTCGATCTGTTGAGTCAGATTACTGTTCCTGATTCGATTCGGCTGAATCTGAAGATTTGATGCTGATTTGACAAATCAGAGATTTAGGCATAGACACAGCTTTAGAAGTTGTTTTTTTCTACATACCTTGAGGTAGAGTATAGCTCGTGATCACTGCAGTACTGGGGTAGAGGGAGTGTCCCACAGGAGCATGGGGGGCTCTCCAGCGTACTCAGCAGCGAACCCAGAAGTAGACTGGAAGTATTTCCGGTCCACTTCCGGGTCTGCCAGGGAGCACACTGTGGGGCCCCCCCGTGCCCCTCCCAGCTCAGCGATCAGCTGTGGGGGGACCCCAGGTTTCACCCAGACGCAGGAGGTACAATCACCAGGCGGACACAGCGCACCCCCACCCCCCGGCATGCTTCCCGGTAGACTAGGAAGTGGACTGGAAGTGCTTCTGGTCCACTTCTGGGTCTGCTGCCAAGTGTACTGGGGAGCCCCTCATACTTCTGTGGGACACTGCAGCTGTCCCAGTACTGCAGTGTTCAAAGTCCCTGCTACCTAGAGGTATGCAGAAAAAAACCATTTAAAGCTGTATCTACATCCAAATTGCCGAATCTGTCCAAATCTTTCCAAATCGATTTGGAGAGTTTTTAAAGGGTCCTCTGATTCAATTCAGATTTGGAGATTCGGCCACTGAATCAGGCCGAATCTCCACCGAATCAAATCGGGGACTGAAGCTTTGCACATCCCTAGTATCTATATCTATATTTATTATTACTATTAATTTCTTATGCCAGTACCAGTGTAAGAAGAATTTTAAACTCTTTTAAGTCCCATTTACCAAGCCACGGCTCCAGGAGACCTCAAGAGCCAGATCCTGTTTTTAGGTAAAGTCAAGTCAATGGAGCTGCTTCAATTTATACCAGCTAAAGACTTGGCCATAAGCACAGATAAACACCCTACAAATCCCACTGATTGTAGTGGGAATAGTTGCGTTTAGTATGTCTTAGGATAATGCTGACACTTCCTAAAGTTAAAAGAAGTGCTGTTTTAGTAAAATGAAGCATACGTGTCCTCCTTCCCCACTGAGGCGAGCTCTGGCTCATGATTTGAAAAGGTGTGGGACTTGCAGTAGACACTCTCTTACTAGTGTTTACACCTATCACTGGAGATCAGTCCTGCTTGGGAAGCAATCCTACTGCCACTTCTTACAGTTTAATTGTGTAAAACGAATTGCTTCACATAAAGCAAGCCTAGAAGTGCTGGTTCTGATGCAGTCCAACAATAGTATTCCATTCATCCACATCAAAATAGAGTTTTGGAGCGGTGGATTTGCAATGCTATTGATCCCAGTGATAGGAGGTTTATACTTTAGATTGTTGAAATAAAGGGAATAGATACCAAGGGTGAAAAGATCTCATTTTGTCATTAAGCCATCACTGTAAAAATCTGTGTCTTGAGAGAGAATAGGAAAGAGACAGGAAAATGCCCCAGAGGTAGAATTGAGCAACACTATGTATCCTTCCATGAGCTTACTCAAAAGAAAAAAAAAATGGCTCTTGCTGTTAATTTAGTGAGTATAATATTCTAAAAGTCAGAAAGTGGTTGCTGGAAAAGTTGCCTCATTATTTGACTCACTAAAGTCAAGTGGCCTCCCTTCTGGATATGCCCTCATACATTTCCTCTTCAGGACATTATTATGTCTCACAGTATACACTGAAATGTTCAGAGTTGATATTAAAAACATGTGTTTCTTTTTAAAATGTTCTTTGCATTCTTCTTCTTCTTCTTCTTTTTTTTTTGGCCAGGGGGGCGGGGTGGTGGAATCACAGCTGGTTATAGGCTTTTTCACAGTAGTCATCATTGCTGTATTTCAGCACCTACAAACACCACTGGGAATTAGGCAGATGAAATTTACCCTGGCTTACAAGTGGCAAAATCAAGGAATAGAAAAACTAAGTGCCATGCCTGAGGTCACACAGGAAGTCAGTGGAAAACCTGAACAAATTGACCCAAAGTTCCAGTTCCCCAGATAATGCCTTAACTACAAGAGCTTCCTCCTCCTTAGCTATCTTTCTGATGTTGTACCTTCTGGACACATCACCTCCAGCAACCACTTCCTGACTTTTAAGATTCAAGTCTTCCAGCTACCAGGCAATCTCTTCTATGAGTCTTTGGATGCATCTCTTCATGGATATCTCCTTCTGCCACCCTGAGGACAGCTGATGAGCCCCTGAGGGAAGCCCCAATCCTGTGTTCCAGTCCAGTGCCTTCAATGCCAAAGTGATTTTTACTTTTCCTGTGCAACGTATTGTACAGGAACAGTTTGTACTATTCTACCAGCCATGTGCATACCTGGTAAATGTGGCCTCCCCAGCATAGAATGAGTTTCTTAAAAAAGCATTTATGAAATAGTCTATAATCTTACATGTGTAATAAAATGCCAGTTTCCCTTGCTACTAATTCACATCCCTATCCTGGAGAGGATTGGCTTAGTGCTTTGTGATAAGGCTTGAAATGCCTAGAATCCTTGAAATTCCTACTGAGGATCAGTTCATGGCAGAGCTCATTCAGCCCGTTGCCCTCTACAGCAGATAAAATCAATTCTTTACTATGGGCATACTATATAGGCAATCTTACTCGCAGCTAATATCCAATCTCTTTATTTCAGCTGCCCAATGTGCCTTGATGTTCTATGTGTATTTTTGTTATAGCCAGTATTATGTGTTGTGTGACTTTTCTCTAGATATGGAAGAGGACCCTTCCAGACAAAGCACTCTTGGGCTCAAAGCTTTGTGAAGCTATGTGCCCGGGCTTTTGAAGGGGTGGAGCAGTGGGAGAATGTGGAGGATTTCCATCCCCAGTCTCTTCCCTGTGTCTCCTCCTATAGATCATACCTTGAATCTACAAATCAAGCCATGTTAATAAAGCCTCTTAAGCACTCCACAGTTATAAATCTGCTGGTGCTATCACTTATGTCACTATTACTTTCCCTGTCGCTGACCTAAGGGTTATGTTGGGGCGTGGCTGGAGGAAATTGGGTGTGCAGCATTTACTGTGGAGTTGCCTAATTAGCTCTGCAGTAAATCTCTGGGTATCTATACGTGTGGCCCTAGTAGGCCACAGGAAACTAATAAACTCTACAGCAGGTTAGTACCTGGCAATACAGGTACTGTCCTCCTGAGGAGTTCTTTCATGTGCAACAACACCTGGGCAGGTGTTGCTTGTCTGGCTGGCTGGGGCATGAGGATGCTTCAGTGCAGGAGCCACCTGCTTGTTAGCCCTTCACTGAAGCACCCTTGTATACCAGCCAACCCCCCCGCAGCAAGATGAGCTGGGTAGGAGCATCACTGTGCCAGCAGGCTGATTCCCTGGGCCCTCTGCCAGCCAGGACTGCTCCACCCTGCCTCAACATGCTGTGATCCTGGTCACACATGTTTATACATATGCGCAGGAGCAATAAACTCAGGCATGACATGCACCGGAGTTTATTGCCGCTCATTAATATGCACATGTAGAAGTGCTCACTGAGTAAGATTTTAGTGCCTCTGTTTTCTTTGAAAGTACTTATCACTAGACATAATTAAGAGCTGTATTGAAGCTCCTCTGAATTACACCAGGGCCCTGACTGTCTCCAGGAATAAAAAGACCAGAGAGGAGAATAAGGCACAAACCTGGATCTAGCCCATATATTTCTAATAAATGATTGATCTGAAGATGTGAGACCGTATGTTCTGTTCAGACAACTTTAATCTCCAGTGGAACTCGGTTAATTACTTCTCATATTTTCAGTACTCTGACCACTACATCCGGATACTGCAACCATAGGGCAAAACAAAGTACTATTTAGTATTAATCAAAAAAGTGAGTTCTGCATTGCAAGTCTATTGTAAAGAGAATAAGACTGAACACACACAAACCATTCTTAGGCAAAATAAACACATTAGGAGAGCTGTCTTGGATTATAGCATTTATAATTTATGCCAGCCCATGGTATATCTGGTTCTAGGGGGAATACATTAAAGGTATTTAGGTTCAAACACTGTGCTGAAATGGAACAGCCTGTGCATCTTCAATTAATAAAACCCCTGTTTGTTATGAACCAAGCATTCTTGGTTTCTTTTGGCTAGTGTTTACACATCCATTGGCCTACTGCACTATACCCTCTGTGGGTATCACTTCTCTGCAGATGAAATCCAGATCTACTTCATGATATTTTTTTGTGTGTGTTTTACTCAGATTTTTGCTGCTTTTACAGCCAGATGGTCTCCTAATTCGTCCGTTATTTCCTCCTACTCCCTCTAGCATAAACATGTATCTGTCCATGGTCAGAAGAACCATGGTCTATTGCACAATCCTGTTAAAAATATTTTTTGTAGTTTTTCATCTTTTTAAACTTGGGCCATGCACTTAGGTCCAGCCAAGCAGTGCTTGGTGCAGAACCATATGAGGTGAGCAAAGACAGCTTAAAGCAACTTCTATACCCCCCCCCGCCGTCATTTTCTTAGATGTTCGTTTCAGACAGCCCTCCAGTTTCTTTGTCCTGCTTCCACTATGTGAATGGGATGGAGCAAAAGCTAAGGATCTGACCCCCTGTCTTTACAGCCTTTTCTCTTAGCAGTGGTTAGATTTCTCCATACACTTTAACAGCTTTCTTCTATACTGCTACTTCCAGCTGGAACAATCTCCCTACATATTTATACCCTGTTAGATCCCTGATCCTTTGCAAATTTTATCTCAGGACCCATCTCTTTCTGGCAGGGCTACATGATTCCTACCACTAATGATAAAAAAAGTGTTACATTTGAAAGCTCATCTAACTTTATTCCAACCATGATGTTGGCCCAATAAAATATATCGCCATAAAACATCCCTTGCCTTTCACATAATATCTGGACTATCATGGCCACAACATCACTCTAACACTATCTTACCACTACTTCTAATTTAAATAATCTACCTCTCTGGGCCTCCAGTTTGTGTCAAGTTCAGTCATTCTTGCTAGAATATAGTCACCGTGCTTCTTAGGGCCCACCTTGTCTCAATTGCAGAATTTACCTCTTTGAGATATATGCTGTAGCTTTCATATCTTATTTTCATTTTTATTGGCCCTCTTTGATGTAACTGGGCTGTAAAATGTTCAGGGATCCCTCTGTAGAGGCACTAAATAGCAGTAAATTATGTTTCTTTGATACATTCTGCATTTACCCTGCTTGGACACTTGATGGTGCTCTTTGCATTTTCACTCCAGCTAAACTGCTTTTAAAGAAAGAAATCCCTTTCATGTAAACCAGTGTTTCTCAACCCCTGGTATGCATGGGAGGGAAGCCCCACACAGACTACTTTGCCCTGGGCCTGCCATGGAAAAAGTGGGACTTGGCTCACAGCGGTGAAACCAGAAGTGCCAAGGAGGTACTTCGGGTTTTGCTTTTGCTGCGTTGATCGACAGGGGATACATAGCGTACCAAAGGTTGAGAACCACTGATGTAAACTGTAAACAATATCTAGGGGTAAGATATAGTTACACATCTTATTTTTTAATGCCTATGAGAAGAGAGAGTGTTTTGACTGCAAAGTATATAGATGCTGCTGCAGCTAAGTAAGGACATATACTAAATAAAATGTTGTCACTGCACATTACAGGAAAAGTTCCTGAGTTTTCATATTCCTCCCAAAATATTTTACTTGCTAAGTGACTGCTAATCAATCTTCATCATAGTAACAATAGTGTGTGTCTCACAAAGATGAGCTGAGTGTCACTAAGTCTGCACATGAATGTAAGATTGCTAAGTGTATGGGAGAGATGAGCTGATGGAGTCAACAAATGTACTGTGAAATATTTTCTGGCCTCAGAGAAACAATATTCCTCAGTACTTTAGTGTTGTGCTATAGGGGAATTTTTCAGTCAAGTGTGTCTCGGTTTTTGAAATTTCCTTCATGCTTTGATTCTATAAAAAAAAACAAAAAACTCTGTGCTTCATAGTTAAGTATTAATCTTATAACAATGCTTGCCTTTATCTATTTTTCTAGTGAAATTAGAACCTATCAGATAACTGAAAAAGATGTACCAGTAATAATATAAAAAACCAAAGAATTTTTGGATTTTTTTTTTTTTAGTAAAAAGGAAGATCTGTATTCTGTTTCCATTTCTGACAATTACTATGCCTAACCTTGGGCAATTCATGTTATTTCTCTGTGTCTCGTTTTCCCAGTCTGCAAAATGAATGTAATTCCTACTTCACAGTAAAGGTAGAAAGTGGTTTGGGAGTGCATAGTAATTTGGGAGTGTGCATTTGAGGGAGATAGGCATGGAGGAGGGATTCCAGGAAAATAAAGGGGTAGATCATACTAACCACTCAAAAGAAACTTGGAAAATCAGAGAATTAAAAGATTTGTAAGGGCGTTGATGAACAGCATTGATGAACAGCGATAGGGATGAACTGGGTTCACCAGTCCTTCTGTAACCCATGAATCAAATTTAAACCAAAAAGTCACTAAGTTGGTCCATATCCAGTAGGGCTGTGTGAGGATTTAGACCCTGCTTCAGATCTGGAAAAGCATCCTGAAGCAACATGTCCAGACTGAAGCTTTGGCTTCATTAGGTTTTCCAAAGCAGTTCGGAGCCACTTTGGAGCCGCCTCGGAGATCCAGCCATAAGGTATAATGGGGAAACAATAAAATAGCTATAACTTTGTTGTTTTTTGTCCAATTTGGATGACATTTGTAGGAATAGTAGAGTCTGCAGAGAGCATGAAGCTTGCCAAGCTCAAGAAGATTGGTGCAGGGGTTTGGGGGGAACTTCACCCCAAATTCTTGAAAGCAAAACTCATGTCACGTGTATGTGTTACAACACAGGGGGGTCAAAACTACAGGGGTGGTAGCCCCTGGCGAGACCTGTCAAGTTTCAAGATCAGTGCAGGGGTTTGGGGGGAACACAAGCAAAACTCGTGACGGGTGACACTGTGTGTGTTAAGGCACAGCAGGGTGAAAACTGCAGGGGTGGTGGCCCATGCTGCGGCCACAACTCCTACCAGCTGTTGAGAAGATCGGTGCAGGGCTTCTGGGTCCTGGGGCCATGCACCCCTAGCTGCTGACAGGCAAAACTCATGCCATGGGTGCTTGTGCAACTGACTGTCTCTGTCTTGGGGCCTGGAAGACACTACTGCAGGCCTGGCTGCTGAGCTACTGTGTTACCAGTTACCAATTAATCATGATTCACTCAGGGACCAGCTCAATACACAGTTGCTAGCTAATGTAGCTAGTTAATTACTATCAATTAACACCTACAAAAGCAGAGACTAAGAAAAGGAAATAATCAATACAGACAATCAACTGCCCCAAGACAGAGACAGTCAGTTGCACAAGTACCCATGTCACAAGTTTTGCCTGTCAGCAGCTAGGGGTGCAGGGCCCCAGAACCCCCCTGCACCAATCTCCTCAACAGCTGGCAGGCTTTGTGGCCTCACCAGGGACTACCATCCCAGCAGATTTCACCCCCCCTTGTGTAACGCATGCATGTTACATGAGTTTTGCTTTCAAGGATTCGGGGTACAGTTCCCCCCCAAACCTCTGCACTGATTGTCTTGAAACTTGGCAAACTTCATGCTCTCAGCAGAGCCTACCGTCCCTGCAAGTTTCATCTAAATCAAACAAAAAATAACAAAGTTATAGATATTTCATTGATTCCCCATTATACCCTATAGCCGGATATCTGAGTCGGCTCCAAAGCTTCGGACTCGCTTTGGCCGGATTGAGGTGTAAACCTGGTCTGGAGCTCTGGATCAGATTGCTGCCAACCAAAGCAGACAGATCCTAAGCTGGTGGTGCCAGAGGACTGTGGTGGTCTGGTGTGGTGCCAGAGGACTGGAAGAGGGCCAGCTTGGTTCCCATCTTCAAAAAGGGGAAGCAGGAGGACCCAGGAAACTAGGCCAGTTAGTCTTACCTCAATTCTGGGCAAGCTTTCTGAGAAAATTATTCTGGCACACATCCAGGAGGGGCCAGCAGAGGAGGTCATGCTTAGGGGCAACCAACATTGGTTCATTAGTAGCAGGTGCTGTCAGACCAACCTGGTGGCCTTCTACGACCAGGTCACCAAATCCTTAGACGCAAGGGTAGCAGTGGACATAGTTTTCCTGGACTTTTGGAAGGCCTTCGACACTGTCTCTCACCTTGTTCTCATTAAGAAACTGGGGAGCTGTGGTGTCAACGCCCACACAGTCAATTGGGTCACCAACTGGCTGGAGGGCTGCACCCAGAGAGTGGTGGTGGACGGGTCATTTTTGGCCTGGAGGGATGTGGGCAGTGGGGTCCCCCAGGACTCGGTCCTCGGGCCCGCACTGTTCAACATCTTCATCAGTGACTTGGACGAGGGGGTAAATAGCACCCTGTTCAAATTTGCTGATGACACTAAGATGTGGGGGGATGTGGGCACACTAGAAGGGAGGAATAAGCTGCAATGGGACCTAGACAGGTTACAGGGGTGGGCGGAGGAGAATAGGATGGGATTCAACATTGACAAGTACAAGATGCTGCACCTGGGAAGGAACAACTGGCACCAGACCTACAGGCTGGGGAACTCCCTTCTCATCAGTGCAGAGGCAGAAAAGGATCTTGGAGTCATCATTGACTCCAAGATGAACATGGGCCGGCAGTGTGGGGACGCGGTCAGGAAGGCCAATCGCACCTTGGCATGCATCCACAGATGCATCTCAAGCAGGTCCAAGGAGGTGATCCTCCCCCTCTATGCGGCACTGGTCAGGCCGCCGCTGGAGTACTGCATCCCGTTCTGGGCACCGCACCTCAGGAGGGATGTGCACAACATGGAGAGGGTCCAGAGGACGCCACTCCCATGATCAGGGGGCAGCAGGGCAGGCCCTACGAGGAGAGCCTACGGGACCTGAACCTGTTCAGCCTCCACAAGAGAAGGCTGAGGGGGATCTAGTGGCCTGTTACAAACTAGTCAGGGGGGACCAGCAGGCACTGGGGGAGTCCCTGTTCCCCCGAGCACTGCCAGGAGTGACCAGGAATAACGGTCACAAGCTGGCAGAGGGTAGATCCAGGCTAAATATCAGGAGGTGCTACTTCACGGTCAGAGCGGCTAGGATCTGGGACCAACTTCCAAGATGAGTGGTGCTGGCTCCTACCCTGGGGGTCTTTAAGAGGAGGCTGGATGAACACCTTGCTGGGGTTGTTTGACCCCAGTACTCTTTCCTGCCATGGCAGGGGCTCGGACTAGATGATCTGGTCAGGTCCCTTCCAACCCTAGAAACTATAAAACTATAAAACTATGGATCGCTGCTGACTCACACAGGCCTAATATCCAGAGAAAGAAGGGTGGCCAGATCCCTAGGAAAGATGTTACTCTAAAATCAGTGTGGTTCCCTTCCTCTGAGATCTCCAGTCAGTCCAGGATGACAGCTTTTACTACCTGTCTCATATTAACTAGGGGTCTACCCAACTCGAGGAGGCAGCCAGCTGATTTTGCAGGAAGATCACTGGGCTGACTCCTACTTTCATGGGCTGATCGTGGCAGACTCCATTAGTCCCAAATCAATTAAAGTGCTCCAGCAGTCTCCTGCATCTCTGCATCCCTGCACTTTAAAAGGGTGGCAGAGGTGTTTGAACTAAAGCTGGTTGAACAAGATTTGTTCAAGCACCCCGCTGCCATTTTTAAGCTTGGGGACACTGAAACATGAGTTGTGGTGGCACTTAGAGCAGCTCTTGGAGCCACTGTAATTAAAACACTGCCTCCCCCACCCATGGTGCACATGTAAAAGTGCCCTTAGAGACTAAATGGTTCAGACGTAAGATTTCTGTAAGCAACAGCCTCTTTTGTTGGAAGCTGTTTGATGAGAAACCAGTTACACGGGGTCTAAAAACAACATGTGCCTCTCCTGAAAAATACAGAGCAAAACAGATGATGCAGGATGACTTCTCTGCCCCCTTTGAGGTATACACCCAGGCCTCAAAGAACACCCATCAGTCCTATCTTAGACAGACTGCATAGAAGGGAAAGGTTTTTGCCTTTCTTACCTGGAAGATTTTCATGAACTTTTGAGAGACCCAATGAGAGTCTATGCTTCTGCTTCCTGACCCGTGAACTGAGGAAGACAATGAGCATCTAACTTATAAGGCCGTTGAGGATTGCAAAATCCTTTGAGATCCTCAGATGAAGAACTTCTCCACGCGCAAAGTACTGGTATTATTTTCTACCCTCTTTAAAACTAAGGTTCTAATTAAATGTCACTAACAAGGCTATCCAAGAGCATCTGTTACTAATGTGTGCTTTGTTATGGGCCCATCATGAATTTCTGATTCTGCAGTTATTTTCAAGCATGAAAAATTGTTTCATTTCATGGTGCATCACAGTATTCAATGAATGCATCCCTTGGGAACTAAGCAAGCTTTAAAACCTTAATACAGATATCTTTCAAATGATATCATGAATGTGTGCATATCTAGTTTTGGTGCCAATTGCAAGCACAGACTTTTGCCTGCCAGATTTTTATTTTGGCTTCATCTGCTTTCCATATATTTAAAGAATCCTACCACATGGAACCCTTTAAAAAAGGAGAGGGGGAATAACATAATTTTTCAATTGCTCTTGAAAAAGTATTTAACCACATAAAATATTCTAGGGCTCACTAAGAAGTCACTATTCCAAATAATGTAACTGTTCCAGACTGAATTCCTAACATTTCAAAGTAACTGGCAGGAAAGAGAGTTGATGGTTTGGGATTTTTAACCCATTCCCGCATGTTAGTACTTAGACTAATTTAAATGCTCAAACAAATTTTTGTGCTAGAGTGGAAAGACCCCAGTCTTGTAAATAGTCACAGGTGCTTAATTGACTCCTGCCAATGACTGAAAAATTTCTCTAAGTGAAGTTACACCTGTGAAAAAATGTTTGCTGGACTGGGCCCTAACATTGTAGGTCAACCACTAACTTGCAGTATAATTAGAGCATTGTCATTATTAAGGAACCAATGTGTGAAAATTATGAAATTCTGAGTTATTGTTAAAAAGCAGATATTTGAAAGTAAGAAATAGAAGGTTATATAGCGGTAAAGGATTAAAGCAATGATTCTCAACTAGGGTAATGTGTCTGGGCATTGTTGGTGCCTACCACTTTAAGGGCTGAGCCTAGCAGCCCCCAGGTGCTTGATTGTGCCGGCCGTTTTAGATCTCTGGCTGCCTATATAAATGGAGTAGTTTGCTGCTTGCAGGAAGATTGCCTGGCTGCAAGGCTGTATGCAACATCTTGGAGGTAAGGGCATGGAGCTTAAGGGGATGGTTTGGAGGCTCCTGGTCCTGGGCATGACCTAAAACTGCACCCTGCTGGGGGTGGGTGGCCTGGTGGGGCTCCTGGTGGCACAGGAGTCCCCAGGAAATACCAGGCCAGTTACCACTCCAGTGAAAGGCAGGTCAGGGCACCTTAACCCCTAGCCTCTACAACACTGTGGTACAAGGGGGACAGGCATGGCTATGGCCACCTGACCCCCACCAGGGAGGGAAGCCCTGTGCCCCCAGTGAGGGGGCAGAGATGTGGAGCCCCAGTAGGGGGGAAACCAGAGGGCTGGGAGCCCAGTGTGTGTGTGTGAGTGTATAGAGTTGCCCTGGGAGGGACCAGGGTAAGCTTGGCCCCAGTCAGGTAATTGGCTGGCCACTACCCCAGTGAGGGTCATGGGAGAGGCCCAAAAGACAGTATGTCTACTACCCAAGGTGACACTAGGTAAAGCCTATGGCCAAAGGAGCTCACGCCAAGAGAGAGCAAGGCAGTACAAGTTGTCAATGTGTGAAAGAGACCCTGTAAGAAGGGGTGGAGTGTGAGAGGCCCTAGTGAGAGGAGGGCAGTATGAATGTGTGTCTGAGGCCTGACGACAAGGGCTAAGCTTGATCCAGCTGTAGGCTAGGAGCACTGTCATCTGGATGCCATCTGTGAGGCATGGGCTGCCATGTAGGGGAGGAACGGAGCCTCAAATAGTGCCCCCTGGCACTCAGGCAAGAATGGGCAGCCTCCTGCCTTAATAAGACCCAATTAAGAAACAACAAGGCATGACAGGAGAGGAGGCAGGCAACTGGCCCAGAAAGAGGTGGGCAGGCCAATGACACGGGCCCTGAGAGCCCCCTGCTACAGGTGCCATGGCACCCAGGGCTGCCGTCACATCCTTTGAAAGGTGTTGCAATGTGTAAGGATTTAGACTTTAGCAAGGTTTTTAATACAGTCTCCCATAACATTCTTGCAAGTGAGTTATGGAAGTATGGGTTGAATGAATAGACTGTAGGGTGGATAGAAAACTGGCCGGCTCATCAGGCTCAAAGGGAAGTAATGGCTTGATTCTAGCTGGCAGCCAGTATCAAGTGGCATGCCCCAGGGGTCAGTCCTGGTGCTGATTTTGTTCAATACCTTCATGACCTGGAAGATAGGATGGAGAGCATCATCAGCAAGTTAGCAGATGACAGCAGCGTTGATTCTGAGCTAGATTCAGAAAGACCTTGACAAACTAGGAGACTGGAACAAAAGAGATCTCATGAGGTTCAGTAAGGGCAAGTCAGAAATCCTGCACTTAGAACAAAACAGTCCCACACACCAGTAAAGCTATAGACCGATTAGCTAAGCAGCAGCTCTGCAGCAAAGGACTTGGGGTTACAGTGGATAATAAGCTGAATATGAGTCAAGTGTCCTCTTGTTGCAAAGAATGCCAGCTTCCTACTGGCTATACTAGTAGGAGTGCTGCTGCCGGCAGATTGAGGAAAGTGATTATTTTTCTCTCTTCAGCAGTAGTGAGGCTGCTTCTGGAGTACTATGTCCAGTTTTGGACTCCCCACTACAAAAAAGATGTAGACAAACTGGAGACAGTCCAGTAGAGGGCAACAAAAATGGCTGGGGCACGTGACTTCTGAACGTGAGCTGGCAGTGTAATGAGGCCATCAACAAAGCCAATCACACCTTGTCGTGTATTAATAAATGCGTGACCAACAGATTTAGGGAGGTGTTGCTCCCCCTTTGTGCAGCATTAGTCAGGCCACAATTGGAGTACTGTGTCCAGTTATGGGCGCCGCACTTTAAGAGAGACGCAGAGAATCTGGAGAGGGTTCAGAAGAGGGCCACTCGCATGATTAGTGGTCTCTGAGAGAGACCATACAAGGAGATGTTGAGAGATCCGGATCTATTCAGCCTTTACAAAAGACGGTTGAGGGGTGACCTTGTAGCCACCTATAAGTTTATCAGGGGAGGACAGCAGGGTATTGGGGATGCGCTGTTTACCAGAGCGCCCTAGGGAGTGACTAGGAATAATGGGTGCAAACTAGTGGAGAGTAGATATAGGTTAGATATTAGGAAGAAATGTTTTACAGTAAGGGTGGCCAGAGTCTGGAAAGGGTTTCCAAGAGTGGTGGTGCTGTCACCTAACTTGGAGGTCTTCAAGAGGAGGCTTGACAATCACCTGGTTGGGGTTGCCTGACCTTGGCCCCCTTTCCTACAGGGGCAGGAGGTCAGACACAATGATCCATTGGGTCTCTTCCAAATCTATGAATCTGAGAGGCTGAAGGAACTGGACTTATTTAGTCTGGAGAAGAGAAGATGGAGAAGGGATTTAATAGCAGTCTGCAACTACCTGAAGGGTGGTTGCAAAGAGGATGGAGTTAGACTGTTCTCAGTGGTGGCTTGTTCTGGCATGGCCAGTTCCCCAGCTCCAATGCCTGGCTCTTCTGCAAAGAGGTATGCACTGCAATATATATATTATTTTTTGAAACGGAGTGCCAATCAATTCACAAATGTTATGGGGGTGCCTCAAGTCCACAACAGTTGAGATCTGCTGTTGTGAAGTCTAGACAATACTCAGTCAAGGCACTAGTACTAATGTCAGTTCTGTCCCTTCCTCTCCTTTCTGGTTGGAGAACTCCTTAAATTACCACTGGAAAGAATTCAAAAGACTCTAACTGAACAGACAAATGCATTCTCTAAGATGGGAATATTATCAGTTCTCCTTAGCTTCAGCTGAATTTTAGCATGCTCAGTGTAACGGGATCTGCACCCAGTGGCACTGTGGTGCCTCTAGTGGACACGTGGCTCCTGCTCACTCCGATCCCTCAGGATGCCCTTCCTTACTGCTCACCTGCCACATCTTGATGTTGTTCAAAAAATGGTTGGGAGGCTGTCCCGAGGGCTCCGAATGGGTCCAGTCTGCTGCAAGCTTGCCTTTAGCCAATCCATTGTGGCCCTTCCAGCCTTATTGGTGCCCTTGGACATCAGGTGCCTTAAGGGCCGTGTCCATGGTCTCCATCCACCCCGATAGCCACATCCATGCCTCACAAATGGTTTACGATATCACTTCAGAGGAGCTGCCCACCTCCCTCACAATGCTTGGCCTTCTCAGGCTTCTGAACCTTTGTGAGGACTTCAGCCTTCCCTACTTTGGTCCCTTTTCTCTACCTAACCCACGGGTCAGCAATGTTTTCGGGAAGAGTGCCAAAAACACCCCCAACTTCAATTTTTAAGATGTTGGCATGCCAAGGGCAGATGGTGGGGGACCCATGAGGGGCCCAGTCCTTCTTGTGGCAGCACAGCCCCAGCCCCTTCCCCACCATCCAGCCGGATGTGCATGTGCACCCATCTCCAGCAACAAGTTGGGCCAGGGCTCTGCAGACCCTGGTACAGCTGCTTGCACCTCCTAACTGCCTGCCACAGGCAACCTGGGCTCTGGGCAGGCCCCCACCACCTGCCATAGAGCTTGGGCTGCTCGCAGCAGACAGCAGGGAGGCTGCAAGCAGCTGCACTGGGGTCTGAGGAGCCCCCGCCCGGCTCGTTGCCAGTGGTGGGTGCACATACACCTCAGGGTGAATGGTGGGGGAGCTGTAAGGGGCCCAATCCTTGTTGTGGCACTGCAGCTCTGGCCTCTTCCTTGTTGTTGGTCTCAAGGCATCTGTATCAAGCAAAATGCCTTTATGTCTGATCTCTGACACATATGCCAGGGGTTGCTTACCCCTGGCCTAGGCCCACTGTGCCAGATTTCAGGATCTGGGCCCTCTGGCCCTGTTCTTGCCCTTCTTGGGCTTTGGCTCCCTGGCCCTTCCATCCTCATACCATCTCATTTTCTCCTTTCTGGCTAAGTTTTCGGCCCCCTCAGCCTCAACTACCTGCTTCTTACACCCTGGCCCTACCAGGGCTCGAAGTTTGGCATGCTCCTTAGGCACCCCTGTGGCTTTCTCCTCCCCCCTTACAGCCATACTCGGTCTGCCGCTTATAACAACAGAAAGGCAAGTGACCACTTTAAAACAAAGCCTTCCCTACTCTGGGTAGAACAAACGTTTTGCCAGCCCTCCTTCCCTGGAGCTCTCACCCAGAGCACCCCATGGGATGACGAGGTCAAACGGTCACAAACTTCAAGACCGTTTCAGGCTGGACCTAAGGAAGAACTTCTTTACAGTCCGAGCCCCCAAGGCCTGGAACTGACTGCCGCCAGAGGTGGTGCAAGCACCTACTCTGGACTCCTTTAAGAGACATTTGGATGTTTATCTTGCTGGGATCCTGTGACCCCCAGCTAACTTCCTGCCCCTGGGGCAGGGGGCTGGACTCGATAATCTTCTGAGGTCCCTTCCAGCCCTAATGTCTATGAAATCCATGCCCAGAGTGCTTTGGTGCCTCCTGCAGCCCTTCTGCTGGGAGCGCTGTTCCCTACAGTGCACCAGGTCTGACTGACTGCCACCCCTCAGGCTCTGGGCTTATATGCCCCCGAGCCCTGCCCCTTTGGGTCAGGTGCCTCCCTAGTCCTGCAGAGCTGTTCTCCTTTATGTCTACAGCCTGCTCCCCCCTGTTCCACTTTAGCCCTGGTGCTTGCAGCTTTGTCCTGTGGCTGCCTGGGAGTCCGCCCTATTCCTTGAGCTTACTGTTGTGCAGCTGGTCTCGTCTTGGCTGCCTACCTACCTACCTACATGGCCAGGCTAGCCTGCTGTGCTTTAAAGTCTCTGTTACAGTTTCTCTGATAAAGCCCTGAGTAAGATACTAAATGCTTAAAGTCTTTCTTGTTGTATATGTTTAAAGATAAAATATGACAGTATCTCTTTGATTTGCTGTTAGTGCAGGGATGGGCGATTTTTATTTTGGCTGGAGGGCCACTTTAGGAAATTTGGTGAGCTGCTGTGGTCTTGGAGAGGGTGGGGGGCAATTGAGCCTATCAGGCCCAAGGCTATCCACTGCTGAGGGAGCTGGATAGAGCAGGCAGGCATGGTCTCCCCAGAGACTGGCTGGGCCCCTGTGGACATGCTGCACTTGGCCAGGTAGATGGGATAGGGCTGCAGGCAGGTGGGGAGGGGTATCTGGAAGTAAAACAGGCAGGCTGGAGCTGGGGCTGGGACAGAGCCATAATCTGCTTACCACATGGCCCTGCTCTGCCACCACCCCACAATCCTGGCCCTGGCTCTGGCCCCCACCCACTCAATCTTCTCCCAGATGCTGCTTCCTGCCCATCCACAGCTCCATCCCATCCATCTGGCCAATCCTGCCCACCCATTTTGCCCAGTGCCCTTGGCGGTGGGTGCAGGGCAGATGGGACAGGGTGCCAAGGCAGCAGGGCTGGGGCTGGCAGCAGCAGAGACACTAGCAGTAGTGACCGGAAGGAGACACCACTGCAGGGGCTGCTGGGAAATGGAGTCTGACCACAATGCCACCGTGCCCCACTGTGTGCCTGGGGGTGAGGGACCTGCTGCATGTACCATGGCCTGGGCTGCCCCCCACACCTGGGCTGGGTTGGGCTGAGGGACCCACTGCGGGCTGGACAGAATCCCTTGGTAGGCTGTGTCTGGTCCACAGATCATATTGCCCACCCCAATAATCTCATGAAAGAGATTGTTTCCTAGGTCTTTGTTCAGTGCATCAGTAAATGTTCAGTACATGTTCAAATCATCTGAGATGCGTGAGCTGACACTACAGGAATTTCTTTGGTATCCAGGAGTAGGGTTTTCCTATTGGAGAACCCTCAATTGTTGTTGTTTGTAGCGCAACAGAGATTCAAGATTGTAGACCCACTTGGCATCTTGTAAAATGTAGGTGGTTATTCACCTCCTTTCTGAGAGGAGTTGAGCTAAATTACAGATGTTTTATTGCTGGGGCAAGAACTGTGACTTATTTCCAGAACAATGGAGTCCAATTTTCTTGTGCCTTTTAAATGATAAAGAAATACAAATGTTAAATTATGGGAACTCTTTTTTTATGCCATTATTGCAGGCCAACCATTCATCTGGCATAAATTGACCTGTTTCCTTCGAAGTCAATGAGGTTGCATCAGTTTGCATCCACTGAGGACCAGGCTTTGTATGTTTAAATGATTGTTCAAGCTTATGTTTTTAAAGTTATGCTTTATATGCATCCAGTATTGGTCAAAAATAAAGCAAGCGAAATATGAACAAATTGTTCTGCTTTTTTAGTTTTTCTCTGTAAAAGAAAATCCCACTTCTCCTTGTATACAGACAACACCAATGACTTTTTGACAAACTCCTTCCTATACATATACCTATAGTTCCTCCTCAGTTGAATCTTGCTTACAAACAGCAACATGAACTACTACACACTTTAGGTTAGCCAGTCACTGGATGTCACTGTTGCTTAACCGAAGGCATTTGGTGACTGATCAAGTTCCCATTTCAGAGAGAAGTGTATAAGAATTTGTCTCATCTGTACTAATGCAAACAGCATGCCCTTTTTACATAACCATGTCTTCTATATTCCTTTGTCTGCTGCACTTCTTAAGGAACCTTGAAAATCATTATTAGATGATGATGCTAAACAAAAGTTTGGCAAAACTGCAATTTCTGCCATGAAAACCTGCCAGATTTGATTCATTCTATGGGAAATGTCATTGTGTCTTCTGAAATTATGGAAACAGTACTTGTCCTCTTATAGTTCTCCCAATGAAAACCATTACTTATTGGTTTACTGGTATGGATAGCATTGTTTAAAATTGGAAGTAAGGACACTGAACTCTACATCTCTTCCTGCCACTGAATCCCTCTGGGTCTATTTTCATGCCTGCAAACTGCTATTAATATTTACTTCTTTCACAGGGCTTTTGTAAGGCCTGGTTGATTCATATCTGCAAATCCCTTTGAAATCTTTAGTATGACAGAACTGCAAATGATAATAATGAAATGGGAAATGCTGTTGGGGGGGGGCAATAAGTGATCAGATTGTTTTAAATTCCAAATCATCCAGATTAGATGCTGTGTAACTCTTTATACCTGACATGTCCTATCACACTCCAAAAGCAGACAACAATGCTTAAGTATGAAACTTCCCTGTAAGGTTAATAAGACTTTAAATGATGGGGGTGGAATTACATTTCAGCCCTTGGGTGACTTCCTGTTCTTCCAGCTATAGCATAAACTCCATATGTGGCAGAACATAACTTGTGAGACCATTTTACTCGGCACACCACATCCACCTGAGCTTTGGGCAGCTGGCATCAGCCACAGAGCCCAGGCTGCTCAGAGCAGGTGACAGGGAGGCTGCAAGTCTTGCTGCAAGCAGCCCGGGCTCTGTGGCCGGCAGCAGCTGCCCAGAGCTCAGCTAGATGTGACAGGCTAGTACCAGCCTGGAAGCAGCTGCACTAGGGCCTGAAGTCCCAGCCCAGCTCGTTGCTGCAGTGCCTCGCAGTCCACTGACCACTACAGGGAAGGGCTCAGGGCTGTGTGCTGCTGCCAGAGGCTGCGCACCCACAAAACCTGGCATCCCCATAGTGGACAGGAAGAGGGCAGAGTGGGGGAGCAAGGGGATATGTCCCCATCCTGCCAAGCCAAGTTGCTAAGGGCAGGGCAAGTTGCTTGGGTACAGCAGCCCTACATAGGAGGGCTCTGGTTGGGTGGCTCTGGCCTCTGCGCCCCAAGCCGCATCTCCTGGGAATGGGGTATGGGGCTGAAGGAAGGTGTTTGTGAGCAGTGGCTGCCCTGGGTGGTCTCAAGGGAGCTCTTCTTTCCATGCCCAAGCATCAGCTGTGGTGGGCCAATCTGTATTGCCAGCCCCAGCCCCTGCTCTTGCTCCCACTTTGCTGAGCCGGGAGTTGGGCCCCTACCATGGGGTAGCACGGACCTCAGCCATGGCCCTTGTCCCAATCATGGACTGGGGGTGTCCCAGTGGGGTCTGCACTGCCCCCATGCATGTAACCAGAGCCTGGTCTGCAGGCGGAAAGGGGCCAGCCCTGCTCCCTATGGTCTGTGCCCTAGCCCTTTCCCCACCATGTTCCCAGGGGCTGCAGCTGCTGCCAACAATGAGTGCGGTCATGGCTCCAGACCCCAGTGCAGCTGCTTGCAGGCTTGTGGCTGCCTGTTGGGAGCAGCCCAGGCACCTTGGTGGGCAGCAGGGGCCTGCCCAGAGCCTGGGCTACTCACAGCAGGCAGCCATGAGCCTGCAAGCAGCTGCACTGAGGTCAGGGGCACAGCCCAGCTTGTTGCTAGCAGAGGCTGTACACACACCTCAGGGCGGATGGCAGGGAAGGGGCCAGGTCTGCGCTGCCGTGACAAGGATCAGGTCTCTTGCAACTCCCCTGCTGTCTACCCCTGGCATGCCAATATCTTCAAAATCTGGGTTGCTGGGGGTTTTGGCATTTGACCCAGAAATGTTGCTAACCCCTGGCATAAACCAGGTAAGCATTGATCTGGAGCTTTTAATGCAGTTTTTGGAATGTGGGGGACACACAAAACATTGTGATGATTTGCAGCTTTGAAGGGACACTCGTCCCTTATTTAGCACCTGCACATAAAGAGGAATACAAACTTGAAATCATCTTAATTTCTTTTTGCAGAAGTGAGCAATTCCATAAGGATCTGATCCAGAATTATATAAAGTTTATAACAGTTTTGGCATTGATATAAACAAAATGAACACTTAGGACCTAAATTGTCAACAGTAGCTGTTTAATTGTAAATGTCTCTATTTGGGGCTACCTGACAACTTATGGGGTTAAACTTCTACGTGCTCAGAAGCCACGACTTGAGTTAGATTTTCAAACCAATTTTACACTCACTGTTTTTAACACGCCTAGAATTGAGCACTTAACTAAGTGGCTAAACAGAAGATGAATAATTCTTAAATCTGTCTGGAATCCTTGGGCCTTAGCATTTTAAACATTCTGGCAGCCAGACAACATTCGTATTTGCTCTAAAAAAACACAGTTCCCAGTGATTTGTAGGACTTAAGGGTGCCGAGCACCTGAGAATCAAGCTTTAGATGTGTCAAGTTGGAAACTTAAATCTATGCTCAGATTTTTATAATAGCAGAACTGAAACTATTTAGCCCAAATTAACCCATAGGGTGTGTCCACGCATACAGGCTCGTACGTTTGCAACAGTGCAAATTTGAGCTGGGGCTTTTTGCCTCAGGACACATGCCCGAACATGGACTTTGGTGTGGTGCAAGTTGTGCACGTGGGGCAAAATAACCCTGGCCAGCTCTTCCCAGATCTGCAGCCAGGAGGAGCTACAGCCTGGGACCAGCACCTGTGCTGGCCCCAGTAGCGTAAAAAACTGCCTTGCCCTGGCAAATAGCTCAGGGCTACTTACTCTCAGGAGCTTCTGGGGCCTGGCCAATTGGGTACACTACCCCTTGTGCCAGCTGGACTACTGAAGCAGCCCAGAGAGTTCCCCACACCCTCTACCCACTGCAGCAGTCTGGCAGTGGTGGCTGCTGCTGGCTATGACCTGCTGTGCACCTGCCAGACCCGGATGCATAGCCAGTAGAGGCATCTGCCCCTCTGGGCCGGCTGCCAGTGGGCTGTGGCTGCAGAGTTGGCCCTTGTGCAGCACTATTGCCAAGTGGGCCCCTGCTCAACCATCTGGGCAGCTATCGCCCAAAAGATGTTCCCAGTGTGGTGGCCTGTTTTGAACTGTCAAAGCATGTCCTCTTGGCCCCAGCTGGCCAGGAGGTCAGCCACCTCCAGCTAGGTCCAAGGTGCCAGCTCTGAGCAGGCTCCTCTGCCTGAGTCCTGCCATTTATCTCTCTACTAGGAATTCTGGTGTTCCCTATTTGAAAGCTGAAAAATCCCTGATAAAAAAATCCCGAAGTCACTATGTAAAACACCCTGAAATCCATGTTCCTCCACAATTAAAACAAAAGACCACTACACAGAGAGAGCAAGAGAGACAGTGATCAGTTGGGCAATGTTTTATTTATATAGCTACAGTGTTAAAGCAATTTGGAAGTCTACCAGTGTCTCTATCATCATAATAAAATGAATTCTAAATACCTATGTTTGGCTATTTGCCTTTGTTTTTTTTTTTTATCATACAACAGTTAGAGCTCCCCATGACCCCTTCACTAACCAGGATGTGGGAACAGCTGGCCCTGCAGCCACAGCTCCTGCCAGTAGGTCTCATCCTGTCTGGCAGCTGGGCACACAGGCTGTGTATTGGGGGATGTGAGATTTGCAGAAGGGGGGTGGGAAGAGGGGTGGAGGGATGTGGGGGGCTGTGGGGTGTGTGGATGGGGGGGACTGTGGTGGGGGATGCTCAGGAGGGGTTGGTCCCCTGTTTCCCACAGGGCACAGCCCCTCACACAGCTCGCAGACTGCACCCCTCAGACCTACAGCCCCCCACAACAGGCTACCACCCTCCCAGCAGGGCCCAAGTGCCCCACCCCTGCCGGCTCCCCCAGCCTGGCCCCATCTCCTGCCGGCTCCTGCAGCACCCCTGATGGCTGCCCCATCAGGCCTCACCTCCTGTTTGCACCCTGAGACCCCCTGATGGCTGCCCCACCACTCAGCCCCCCCAGGGCCCCCAGACCACCCAGGGCCCAGCACTGCTCAGCCTGAGTGGTCCCTGCTACCACTCTGCTGACCCTGCCTGCACCTGCACAATGGGGCAGTGGCAATGTGGGTGCCAGACAGCCAGGGCTGCTCCCCACTGCCCCACGCTGTGCAGGGGGTTCTGCCAAGAGGCCCCAGTGACTGCAACGGCAGCCGCTGCTGCCATTGAATGTGGGCCTTTTTTTTTTTTACTTCCTAAGATGCTGGGGCCAGGCAGGGCAGCCATTTGGTGGGGGGGCCTGCAGGAGACGGAGGGGGATGGGGCCAGGCAGGGCAGCCATTGCGGGGGCTTGGGAGCAGGCAGGGAATGGGACTGGTGGGGGTCCCCACCATGGTCCTCTCACCCCTCCTCCAATCCCCCACCCCCTTCTCACCAGCATGGAGCCCAGGTCCAGCTCCCTGTAACTGGTATGCTGCCTTTATAAATATATTAAGACCTTGCTTGCACTAGTAAAGGTTTTCTGCTGCTGTCTTAATATACCCATTTCTCACAAACAAAATGATGTATACAGGCAAAAGGGCTGTATAACCCTTATTATAACATCTACACACAGACTATCACCAGCAATGTTGTTTAAGGGCATGATTTTTCACACCCCTAACTGACAACTATGTTGGCAAAGCTTTTAGGCATAGAACAGGCTTAAGTGCAAGACTCATTCTTAGGTATGGAATCACAACAGTTGCCTCATCAATACAAGGAAATGTGGAAGGGATGGCCCCAGGAATCAGATATATCGGGATTATCTTTGGATTATACCACAAAGGTTTACCAGTGCAGCTGTGACAACTAGGTATTGTCAAGAGTGCTTTTGTAGATTTAGTTTATTTCATTCAGGAAATTGGTGCCAGCAAACCAATAAAAAAACCCCTTCTGCTGGCATATGCTATATCTCCACTAGGGACTGCTGCCACGTAGCTCTCCTGTCAGAGGCTCTGTAGTGTAGACAAGCCCGAACACCTTCACTGATTCAAATTCAGCCCAAAGCAATAGTGGCCAAAAGTAATTCCCCCAAGTGAGCTGCTTAGTACCAACTGTAAAATTAATGTTATGGTCTCTGTTCTGTGTTTGGTGCACGCTACAATGCCACATCTATTGGAAGTTCTGGTAGAGAACTGGCTAAACACTTGGAAGGTCTGTTGAGAAGAACATATTTAGAGAGGGTACTTCTGTCACAGCCGAATCACAATGAAGTTTGAAATGCTGCTACCTATGCTACAGCCTTCTTGGGTATTCATAGAGGACTTTAATCTTCAGAGATTTCATCCTGGCAACTTTCAAAACAACCAATTCAAAGAAGTTGAAAAACAGTAATGAAAAGGGTATACCAATTCAGTATGACAAACTGAAATAGCTCCCATACCCAATCTACATGTGAATAACCCTGTCAATGCAAGACTGCATAATGAAGATAATTTCTTAAAGTAAGAAATGAGGAGACAGTTTTGGGAGAGAATTATGCAACTGGATGTCTGGATTTGGTAGAAAGCTAGAATACCAGGTAATCAAGGGTACAGCCATAGATACAGGAATATGGGGGGAAGAAGGATGGAGAACAAGGAGAAATAAAGTACTAATATTAACAAAAATGGACATTAGGTGATATAATCAGTGAAAGGACTGTGCCTTCTCCAAAAACAACCAAAATGTTGCAGATCTGGACACTACTGTAAGAACCTTAAGCAATGAAATGCAGGAACTGCATTTCTGCACATCAGAGCTTAAAAAACTATCTGTAATTCATATCCTAAGGAAGGGGAAAGGGCTTTTTAGGATGTGGCTCTAGCCTTAACTAAAAAAGAAAGGGCAGATCAGCAAACATAGCTGTTTTTAGAGGTCAGGAAGTATAGAGATAAGGTGAGAATTCCCAAACGTCAATCCAAACCATAGTTTGCAAACAAAATGTCCTCTAGTCACACACATACAAAAACAGCACAAGGAAAGAAGTGGGGCCATTATGCAATGAGGATGCAGTAGAGATTTGGGAAAATCTAGGTATGACCCAAAACCAAATACATAGCTTGCTTCAGTTTTCAAAAAAGGACATTAATACTGAAAATAGGCTAAAAGCAAGATGGCTAATGGGCATGAGTGTAGGGAAACAGAAATTACCACATCATTAGGTTCTCTGAGTTTTGCTTTTAATTCTGAAGTGAAGTCATAGGGACCAGATAATTGCCATTCCCAAATTCTAAAAGACCTGCCATTGGGTAGAACAGGTCCAGCAGCACATATTTTTTTAACAAATCTGCTACATCAGAGGAGGTACTATATGTAGAATACCAAATGTAGTACCTATATGTAAGAAAGGCCCCTTAGTCCAGGGATGGGCAATTATTTAGGCGGGAGGGCCACTTAAGTTTTGGTGAGCGTTCAAGGGCTGCACACATCAAATCTTTTAGAAGATATACTTTCAACAAATTGCAGATAAAAAACAAGCCATATACTAAAAATTAAACATCTACTATAACATAATTTAATTTTATTTAAAAAAATAATTCCTGTCCTGATTTTTTTTTTTGAGTAGTGTAAATAGAGGCAATTGTATAATAGCTCAAAATAAAGTTTTACTTTTATATACTGTGTGTGTGGGACGGGTGTAGGAGAGTATGAGGGGGTGCACGTGTGTGGGGGGGCTGCCTGCACGCTAAGTCCTGGGAGCCAGCAGGGGATGAGGGAAGGGAGGGTCCATTTGGTGGGCTGGATTTAGCCCGTGGGCAACATTTTGCCCAACCCGGCCTTAGTCTGGCTTCTGTTGTATGAAAGAATCTAAAACAAATTTTAAAGGAAAGAATAATTAAAAACAGAGATAAAAGGAAAAATGGAATCCAGTAAAATATGGGTTTTTGGAAGGTAGGTCATGACACAGATATAATAGCTTTCTTTGACTACTGATTTTTCTGGACAAGGGAAAGGAAGCAGATCTCATCTATATGGATTTCAATAAAATATTTGATTTTGTGCCACATGGGAAATGATTACTGAAACTGGAGTTTAATAGAAGTATAAAGTGAGTAAGGAACTGGCTTATGAGGAGATAAGGATGACTGGGTTGAATGAGGGCTGGAGGGAGATTACCAGAGGATTTCCAGAAGGATCAGTCTTGGGACTTAGATTAAAGAGTGTGGCACAAAAAGTAGGAAAGTCCTGATGAAGTTAGCAGATGACAAAAAAAGCAGTAGGCATCATCACAAGTTAGGAGGATCATGGATGTCAAACAGCAAGAACTGTGTGACCATGATGACAGGAATAGTAGGGGGATGAAATTCAATTTAAAGCTAGTAACTAATAATAACAAGAATGTCTGCTATTAGCCAAGAGATCATATGCTGAAAATGTCTGCAAAGAAAGTCCTGACTGAGCATTAGGGCTAGCTGATTGCAAGATGACTGCCGATGTGATGCAGCCACAAAAAGTGTAGATGGAAATGTCAAGTCAAGCTGTGTCTAGTAGAGCTAGGGAAGTACTAATGCCATTATACAAGGCTCTGGAAGAGCATGGTTGCAGAGCAGCTGTAGCACCTTACCCCAGCAGGATGAATTCAAGCCCTGCTCTGGATTTGAGACAGCTGGAAATGGATGCCTCGTTATTTAGACTGCAGGGTCAATGGTGGCCTAACATGGCGCTAGCCACATCTCTCCAAAGTATGCTCTTGCATACAGAAACTGGCGTGCTTTAATCATGCTAGCCCTATAAACTGCTAGGCTCCGGAGGACCTTTTGACCTATTTTTTTGACAAGAAAATACTAATACCGTACCTGACATACTGTGCACAAGTCTAGTCACACATGTTCGAGCAGAACAAACTGAAACACTAGGGAAGGAAAGATCTGTTCAAACTAAAGGGCAATATTGGGAGAACAAATGGAAAAAACTGATTATGAATCTGGAATTTAGGAGGTTCCTAACCAGCAGGGCAGGTGGTGGAATAAGTCTTCCAATGAGAGTAGTAGAAGATAAAACATAACTCGTTTTTGGAAGGTGCTTGATGGGTTTATGAAAACGTGATGTAGTAGCCTGTGATAAGACTGGACTGGGCTCAGTACCCAAAGACGTCCCTTCCTCTTTCATCCTTAACATTCAACACCCAGATGGAACATTTCCTCCTCTGCTTTCAAAGCCATTTGCAAATGCGAAATAAGCACCGTTATCCTCACTGTACTGACCAGTGATACCGAGATGCACAGAGAAGTTCGATGATCTGCCCCAGGCCATACAATGAGTCACCGACAGGGGTTAAAAACCAGAACGCAGGTCAGCTCACTCTCAGTCCTGGACCGATGATTTGATCATTTATAAAAGGGATGACCAACGTTTAACATAAGGACCTAGGAGCTAGATAAACTAAGACTAAAAGAGCAGGAGCCCACCTTTCGGGCAGCCATGCCACAAACCAGCTGTGCACCCACCCCGAGCGCCGCTCCGTCCCCTCCCCTGTAAGCACACGCCACAGGCTGGCCACCCCCGGCCTACACCTATGGCACGAGGATACGCATGGAGCGTCTCGTCCCTCGACACCTTCCAGACTGGGGATCTTGCCACATCTTTCCCAGGCCTGAACGCAGGAGCCGCTTGAGGAAATTCAGGTCCCACCAGATGCGCTTAACAGTGCCGGCTTTTAAAAAAAATATGTCCGAAAGCCGGTGCACAAGGAGCAGTTGGCGCGATGAGGGGATGGGGGTGGGCGATGGTTCATTTGCTAAAAGACACTTGAGAAAGGTCCGGCTCGTGCACGGAGGCTCCTCCCAGGCCTGCGTCTCCAGGGGTCTTGTCCGTCTCAAGCGCTCAGTGAACGTTGCTGTCCCCGGGGCGGCGGCAGCTGTGCTCCTACAGCCCCCGGGGGTCAGCACGGCGCCCGCAGGCCCGGCTCGGGAGAGCGGCAGCCGGCAGGGCCCGTCCCATCCCGTCCCCCGGGGAAGGGCCCCGCCCCGGTCCCGTGGTGCCCCCGCGCCTGCGCGCCGCGGCCCCGCCCGCTGTCAGGATGAGGCGGCGGAGGCGGAGGCCCGGCCCGGCCGCTCTCGTCGCTCGCTGCTCCTGCGCCGTTGCCTGAGGGGACGGCGGGGCCGCCGCGGCGCAGCCATGGCCCAGCCCGGAGCCGCGCCGCACACGGACGGTAAAGGAGCAGGCGGGCCCGCCGCCACAGCTGGCCGGAGCGGGCGCGGCCTGCGGAGCCCCGGGCTTGCCTGGCAGCTGCGCCCGCCCAGCGGCGCCCCAGGGCGGGGGGCGGGCCATGCGCGCGGGGAGCGGGCACATCCCGAGTGCGCGGGGCCGCGGGGAGGCTCCCCGCAGCCCCGAGGAGAAGACGGGCCTGGCAGGGCCGGCGGGGAAGAGCCTCTTTGGGCAGGGGAGACATGGAGGAGCCGGGCTGCGAGGCAGCAGCTTCCCAACCTTTTTTTTATTTCTGTAGCAGCACCCACGGGTAAACGTGCATAGCCAGTGCCCGCTCCTCACTCCCTCACAGGCGGGAGTGGTGGCAGCCTTGCAAGGGGTGGTTTTCAAGCTTGTGGATCCGTTGCTAAAGTTTGTGTTCTTGCCACCTGCTTTGGGGTTGAGAAATGCTGCTCTGGAGGTCACCCAGTCCAGCACCACCCCCCTCCCCTGCTTGAGGAGGATCACCTCTGTGTGAACCACCCTGTTTGTCTAACCTCACACCATCCGTCCTGACCCACAAACCAAGATGTAACTCCCCAAGGTGCCGGTCAAAGTAAGGGAGATCTCGGGGGCTTGATGCATGTTGATACGTGGTCCGGAGCTGCCAGGTGGGGGTGCTTCTCGGTGCGTAGTGGCACATCCTGTGCTTGTTCCACCTGGTGCAGGGGATCAGATACCTGGCAAGAAGTTGGGAGTGTGTAACTTGGGAAAGCAGGTGATAGGGTGCACTGCCCTTTCCTGTAGAGAGGTTCGTGGGCACAGGGCTGCCTTTTATGTGGGCAAGGACATAATTTTCCCCCCTCTCCAAGATCTGGACACTCCTGAGAGCTCAGCCTGGGAATTTTCCGTACAGAATTGGTCTCAGACCCAACAGAACGTGCTTTCCTGAGTACAGGCCAGAAGCAGAATCTGCCGGGAATGGCTTTTTTGGGAATGGGCTTTTTATGTGCATCTGTATGGGGTGGGGTGCAACAGAGTAAGAAGGGAAAGGTTTATCTTGAGACTGGCGATGAGTTTAACTGGATGAGTGAGGGACGTGAGGCAGGAGCAGACTGAGTGGATATGACTTGGAAGGGTGGATATCGAATTGGGCATGGGATTTATGAGAAATAGACTGAAGATGATAGGGAACTCTTTCTCTAGGAGCAGGGCACTTTACCCAAGCACCAGCTCTGGCAGAAGTGGGCAGTAATCTGTTCTTCATCATGACGTGTATCCAGGGGACTGCTTTTTACTACTTGTGTGTGGCTTGTGTGAGTTGCATAAGATTGGTGCTTATCTTGGGGAAGGGATGGGTGGTTCAGTTACCTGATCAAAGTTTCAGTTATGTGGCAGACTCCTGAAGAAGATGTGTGTGCAAGGATGAAAGTATTTTGCATTTTTTCCACTAAGGTTAATGACACGTGATACATTTGCTATTTGGAGGAGAAAGGGAAGGGTGAAATGTTTAAATGTTTTATGGAGCTACGTTGTTATATTGGGGTGTAAGTGAAAATGGATTGGGGGGAACTTAAGAACTGTTACTGTTCAAATATATTCAGGAAAATAGAGGTCTGTATTGAAACTTGCATTACTGGGCTGTTACCTTGTTCCTTTAAAATCTGTGGCGTAATAGAATACTGTTCTTTAAGTTAACATATTAAAAATAAAGTGAATTTTTTTAGTAGTCGCTTAAGACGAGAACAAGTTCCTATTGCAAGCTGTTCTTAATGCAAGTTCCGTTATATATCCTTTGGAGGGGAACACCATGAATGATTCTTTTCTAAGACTTCCCTTTTAACATCTACTCATTAGTTACAACAAACCCTGTTTAGGTTTTCAGGGAAGCTTGTTGGGGATGTGTAGTAGAACTGTGCACTGTGCAAATGCTTGCTGCTTCTGAACAGTGAAAGGTAGCGCTGTACTTAACTATAAGTGGCGGTGTTTTTCTTCTGAGCAGTTATCAGTCCATGCCTGCAATGCAAGTGTGGTGACAAGGTTTTAATAGAAAGTGCAAACGCAGAGAAGAAGAACTTGTTGCCTGTTGGATAGATCCTAGAAGTGGCCACTTTGCTTCCATACCGAAGTAGTCAGAAGTAGAAAATGGCCTCACTCTCCTTTGCTGTTCTCTGGCAGTGGCAGAGCCATTCTCTATATTTTCCCCACTTTGAAAATTATTGCGCTATTGTTCTCAGCAAGCTGCCTGTTTTAGTTTTAAATAGTCCACTCAAAAGTGAGTCATTCAAAACTTCTCCATTATCTCTTGATGTGAGGGGAAAAATGTTAGAGGGAAGAATTGTTTCATACTTATTCAGTTGCCTATACTGAACGTGCTGTGTCTCTTGGCTGAAGATTGCTTGTGACAGTGGACCTCTGGATTACTGTTTCTGCAGGGAAAATATATTGCTTTTTATAATACTATTCTTTGTAAGTATTAGCATTACTAGTAGTCTTTTGTAATGTTCTTTAAGTATGGAAGAGATGGGCTGTATGGTAAAAGATCTCTAAAGAATCTCTTGGAAAATGCTTTTTAAAAATACTAGGTTTGTCTACATGTTCATTAATGTGCTTTTGCTAATGCACTTTAAATTTTAGAACTTCTATTTTGAGGTACTAGGAAAAGGTGCATTAGCCTATTTTAATGTGTATTAGCAAAAGTGCACAGTTTTTTTGTGTGATGCTTTAATGTGTATTAAAATAGGCTAATGTGCATTAAAGTGCATGTGTAGACACACTCACTGAGTGGTAAAGGGTGAAGATGGCAGAACTCATAACTATTCTACATGCTCCTCTACATTCAGAAGAAAGCGGGTCCAAGAGGAGGAGGAATCTGAAAAGCAAAAATGAAAGGTATTGATGTGAAAAAGAATGGATGAGAGATCTTCTTGTTTCATGTACTTTGGCTTGGCAGAGAAGTTGAATTACCTCTCGTTCTTTTGTGCAGACTAATGTTGTTTCCATGTGATAGCAATCATATAAAGGCTAAGTGCACAGTCCCTTGGCTGCCAGTGCAGCTTTGTGCAGTGTGCTGTCAACTGAGTCTTTTTAGTTAATGATTTGACTGCAAGTAGGTGTATGCTTCTCCTGTTTGTTTTTGAGCAAGGTGTTTCTGAGGTTTTAATCGATACCTGTATTGTCCAGTAGGTTAGTGTGGTTCATAACACATACTAACAAATCGGCGCCTTTTTTGAGAGGTGATGAGAACCATTGATGTAATTCAGTTATGGGTTCTCACCAGCTCTGAAAATCTTTCTGTTCTGTTACTAATAAATTCATGTT
Organism: Crocodylus siamensis; assembly: GCF_052110815.1. Taxonomy (NCBI): domain Eukaryota; kingdom Metazoa; phylum Chordata; order Crocodylia; family Crocodylidae; genus Crocodylus; species Crocodylus siamensis. The sequence continues at coordinate 23,383,353 of NC_143407.1, forward strand.
ACCCAATTAAATTGTTAGATGGTTCATCTGCCTATGCTACAGTACATGCTGGTATGTGAAATTTTCAGTCTGTCAAATTTTATGTAGAAAGGTCAGTAGCGAGGATTATAATGTCAGAGTCATTTGCTCTCAACCCTCTGTTTAGTCCAATAGAATTTTTTTATGCATGGAGATGGCACCACTTCTCACCAGGAAAACCAACTCCATTTTAGTAAGAAACAAGTTTAGGGAGAATCTGGCTGTGTTGATTTATAGTACTGTTAGCAGCAGTGCTGGCACTATGTCCCCTGCAGCAAGGAGCCAATTTGGGGTTTTTGCAGAAACAGAGACTTTTGGTAGATCACCAAGGCCAGCTATGAGTTGCCATAAGTGTGGTTCTATGAATGCCAGGTAAAAAAAAACAGCAGCAGATTTTCTACCCATATACTACCAAACTATTATTTAGAAGGAAATAAAGCTAGAAACTTAGCTTTTAAAAATGAAAGTTGGGATTTGGTACAGACATTTCTACGTTGTTTAAAGTGCTGGGAAGATTGGTAGGGGTCTGGTTTTAAGTTATCAAAGTAGACTATGGTTTATGGAGGTAATAGTGTAATCTTGACATGTATTAAAATCTTCCATATGATGACAGTTAATTTACAAATGAGTGGAGCGTTCCAGAAAAAAATGCTTTTTCCCCTTTCCTGACTTCCAGTTGGTAATAAGTATGGGTTGTATGACTGAAGGTTCTTGGAGGAATAGTGTTTACACACAAACATGTTTCTCTTTTGTTTATAATGTATTTCATTTATCAGATCAGAGCTAGGCTCGCTCCCCAAGAGTAAACACATGTTCAGGGGGTTTATTTACTTTCTGAAGAACAAGAGGGTCTCTGTTAAGCTGTACAAAGAGGTAAACGTGACACTTGTTTTGGTTCCTTATAATTAGTTTGTCTAATAACCTGAACACAGGATGTAACGTGTCTTTACGTGGAGTGAAACCCTCCTTTACAGGTTAAGAATATAAATGCTTTGTTTATCTGTTTTGTTTTTTTTCCTGGCCACCCTTATCCTACCCACTGCCAGACCAAGGAAAGGTATAATATAAGTAGCAAGTAATATCATGCTTTGTAGGGAGGAATCCACTTGTACAGCACATTTGTGTGTGGATGGAGGGAAAGAGTAACAGATGGCTTGAGTAAAAAATACTTTTTTAACTTCTAAGAAGGGTTAGCAACCCTGGGCATGTGTGCCAAGCATGTCACGCAAGGCCATTTTGCTTGGCGCACCACCGCGAGCCCAGGCTCTAAGCAGTTACTGCCAGCCATGAAGCCCAGGATGCTTCCAGCAGGTGGCATAAGTAATCACAGTGTTTGGAATACCTTCTGGTACAATGAGGTTTCTTTAACAGAATAAATCTAGTAGGTATTATGACTTTAAAATCTTATCTTGGAATATTTGAAGTATTAATAAGCAGAGCTTCATTATGCAGTCTTCTAGTTGTCTGTTTTTTTTCAGCTGTTATCACAGACCAACTGTAAATACCAGTGTGTATGTCTATGATGTGCACCTTGAAATCCAAAGGTCTAGTGGTTTTGAATGTTTCTTGTAACTCTTTTTCCCAGAACTATCTTAAATATCTGATTTAATGGCTGCAGAGTTTTTATCAGTACTAGCCTCTGCAAGTATCCCCATGTATAAATAGTGTGTGTATCATGTAACCTTAGTCATAGTGTAGTCAGTAAAACATGATGGAAGTAATTTGAGTCATTTAAATCAACAGTAAAGAAACAGATTTCAAACATGGAAAGAGGTGCCTATGAACATTCTTGCTTCACATTTGTTTTTCTTCTTATTGAAAGATGTATCTTGAACTTTTTTTTTTTAAGAATATATTTGGTGCTTGGAAAAGGTGCCAGACCATCCTGTTTTGGAAGCTGTAGTTCACTCCATCAATAATATGAATGGTATTGTATGAAATTGAGCTGTGTTATTCTAAAACATTCTTTTATAGTGTCTTTAGTTGACATTGTCTAGCAGACATAGATAAGATATCTTTGTTTCTTCAAGGAGCTATCTTTTTGGTATGTCAAGACACAACTTCAAGTATTCATAGAATCACAGAATCATAGAAGTAGGTTTGAAGGGACCTTATAGATCTTCAAGTCCAACCCCCTGCTAGGGCAGGAGAAAAAAAAAACTGGGCTCAAATGATCCCAGCTAGGTAGGCATCAAGCCTCCTCTTAAAGACCCCCAGGGTAGGAGCCAACACTACTTCCTTTGGAAGTTGGTTCCAGATCCTAGCCGCCCTGACTGTGAAGTAGCTCTTACGGTTGTCTAATCTAAATCTACTCTCCAACAACTTGTGGCCGTTATTTCTTGTTATGCCGGGTGGGGGGGCGCTCGGGGGAACAAGGTCTCTCCCAAACCCTTCTGGTCCCCCCCTAGTGAGTTTATAGACTGTCACCAGGTCCCCCCTCAGCCTTCTTTTGTGAAGGCTGAACAGGTTCATGTCCCGCAGTCTCTCATTGTAGGGTCTGCCCTGTAGTTCCCGGATCATTCGGGTGGCCTCCTCTGGACCCTCTCGATGTTGTCCACATCCCTCCTGAAGTAGGGCGCACAGCACTGGACACAGTACTCCAGCTGTGGCCTGACCAGTGTTGCATAGAGGGGGAGGATCACCTCCTTGGCCCTTCTAGAGATGCATCTGTGGGTGCACGACAGGGTCCGGTTAGCCCTGCCAACTGTGACCTCACATTGTCAGCCCATGTTCATCTTGGAGTCAGTTATGGCTCCAAGATCCCTTTCTGCCTCCGTGCTCTCAAGAAGGGAGTTTCCTATCTTATAAGTGTGCTGCTGGTTACTACTACCCAAGTGTAGCACCTTGCACTTGTCAGTGTTGAAGTGCATCCTGTTTTTGCTAGCCCACCCCTGTAACCTATCCAAGTCTTGCTGCAATCTTTCCCTCTCTACTAGTGTGCTCACCTCACCCCAAATTTTGGTATCGTCAGCGAATTTAAACAGGGTGCTTTTCACCCCGTCATCCAAATTGCTGATAAACAGATTGAACAGCACGGGCCCAAGGACCGAGCCCTGGGGGACTCTGCTGCCCACTTCTCACCAGGTTGACCCATCCACCACCATCCTCTGAGTGCGACCCTTCAGCCAATCTGCAATCCATCTGACTGTGTAGGCATCAATGTCACAGTCACCCAATTTCTCAGTGAGGATGGGGTGGGAAACAGTGTCAAAGGCCTTGCTGAAGTCCAGAAAGACTACATCCACGGCAACACCTGCATCCAAGGCTTTTGTGACCTCATCATAAAAGGCAATCAGGTTGGTCTGACATGACCTCCCCCTAATGAAACCGTGCTGGTTGCCCTTGAGCATCATCTCTGAGGCCAGCCCATCACAGATGTGCTCCATGATGATCTTCTCAAAGAGTTTCCCTAGGATTGAGGTAAGACTGACGGGCCTGTAGTTGCCTGGGTCCTCCCTCCTCCCTTTTTTAAAGATGGGTACCACGTTGGCTACCTTCCAATTATCCGGCACCTGGCCTGAGCACCATGAGCGCTCATAAAGCCGTGCCAAGGGCCCTGCGATAACCCCTGCTAGCTCCCTCAACACCGTGGGGTGGAGAGCATCTGGACCTGCTGATTTGAACACGTCCAGCCCCTCCAGAAGCTCTCTAACCTGGTCCTCCCCAACCTGAGGTCTGGAGGCATTCCCCTCGAGTCCGTCTTGCATCCCAGTGATTTCTTCTAGTGCTATCTCTTCATGTATCTGCAACTTCCAGTGCTATTTCTTTTCTTGCATCATCTCTGAAGTGATTCATGAAGAAGTGTGGCAGCTTGTTGGACTTCTTTACCTTGCCTGTCACTTCTGGCCTTGACTTCTGCTGAGTGGTATGGTCATTTAACTTATTGTCTTTCCCTTTTCTTCCATATTCATCTTTCCATGTTTGACTTGTCCACATTTGATTTTCTCTCTGTTGTAAAACATTTGGGGTTTGCCTTTTTCTCTACTTACAGCTTCTTATCATTATGTTCAGCAGCTTTAGTTTCCAGATTGATATCCCGCATGTCAGCCTCATTTGACCTTGTGTTCTTGATTTATTGTCTTGCTGAGCAAATGACCATCGCTTGAGTTTGTCTTCACAGAATGCTGTTCTTGATCTGGCCTTTTAGTGTTTCCATTTTCTTTGTCTATCCCCATCTTATTTCCTTTAAATACTATTCTTGGTTGCACAGCCTTTTTGGAACCTCTAGTCTGATGCCCACTGGGCTTTGGGCGCTCTTACAGTGATACTCTCGTACAAGATTTCCTCTGCTCTCTGCACTACTAAGACTGCCTTTCTAATACCAGTGTATTCTGCACATCTGCTCTCTCTATCTGTTCCTTCAGAGAAAAGCCCACGACTACTACTTCCTCCACTGTAAATTTGTTCCATCTTCCCTTTCCAAACAGCACAAGTTCTCTGACTTCATTGATTGTCAGTTCCCTATTTTGCTGCTTTGGACTCCATCTCTATGTATGATCTGTCCAGGTTCTTAATAAAAAACACAATATATACCATGATCACCCTTCCCATCTCTACCCCTATACAAGTTCTCTGCCTCGTTCTGCTCTGTCCTAAAGGTAACTTTGCTATCTACTTTCCAGTCTGTCTGCTCCATGTTTTCAAATTCTCATTTTTCTTGTCAGTACAAGTTAGATTATTTCACTGTTGACCAACTGCAGTCCAATTGCATTCGTCTTGTAAGGTTAGCTGACTTCCACGTTTTGTCATTTCTTTTACAATAACTTCTCTGCATTTCATTGGGATAAAATTTAGTTAAATTATTCAGCAGTAAAGCTGGGAGAGGGTCAAAACTAGATTCCTTGAAGGATATGGAGTCTGGCATTTAGCTCTTAGGTTTACAACTGCCAGCCTGCATAAGACTGAGAAGACACTAGCTCCCACAATATATGCAGGGATACCGAATACCACTAAATATACAGAAGACTCCTTTCCTAGCAGACCAGGCCTTATTGCACAAAAGGCTTTTATTAAAATGTAAGTGGTATGATCATCTGAGTACACAAGCTGGGAAACGGGACTTCTGATACTAAAGTTTCCTCTGATTTTCTAATTTTGGCCTACTGCAGGTCACTTAACATCTCTGCCTTCTATATCTCCATCTGCAAACTGAAATAATATTTACCTGCTCCACAGGCGTCAAGAAGATTGATAGGTTACTAATACATAAAATGCTTTGAAGAGATAAATTATTATAGGTGTGCTAACAAGGGCAGTTTTCAATTGAGCTGTATTGTTAAAACAGGGTGTCAGAATCTTGGCTTGTCTCTTTCTGTGGATAAATGCCATTAACGCTGCTAGATGGATGACAAGAACTAAATAAACAGTAATAGCTTTAATTTTAATCTTCAAATAGTAGGATAGTCTTCAAATTATATAGTATTGGCTACATGTAGTTAGCGCACAAAAAGTACAGAGGAGATCCTTTAGAAAGAAAAATGGTATATGACAGAGAGAACCAAAGTCTAAATCACTTGACTGTCTTTCGTCTAAGGCAGGGGTTCTCAAACTGTGGGGGTACATGGCAGAAATTATGTAATGGTGGATTTAATTCTAATATTATAAAAGCCTAAGTCTGTCTGTCTGTCCATCCGTAATGCTTTATTCACGCTCAGATTGGCTGTCTCAGCAGGCAGTCAAAGTGTCCTACACAGACAGGGACAGGCAACGGAGCGCTGCCATGACAGTGGGAACTGAGGGGCTGGAGGGGAGGGCAGAGGGTGATGATGGGGAATGGAGCACTGCCATAACAGAGGTGATGGAGTGGGGTCTGCTCCTTGGAGCCAGGAGCCGGAACCCCCACCTCCCAACAACAGTCGGCAGGGAGGGGAGATGGCAGGGAGCTGGGGAAGGAGGGGAGCAGATAGGGGGTGGGGGTTACTGGTGACTGCGCCCTGTTGCTACCACAAATGCTGCTGTGATTACGGGCCCTGGCCTCTGTTGTCCCATTTCCGACCCCCCCTCCTCCCATCATTCTTGATGGGCAGTTGGCTAGTTTTAATTGTGATAATTGATGTTTAAGGGATTAAAATATAAAACATATAGGAGAGCACCAATAGAGATTTTCTTGGCAGATACCGATAGCCTATTCTTCACTAGGCATATCGGCTGATACTGATCCGATAACCAACTTACAGGAGTGCGCGGCCCAGTAGCGTGTGGAGCAGCACCCTCCTTGCAGGTAAGTCTGTGGAGGGGGAGGGAAGGAGTGTGGGGGGAGCAGATCAAGGCCCCCATGGTGAGGAAGGGAGTGGGGCAGGGGCTGGAGCTGGGGCTGAGGGAGCTGTCCAGCCAGGGCAGTGAATGGGATGCTGGAGTGGGGAGTGGACTAGAGCTGCAGCCAGTTTGTCCAGGGGATCAGTGTCCTAGCACTTAAAAATGGTGGCAGCGGCGCTTGAACTAAAGCTCATTAAATGAGCTTTAGTTCAAGCACTGCTGCCACTATTTTTAAGTGTGAGGCTGCTTTTAGGAGCAGAGGTGAGCTGGGTGAGGGCAGAGGTGGGCTGCCCACTGCAGGCTTGGGGTTGTCTGCCCTGCTGCCTTTTGTCCCAGGAACCACATGCTGGCTATGCCACATCCCCAGCCCACCCGGCAGCGGGAGATGCAACTTGCCACTGTTGCAGGGTAAGCTGTGTGGCTCCTCGATCAAAAGGCACCAGGATGGACAGCCACGAGCCCACAGCAGGCAGCATGTATCTATTCCATGCACAAATCTGAAGGGGCACATGCACCTCCCCTGCCTCCCCCAGGGGTACGCCCTGCAGTGAGGAGCTGACCTCCTTCCACACACCCCCTGGAGGAGCTGCCTGTGTCTCTGTCCCACTCCCTACCCCAGGGTGCCATTCACCACCCTGGCTGGGCAACACCCTCAGCCTTAGTCCCTGCCCCACTTACTCCCTCATCATGGGGGCCTTGATTTGCCCTCCCCCGTCTCCCATGCCCCTTCACCTCCACAGACTTACCAGCAGGGCACTGCTCTGCACACTGCTGGGCTGCATTCCTGGCCATGTGTGGCTGCATGCTGTCCAGGGACTTCTGCCAGAAGGCATATTGCATTTATCTGTATGTTATTGGCTACACTGGCCAAAAAAAGCCAATAGCTGATAATGTTAATTTTCCTTTTCTTGGTGCCAATCTGATATGGCACCAATATATTGATGTACCTCTAAAAACATACTCTGGTGGAGGTATGCAGGCAGCGGGAAGGAGGTGCACCTTAAATCTGGAAGGAGGTGCACCTTAAGAAAAAGTTGGGAACCTCTGGTCTATAGTTTACATTAGAAGATGGCTTGAATGACATGGGAGGGGGGGGGAATTCCTGAGCTGATTAACCTTGGTGATCATTAGTCTTGTAGCGGACTCCTTTTAAGGGGGTCTGAACAGGCCAAACCTCTTTGCATGTTTGAGTTTTTACTGATAATTTAACAAGCATTGATTTCATAGTGTGACAGCAAAAAAGATAAAAAGAAAAAAAGGAAATATGTGAATTACAGTAATTCCCTTCCCAAATTGTTTAACCAGCTTTAATTTACCTTTTTTTTAAACTGAACTACCTCCATTTGGCATTGGGGGATGCGTGGGAAGGGAAGCCCCTTATCTTGGATTTGAGTGCAAATCAGGGGTGGGAAGGAACATGACAGGTGGCAGCTGCAGATCTGACTCTGGCCCCACCCCCAAGTTGGAAGTGGAACCACAGCTGCTGCCTGCTCCCTACTATTTCTGACCCTCCCACTCTCCCTTTCCCCTCCACCCCCAATAGCTGTGGGTTGGCTGGGCTGGGCTGGAGCAAGAACATGTTTTGTGCCCCGGGCTAGAGTGAGGCTGAGGCTGTGCTGGAAGTGTCAGGCTATGGGGAGAAGGTAGATGATGATAAGGAGGACACGAGAAGCAAGGGTGGTGGGAGAAGGCAGGCAGCAAGGGGGAAGCAATGCAGGGAGGAGGGCAGGTGCCCGGGGGTTCAGGTAAGAGGGGGTAAGTAACAGGAGGGCAAATAGTGGCGGGCCAAGATGTTGGGAGGCAAGGGGTTGGGGTTAGGCTGCTTGACCTCCCCTACTTCCTGCCACTGCTGTCTCTGCTGCAGTGGTGCAGGGAGGGGCAGGGCAAATTGAAGACATCCCTCTAATGATTATATTCTACACATAGAAAATTTTAAAAAATTTTCAGTTTATAGAATCTAATTATTGGGGGGATTATTTTAAAATCAGGGTTATTTTAGAGTTAGATAAATATGGTAAATGTTGTCCCACCAGAAGCCCTGGTACTTTAACTGTATTTGCAAACATAAAAGTCTTTGAGGGGAACATCATCTCCCAAAGGTAGAAGTGTTGTATGACCTTTTAGTCTGTGTTCCTCAATAGCATATTAAATGCTTAAGCCAGCAGTGTGTGCAGTTAAAAAGCACTGGAAACAAGAGTTTGACCACGGATCATAAAACATTAATCTGACATTTGCATTTTCTATTTTTTTTACCCATAAAGTAAGGAAGTTGAAAGATTAGTTACTGCTCACTTGATAATATTTAATTATGTTAAACCATCCTATATTGTTTAAAATGAACTGTTATTACTTTATTTAAAAAATATATATTATTGTTGCCTCCGGCCCACTGATTTCAGAGGGATTTGGATTAAATCCTGAGTTAACAGTTTGGTAACTTGTTTGCAGGGAGTGGGGGGTTGCTGTTTTACTCCACAGTGACTTGGACGTTTTAAAATGAGTCACCTTCAACTGAGTAAGTGATCTGACTACATGTTGAATCAGTGATAAAACTGTAGATATCCAGTTTCCACAACTGCATTCTTGTGGGGTTTCTCACTGATTTTTCATAGACTGATAATTAGACTGAATTTCACCCAGAAATGGCCAACCTTAAATTCTGTGAGTGCTTGGAGATCTGTGAGATCTAACCACTTTCCTGATGGTGCGGGAAAGGAGTGATGGTCACATTCTTGTGGCTGGTCTGTGGACAGTCTTAAGTATAAGTGCTTAGAAATGCCTGTATTCATATCAGTGTAGTCTCTCCACATGAATGCATGAAAAGTGCTTAAGCCATACAATACTAATACAAGCATCTGTATACCAGTTTAATTGTATCCCTCTAGGGGGCACCTGTTTAACTACATTGGTACAAAGACTGTGCTAACTAGTGGTTCTCAACCTTGCGAGACTCAACTCACCTCTTGGAAAATGTTAGCTTTTAACTTTCCATAGCCAAAAAAAGAGTAAAAAGTAATAGCGTAATTCTTCTGAGCAAAGAATTCAGAAAGGTCAAAACAGGACAGGGTATTTTTAATAGTATGGACTCCTGTTTGAAATATGTGGGTTTACCTGGTGAATCATTGGCATAGCTAACAATGCTAATATTGCCTGGCATCCTATAGCACCCTTAAAAAGATCTTGCAGCAACCTGGTTGAAAATCAGTGGTGTACATAAATCCTTGCTTTTTACCACTACTGAAGAGCCTTGGAATGTATGTCCTGCTACAAGACTGGTTTCTCTTGGAAAGATGGAGTGGAGAATGGTTTAAGCCCTGAATTTCAGGCATGAGGGGCTATTAAGGTACTTGTAAAATACTCTTATAAGACTATGTGCACTGAAGTTGGAAACTTTTGGTTTTTGTTGGCATTTTTTGCTTGTATATACTCTTTTAAATTAATATGCTTGTCGTATGAGATGATGCAGCAGAAGTCTGAATAAATTTGTTCTGTCAGAGGAGAATTTTCCTTCTGTTTCATTTGTTCACAGCATAGGAAAATAAGAATTCAATAGGTGCCCAGTGGCAGCAAGAAGATTAAAATGTGAAATAATGTTGCCTTTTTCTGTCAAAAAATATAAAATTGCAATAAAAAAAAAATCTGGGGTTTTTTGTGGGTTTTTTTGTAACGATCAAAGTTTTCAGTAAATATGTGTCCCAAATTACAAGGACTTTTCCATGTTTCATATCAAATGTAGTAAACTTACAGGAATCTTTCATTTAGTTTCTTATACTTACCACCATAGAATCAGATCCATGCATTTGTCAGCCTCATTTTCCTTCAGATTAATTATCTGAATCCCCCCTCAGCAGCTGTCTGGAGGTAATAATTTGACAGCTGCACACCTGTAAATTAATTTGCATCCTACTAGTGATTTTATGGCACTTTTAAAAAATGATGAGGGGAGATGCCAGTTTGGTTTAAATGCTAATATTTTATATTAAGAAGTGTTGGTTTAACGATGTAGGCAGACAGGGTTCTTTGGGTGAATTTGATATCTCTTTTTAGACCAGCTAAATAGTTGGAAAAACTGTTCTTTACAACCTTTCAGGCACAAACACCCTTCTTCAAGCATAGGAAGTCTGCTGGTGTTTGAATGCTCTCCTGGGTGGAATAAAGGCTTAAGCCAATATGCAAAATGCAGGTCTGTGAAAAATGCAGATGTGTGGCAGGAAGGATCAGAGGGGATGAGAATTAATAGGTGAGAGACAAGTAGTGGGGAGGGGGGAACATTGACCCGTGAAAGAAAGTAGCAGGTAAAATGTAGAGAGGTTATCTGGGGTTATCAGATGACAGGCAGGCTATAGTGCACCATAAATCCAATGTCTATGTTTAGTCCATGATTTTTTTGTATCCAGTAGATTTATGAAGTTCATAGGCTCATCTACAAAAGGTGTTTTATAAATTCCCTTTCGGGATTAGAACTGAGAGACTGGAGAGAGAGTGTTTGTCTTGTGAGAAATGTGCACCCACAGGTAATTGGGTATTTTTGTCTTTGATAGATTGTCAATGTGCATTCATTCTGATACACAGTTGTTTGGTTTCTCCTACATAGTTTCCATCTGGGCATTCAGTGTGCTGGAGGACGTATCTTACATATGTTATACTGGAGAGAGGGACCTTGGTCACCTTAGTTGTCTTGTTCCCTCACTTGCATTGTTATTTTCCCTTTGCTTCTTTCTTCCCTCCTGTCTTATTATTTTACTCTTTCTTCATTTACATTCTTTCATACATCCTTATGCATTCTCCGATTCCACTCATATCTCTGGTCATTCCCTTTCTGTCTTCCTTTTAAAGGGTCATCATTATTCTTTCCTCTCAGAAATTACTGGTCACCTAACTATATGTGAAGGTTTTTCCTAAAGAGTCTCTTGACCAGGAGTGAGCAAAATACGGCCTGTGGGCTGGATCTGACTCACGGAGGGGCTTTGTCCAGCCCATGGCATGTCCTTTGGTCCTGCCTGGACCTAGCATTGCCCAGCCATAGCCTGGCCTAGCATTGCTCATGCCCCTGGGCACGCAGCAGGGCTGGGGTGGCTCCACGGTGGGACCGCCTTTCTAGGCAGCCCAGGTGGCAGTGGCTGCTTCTGGCTGCCACCACCCCAGTCCCCAGCCCTGTCGTACTGGTGGGGACCCGCACCACACTGTCTTGACCCAGCATACCCGATACCTGCTCCAGACTCGCCTGTCTGGGCTGAGCTGCAGCAGCAGCAGCAGCAGCAGCATGGGTTGCCCTGTGGCTGCTCTGCACTGTCACTGCTGCTGTGCTGGGCAACCTGGAGGCACCTATGCAGGCACTCAACCTTCAGGGCAGCCCGGAGGTGGCGGTGATGGAGGTGCAGGGCAGCCTGGCATGGCATGGGCTCCAGGCGGCTGCAGCAAGAACAGCCCACCAGTGGTGAGGGGTCGCTTTTCCCCTGCACCGAGCAACAGTTTCTGCCTGGTGCCACTGCTGTGGTCAGCCTAGACAGGCAAGTCCGGAGCAGGCACAGGGTGAGCTGGGTCGGGGCTATGTGGCGTAGGTCCTAGAAAGACAGTCCTGCCATGAAGCCACCCCAGCCCCACTGCGTGGCCAGGGGGCAGCAAGGATGCACCACAACTGGATGGTGTGGAGCGGGCTGGGGCTGGGGCTGCGCACTGCTGGAGGTGGGAAGCACCACAGGGCGCACGAATTCCAGGTTGTTGCGGGGTGGGGGCGGAGGCGGGTGCTGACTGGCTCAGGAGGGGCTCCCATGCACATCCCACCATACCCTCAAACCCTTCTCTGCAAACCCCACAGCCACACACAATCACACCCCACATACACCTGCATGCTTCTGGGAGAGGAGCCCCACTCACTGCTATACGCGCACACCTCACCCCACACAAGCATCTACACATACACCCCCAGCCACCCTCTCCCTCCATGCATCCCCCTCATACCCACTTGCACAGTCTCGCGCACACACGCACAAGCCCCATGCCTCCCCATATTCCCCCCCCCACATTCTTCCCCCCAATATACAAAAGTAAGACTTTGTTTTGAGCTATTATGCAATCACCTCTATATACACAGTGCAAATGCACACAAACAGGACACAATATTTATTTTTAAGTAAAATTAAAATATGTTATTGTACATGTTTGACTTTTAGTATATAATTTGTGGTGGGTTTTTTTTCGTTTCCAGGTGGCAAACCCTGTTCCCAAAAGGAGTACTTTCAGTGGCAAATGTCAGGGGTTAGGCGGTGGGAGTTCTGGTCCCAAGGTGGTGACCAGTGGGGTGGGATGCTTGTCAAGGGTCAGGGCCACCTTTGAGGGCTTTGACAGTTCACCACAACTCATTAAGCAGCCCACCAGCTGAAATAATTGCCTGCCCCTGCTATTGACTGTTTGAGAAGCTGGTAAACTGGGCACTGGCGGAAATTTACATTTAGATGGTATTCTGCACACAACAGTGGAAGAACATGTAGTTGCTATGTCACTTTTGGAAAATGGAGGCTTGTGTGTAGAGTGAGAAATAATTATTGTATTTGTATTTGAAAGGGAGTTGCATTGTCTTGTATTCACTCTTATTCCAGGAGGGGATAATGGTAATAAATCTGCAGGCTGGCTGATATCTTTGAGATTTTTGTTTTATGTTGTTTGTTTGTTTTTTTCTATAAGAAAAATTGGCAATATTATTGTCTTGAAAGAGAATCAGTACTATGCAAGTTAATATTTTTTTTCATAAAATGTAGCAATTCATGAATACTAGTTGAGACCAGTATTGCAAAGTCGAATAATAGCACAGGTGGTCTGCCGTATCTGAGGCTGGTATCAGAGTCTTTACCTATATAAATATTAATCTGAAATAAGAACATTTAATCAAAATGTCAGCCTCTGTAGATTTATTAGAATATTTATTCTTTATTCAGATATAATTTATTTTGTAAAGCAGAACGCTTTGCATTGCATATTAAAGAATGACAGAAGTTACCATGTATAAATGTAAAGTGAGGGCAATTACTTTTCTTCAAGACTCTACAGTAATTGCTTTGGTCAATTGATAGAAATTATATGATCTAGTAAATATAGAATAGAAAAGGTTTGTTTATATTCATGTGCAGGGCTTGTATTTCAAGACTCTCAGCCTTAGTTGGGAAGTGTTATGCTTCTTGACCACCTAGCAGGATTAATTTAATGCTGAGGTGAAGTGGAGTAGAGTGGCATGCTTGGTATGGTGATTAAGGCATGGCTTAAACTTGTTCTGTGTATCTGTTTAAATCTGTATCTTTGAATATTTAGCATATCAAGTAGCAAAATAAAGGGAGTAGAGGAAAGGGCTTAAATGTGTCAGCATTCATGGCAGTCACATTCTTGAGGACTTCTATTTCACATTAAGCACATGCTGGGAAAGCTTTGCCAAGGAAATCTGTTTAGTAGAGATGCACCAATACATTGGTCCATATTATATCGGCACCAGTAAAAGGAATGTTAACATTATTGGCAATTGGCTTTTTTTGCTTGATGTGGCTAATAATGTTGCTGATTAAATGCCATGTGCAAGCCTTGCACATTTATTGTGGATGTGTGCACGCAGCCAGGAGTGCAGTCCAGCAGCTTGGAGAGCAACATCTGGCTGGTAAGTCTAAGGGGCATAGGGGAGGGAAGGGGCTTGTGGGGGGCAAGGGCGTTGAGGCCCCTGTAGTGACAGAGGGAATGGGGCAGGGGCAGGCGCTGCCTAGGTGGGGCGAGGTGTGGGATGGAGCTACAGGCAGCTTGTCTGGGAGGCGTGCTGCCTCTGTGTGCACTCTGGAGGAAGTATGGGGGGTACATACTCCCTGGACCTGCATGTGAGGCAAGACCAGGCTGCAGGGTCAGGGCTGGGGGCTCCCCTGGACTCTTCCTAGTGGTGGGGGGCTGCGCTGGGGCTGCACTCAGAGAAGTCAGGGGCAGGGTAGATGGTGGCTGTGCTGGGAGAGGGTCTGTGGTGAATTTTGGAATGGCTCTAGCGCCTGACCCATGTAGCCTCCCTTCTCCCTTGGCCCCAAGCCTGCAGCAGGCAGCCTGCCTTTGTCTCATGCACTGATCTGGGGGGACACGTGCCCCTTTGCCTCTCCCAGGGTGCACAGTGGCAGGAGCTGCTCTGCAACCACCAGGTGAGCCACTTGCAGCTCTATCCTGTGCTCTGCCTTACAGCATCTGCCCCAGCCCCACTCCCTCCCTTACTGTGGGGGCCTCGGTCTGCTCCCCTACACCCCTTCTCTTCCCCACACCCCTTGCCCCACAACAGGCTTACCAGCCAGGCACTGCTCTCCAAGCTTCTGGGCTGCATATCAGCAATCACATCAGTATCAGCCAGTATGGCTGATTAATAATCAGCCATTGGTATTGGCCCCAAATTTTTTCATCTGTGCACCCCTACTGTTCTGTCTTATGTGTTTATTGTTATGTTTCAGGCTGTATAGCCAGCTAACCTGCCAATAGCAGTGTAAGCACTGTAGCACCGAGCTCTGTGCCGTTTGCAGTACTTAACTCAGAAACTGAGTGAATTTTCAGGAAGTGCAGCCAGACCTCCATTTTCCTGTGGTCATACCACTGCTAGTACCTGCCATAGCTTGGGTGGGTCTTCATGGCCACTATCATGACTATGGTGTAGACTTACTGATAGCCATACAGGAAGACAATCAAATTGTGTGCATGCAAACTCTGGTCTCTGAGCTATCACAACTGTCTGTTAAATCAGAAAATGTTGGTATCTAAGCCAAGAATGTTGGAGCAGGCTCTGAGAGTAGGAAAAACCATTGCCAGTTCCCTTCCAATCTGATACTAGAAGGAATTCATTATATCATTCCCCATTGACTGATTTGACCGGCTTCCTGAATGCAGAAACTGAGAGACTTACTGCACTGCTGGCTTATTTGATATGGGTGGCTTTTTTTCATTTGAATGCCCGTCTCTGTAGCACTCTGACGAAATCATCTACTGGTAATAGCAGTAGGAAGATGGTTAGTGCGTGCAGGCCTTCAGCATTTGTAAAAAATGTGCTGGCCTGCAGCAAGTTTTTATGGGGCCTGTTCTAAGTGCGCTGTCAAGTCACCATGACAAAACCTCAAGTGCCATCCATGTCTGTGCTGGCACTTCACTGCTGAAGCAGGAAGAGAGCAGGTTGTCTCCTGAAAAACATTAGTGCAGGCAGAATTTGAGTGAATGTGATGCTATCAGAATTAGAGTCTGGTTTAAAAACCAAATTAGTCTGTTCTAAAAGATGTGGTGGAACCCATAACCCTACAGTGCTTCAGAAAGGTTTCATGAGGGGTTGATTTAAAATGAAAAGCATTCAGAGTAGAGAGAAACTAAAGAATTTTTTAAAATCAAATTCAGAATTTCAGACAAAGGGAGTATATTCATAACAGAACTAGGTAAACAACTGATGTTAATGCTAGTTAAAGGGGAAGTTGTAAAAAAAAAAAAAAAAAAAAAAAAAAGACATGCCAATGGTGGTGAGGGGAATAGATTATTTAATAACTGAGAAAACTGGAATCCATGATTACATACTGAACTGCTGTTAAGAACAAAAGGCTTCTAGCAAAGGGAAGACAGAACTAGAGAATTAAGCCCAATTCTGCAAACACTTAACATGCAATTAACTTCACGCATCTGACTCATTGAACTCAATGGGATTTTATTACCTTGCATTAAGTTAAGTTGGCATTTAACCGGAGTTCATTTAAGTTTAAATTTAGCTTGAATTTAGCTGTCAGTTTAACCTAAGGCCAGAATAGCTAAAAGGGTTATTACTGTAGGACAGACGGTAGAGACTATGGGAAAAGTAAGATACAGATCTCTTCGTGTAGAGCTTGAGGTATTATTTTTATCTCTTGGTTAGGTATTTTTAAAATAGATGAGCAGCATCAGTCAGCAACATGTTCTCGGCTAATTGAAACTGCTAGAAAAATCAGTTAGGAGGATCTGAGGATGAAGAAAGACTGGAACGATTGGAGGAGACTTGGGGCAAGAGATAAAGTAGGGAGGAGAAGCAGTAAAAGGCTAAAGTGCACACAATCAAGGGGGTCGGGGGAGAAAGAGAGACTAGGAACCAGAAATTCTTGTTGGGGGGTTGTGGGTTGTTTACTTTTAAAACTTAAAATCTGGATAAAAGCACTTCCAGGTACTATAACTGAGGGCGAGCTACTGAGGTAGCACCTTTGGGGGTATGTGTAAAAATGGCCCTCACCACCGTTGGCACTGCAGTTGCTGGGGGCTGCCTCTTCAGGGAGCTGCTTTGCTATGCCTCTAGCACATCCCACATACAATATATTCTAAAATGGGAATTTTGTGCCTGAAAGATTGGTCAGCATCTTTCCCAACTATACAGTTTGTCCAATAAAAGATATTGGAAAAAAATTTGGACCTGTACATTTATTTCCTGGGCCATCACAGCCACAACACTTTAATCTCCCCTTATTAAAATGTCCATTGGCAGACCAAGAATATAGACAGGTAAATTGTTTGGAGGTACTAAACACAATCTTATTAAGGGAGTGTTCATGGCCGTGTCAACCAAACAGCAGTGCTTGACTTGAACTGAGGAACTCTCCTTCGTTTAGTGTCTCTTGTGCACCTGTGGGTAGCTTTAAAGCGGCACTGCCACATTACAAGTATTATCAGTGAACATCTTTATTACCATGCACTGAAGTGCCACCTTCCTATGGCTAACTAACTACTTCTGAAGCCTCCCACTGTGTGGAACAACCAAGTTCATCTGCATGAGGAAGATTCAAATAAATATCCATGTGGCATGCTGGTATTTAACATAGTATTGCCTGGAATTCGTTAGTGTTGTGGAATTACTAGTACAAGCAAGTATGTAGTATTAAGTCATTTGACACAGTGCTAGGTAGTACTTAGAGCTGCTGAGTTGTGTAAGATCACTATTTGATCCGTATAATTATAGATGACCCTCTCTCCCTCCCCCTCTTCTCCCATTGCTGCAGAAACTTTGTGCTTTATCTCTCTTCCATCTCTAGCCTCTTCCCATCTTACAGTACAGTCTCTCCTCCTTTTAGATTTTGTGTTGTTTTCTGCTGAGAAACTTCCAGTAGCATAAATTATCCAAAAATAGGAAAGGGAAATAAAGAATAGGGATATAGGCAAAGAAACAGCTGTAAATCAGCATTGTCTAAGGGAGGGGAGCATTACAGCTTTACTAAAACGATATGTATAATGTTGTGCTGTAGAGGCATAATAATGCAGCCTCTTCTAATTATCAATATAATTGTAATGAGGTGAAATTTTTAACAGGCTGTATGTATTTCATGTTAGTACTGCAGCATAACCATTAGCAGACAATTAGTGATTCTCCTTACAGAAACACTCAGTACCAAGTGTGAAGTGATAACCCCCTTTTTCAAGAATAGACTGTTTGTGTGCATAATATTATGGTCATATAGAATTACTGTGCAGAAGGGGTGAAGGCATATATATTCATCAAATTTCCAAATGAATGATGGCGCTGAGTAACCTGCAGCCGTGTATGACACCAGTGTTTGGTTTGTTTGTATTTATTTATTTATTGCCTTGATAAACCAGTAGCATGGTGTTTGTTAAATCTAACTACTTAAATATACTGTTCCCCCAAGCACTACCAGGAGTGAC
Organism: Crocodylus siamensis; assembly: GCF_052110815.1. NCBI lineage: Eukaryota > Metazoa > Chordata > Crocodylia > Crocodylidae > Crocodylus > Crocodylus siamensis. The sequence goes on from NC_143407.1 coordinate 23,401,284, forward strand.
TAGAAATAATGGTCACAAGCTGGCAGAGGGTAGATTCAGGCTAGATATCAGGAGGCGCAACTTCATGGTCAGGGTGGCTAGGATTTGGAACCAACTTCCAAGCGAAGTGGTGCTGGCTCCTACCCTGGGGATCTTTAAAAGGAGGCTAGATGAACACCTTGCTGGGGTCTTTTGACCCCCAGTACTCTTTCCTGCCATGGCAGGGAGTCGGACTCGATCTGCTCAGGTCCCTTCCGACCCTACCAACTATGAAACGATGAAACTATAATCCCACACAGTGCTCTGATACAATCCTGTCTACAGGTAACGCTATTACCAGGTAACATATTCTGTTGCACAGCTGCAGGTTACATTTTCCTCTAGCATAGATTGTAAGGCCAGAAGGGACCTGGGAAGATCATCGGGTCCAGCCCCCTGCACCAAGCAGGAAAGATAACTGTGGGTCAGGTGACCCCAGGAAGGTGACTGTCTAGTCTCCTCTTGAAGATTTGCAGGGTAGGCGATTGCACCACCTCTGGAGGGAGCTTATTTCACAGTCTGGACACCTTGGGAGCATCCACACATGCAAACATGTCCTCTTGCAGCAGCTCAAATAGAAGCAGTGCAAATTTGATCTCGGACATTTTGCATGTCCAGGGACATGTGCCAAGGCAAAATGTCCCAGCTCAAATTTGCACTGCTTCTATTTGTGCTGCTGGAAGCGCACATGCTTGCATGTGTGGATGCTCCCAAGAGGGGACTAGAAACTGGGGCCAGCACCTGTGCTGGCCCCAGCAATATAAAAACCTGCCCTGGCCAGTAGCTCAGGGCTACTTGCCCACAGGAGCTTCTGGGGAGTTGTCCCAAGGATTTAGTTGTTCCATTCGTCTATTAGCCCCCACAAAAAGGGGCTACTAGTTAGCCAAGTGAGCCTTGTCCTTGGTAATCCGATGGACAAATAGACAGGAGCTTCTGTGGCCTGGGCAATTAGGATCTACCCGTGGTGCCAAATAGACTGCTGAAGCAGCATCCCAAATTCACTTTTTAAAATCCACCAAAATCCATGTTCTTCCACAATTGGAACAAAAGAGAGAGGGACTGATCAGATGGGCATGGTTTACTGCTATATTCACAATGTTAAAACAATTTGGAAGCTTAGCAGTGTCTCTAGCACTATAATAAAATAAATCCTATATATCTATATGTTTTAATGTTTGCTTTTGGTTTCCTTATCACATGGTGGGTGTGTGAGGGAGGGATGTGGGGTTTGCAGGAGTGGGGTGGGAAGTGGGATATGGGGGGATCCAGGTCAGTATGTGGGTAGGTATGGTGGGACTGTGGGTGTGGGGGCTGCTTAAGAGGGGTAGGTCCCCTGCCCCCCCACAGGGCAGAGCTCCCCCCCCACATAGTACATAGACTGCCTTGCCTGCAGGGTCCCAGCCCACCCCCCAGGGGCTACAGCCGCCTCCAGACTTGCCCCCTGCTTCTCCAGCCCCCTGCTCGTCTCCAGCCCGTACTCGTTCCCCTGCTCATCTCCAGTCCCCTGCTTGTTCCCATGCTCATCCCCAGCCTCTGGTGACTGGAGACGAGCAGGAGAAGAAGCAGGAGGCTGGAGACGAGCCCGGGAGTGATCAGGAGACTGAAGACAATTCAGGGATTCTGTTGCTGCTATGGTTGGTGAGTGCGGAGGACTGGGGCCGGGAGGGAGAGTGAGCTGGGGGCAGGGGAACATATGGTGAGTTGGGCGAACGAACAGGGCCTGGGGCTAGGCGGGACCCCCCTGGTCCCCCCCACTCCTTCCAGTCCCACAACCCCCTACTTACCTGGCACAAAGCCGGGTCTAGGTCCTTGCAGCTTGCACTGCTGCCTGCCCCACACAGGCAGGCAGCATGCTTCAGCTCTGGGGTGAGGGCCAGCCATAGAGATTCTCTGGCTGGCTACCAGAGCATCTCTGTGGAGGACCGAGACTCTGGTTGCCTCAGGGCATTGTCCCGAGCTGTGTTCTGCCCCACTTTTTTCCCCCAGGGTATCTTTTGACCCCAGGGGTCTAATTTTGCCCCCTGCTGCAAATTTGCAATGCAGGGAACTTTTTTTGTTCCTGCATGTGCCTCTTGCAGTGTCTCAAAGGGGGCTGATGCGCAGCAAGAGGCACATGCGTGCTCATCTGGACATGCCCCTTGACTTTGAAGAATATTTTCCTGATGTTGAGCTTGAATCGGTCTTCCAGGAGTTTGTGGCCATTACTCCTAGTTTTCCCCTCGGGTGGCCTGGTGAACAGTTGCTCACCAAGTCCTTGATGTAGTCCCCTGGTGTAGTGGTAAGCTCTCAGCCTTCTTTTAATGAAGAGTCCCAGATCCCTCAGCCTTTCCTCATATGGCTTGCCATGAAAGTCTCTAATAATACAGGTGACTCTTTGGACTCTCTTAAGCTTGTCCATGTCCTTGTTAAAGTGTAGTGTCCAGAACTGGATGCAGCACTCCAGCTGCGGTCTCACCAGTGCTGAGTAGAGCGGAAGAATCGCCTCCTTGGTTTTGCTAGAAATGCATCGATTGATGCATGCCAGAGTATTATTTGCCCTGCTGGCTATAGCATTGCACTGCTGGCTCATATTCATACTGTGGTCTGTTATTACCCCCCCAGGTCCCATTCATTCGTGGTGCTAGTCACTTTGGTGCTGCCAAGCCTGTAGGTGTGTTGGGGTTTGCTTGTCCCACGGTGGAGCAATTTATATTTCTTGATGTTGCACTTCATCACATTCTAGGTCCACCTATATCTGTAGCCTGTCTTTAAGCATGATCATACTTCCCCATAACTTCATGTCATCTGTGAACTTTGCCAGTGAGCTGTTCACCCCCACATCCAAATCATTAATAAAGATGTTGAAAAGTACTGTACCAAGCACTGACCCCAGTGAGACCACTTCTCGCCAGCATAGTTAACATCATTGCACCAAAGACCTCAGGAAATGAAATAGTTATATTAAAGGAAAGCATGTTACTTATAAATAAATTGCCATCTAAAATCAGAAATAACTGAAGAATCTTATACAGGTCTCTGTCTTCAAATGATGCTAAGAAAAACATAGGTGCACCAGTAAACTTTAGTTTTTTGTCCAGGTCAAGCAATTTAAGATTCTTGATGCTTGTGACTTTTATGTAAGCGTGGGGAAAATCCAGTAATTTTCCTTAAGAGTATTTCCACTTTCCTCTCTTCCTCCCCTTCCCCCAGTTCTTATGACTATTAATATTGAATTTTGGAAAGTTACTGTGCTTGGGACCATACTGATTCATTAAAGCAGGGGTTGCTTGAATCATACACTCTTATTAAAAGGAACATAATGTGTTTTATTCTACAGGTATACTTATGGAATAGTTCTATTTTTTTTTTTTAATGTAAGGTTGTATGGAATAAGAATGTATGGAAAAATAACATTTTGGAGCCTGTACTTCTTTATTTAAAAATGTGTCCTGCAAATAAATGCCTCATACAGTCTTTTTCAAGATGTCTGCTGGCACCTCATGGAAAAGGCTGATGGTGGTTTGAAAAGTTTATTTGGCATTACAATATTTTGCCTACAAAATTTATAAGTGGTGATGTGGCTGTCAGTCTAGTGTGATGTCATGGCATACCAGTGCATTGGAGAAGATGGGTAGCTATTTTCATTCTTTTGCTGATGTTGCAATAGCACAGTAAAAATAATGGGAAAAGAAAGAATTAGTTAATCTACTTAAAAGACAAAAATACTTTTATTGGTTTCCAGTAGATCTTTAATATTAATGTTTTTGATCCATAAGTAGGGAAGAGGTAGTTAGTCACATTATTGAAATAGCAAGACAGGTTGGCACCTTGGAGACTAACTCGTTCAGAAATGTTTAAGCTTTTGTAGCAACAGCCTACTTTCTCAAATGCTCTGAAAATAATAAACTGTTGCCTAAAAATGCATTTTTTGAACAACAAAAATGCATTTTTGAACATTTTTTGCACCCTAAGGTGCCACCACCGTGCCCTGCCTTCTGCCATTTCTGATCCAGTTTTCAGAGTTCAGCCAGGCGTGCACGGGTCTGAACTCCTGATACCATACTCAGTGCCAAAATATCAAGTGGAAAGTTCTGTGGCATTTACTTATAAATAGACTCAGGGCTCAAAAATAATCTTATTGATAATCAGTTTTGTTTGCATTTTGGAATGCTTGCTGTATATTTCAATAATTAAGCACTTTGGCATAGAAAATATTTTAATTCCCTTGAAGTGGGAAGGGATCTTGAAACTGCTTTAGAGTGACCAGTCCATAAGAGAATTTTTATTTAGGTTTTCACTTTGTTTATATGGCCTGTATCATAAATGTGTTTGGTGAGAAAGCAAGAAAATTTCTTAACCAAGTAGATTCCTCCAAACCTTTTTTTTTATTTTGTTGTTCTCTTCCTCTTAAATTTGTCCTCCGATCCTGAGATGATATTTTTGCTGTGGTTTAATTAACTATTCCTCTTTAATATTGATAAACCAGGAAATGAGCATGCCATTCTTCAGTATAGTATGGGTCTTTTGCCTTCTTGTTGGACTCGATTCATGGAGTCCAGAATCACATTATTAAAAACAAAGTAGTAACCTGTATATTCACATAACAAATAAGTGTCTAGCTATCTCTTTGGTAACACATATTTATTTGACATGCACACTTTAGAATTGACCTTGTTTACTAATGAGCTACTAACCAAAGTCCTCTTTTTATTTCTTGTCTTTCAGTTTGACGTGTCATGTTTAATTTAAATTCTGACCTGCTATTTTAACGGCCAACTAAATTCCCCCTTTTTTGGTCAATGAGACTTTCCCATTCTAACCTGTGATTCACAGTGCTGTGCGTTCTGCTGCCTCCCAGGGCTTTAGGGCCAATGCTATTATAAAATATTATGTTCTGTGTCTTGTTCTCATCTCCTGTTTTGTAATGGGAGATCCTGTTTCAGTCAGGCGAAATTCCACGAGTGCTACCAGTCCATCAGCTTGTGTTTACTATGTACCCAGTACTTCAGCTGTGTCATTATACATGGACGATCGTGTTTCTGTCTGTGGAAATGGGAGCATAGCATGATTGGCTTAAGACCTAAATTTGTTTGGAAAATATATGAGTACCAGGAACACGCAGATTTTTCTTTAGGTCTGTTTGTATTCTGCCACAATAAATTTCAAAGTATATTTTCAGCTGGGTTAAGGACCAGGTACAGTTTGCACCTTCAGAACTTTGACCTGTAGTTTGTCTGTGTGTGCCAAGGGCCTGATCTAAAACCGTGTAATAATGCCAGTGAGAGCCTTTCAAATGGTTTAGATTAGGTCTAACGTAGAATGCTTCAAACTGCAGTCAATTACTGTAAATGTTAAAGGTACTCAAATTTATGGGTGCAGGTGATGCCCCCAGAAAGGAAACCATCCTTTTGCTAACTTAGTTTTTTGTTTGTATCATAATAGACACGTATGTTTCAGAAAATAAAAAACTTAATCAGTTTCCTGTATTTTCCAAATGATTAAAATTTTGTCTTTTTTATTGCATCTCTCCCTGCCTTTTAGTAGCTTTAGTATCTGATGGCTTTAACTGTCAGAGCTAGTGCAGTGATAACCAGTTAGTTTAGCAGTTATCATTTAGCTTGGGGCCGGTGCAGTCTGACAGGGGAGGGGGGAAAGGAAGCCACACTTGCCCCAGCAGGAACCAGGAGGCGGCAGGGGAGGGGCGAGGGGACTAATACCCATAGTTTGAGAGAAACTGCAGGTAGCCTGATGACTCATCAATTAAGCAGTTAGCTGCTTGTTCATAGGTGTTCCCTCCCACCCAGTGCAGGGCTTCACCCAGGCCGTGTTATCTGGCTGGACTTGCCACCACCACCTTCCTGCACCCCCCCCTCAAAAGAAGCTCCCAGCAGCAGCTGTGTCCAAGCCGCAGTGTTATTGGTTAATCATTTAACCAATATAATTAGAGGAGGTTAAACTAACATTTTTAAAAAAAAACAAGATTTGACTCCCTAGTCAAAGCAGTAGGAGGAAAGAAATGCTGCAGAGACTCCTTCTGTAGCAGTCCTTCACAGACAAGGATGATTGTCTTCTAAGATTGTCTTATCTGTGTGTCCAAAGATGGCTGATGAGGCCTATCTAGGATCAACAGACTCTACTGCAGCTTGGACATGTGTTTCCATGTGGGGAGGTGGTGCTGGGTCCTTGATTTTGTCTAAGATATGCTGCTTCTGCCACTCCTTCTCTTCCATCTTCTGTTGTTGTCATGAGGTTTCAAAGTACTAAGATCCCTGCAGGAGACTCTTCCTCCACTTGGGGTGCTCCTGGGCAGTAGTCTTCTACAAGCTGACATTGATGTTACATTTTTTGTAAGTCAGCCTTGAGGATGTCCCTGAAGTGCTTTCTTTGCCCTTCTCTTGAGCGTATGCCTTGGCTGACCTGGGAGAATAAAACTTGCTTCGGGAGTCTGGGGTTGGACATCTGTATGACGTGGCTAGCCTAACAAAGTTGGTGTTGGCTGATCATTGCATCGATATTCATGGTGTTAGGAGGATGCTAACGTTGGTGCATCTATCTTCCCATTGGATTTGGAGGATCTTCCACAAGCAGCATTGATAGTACTTCTCCAACAACTTTAGTTGTCTCCTGTACATTGTCCATGTCTCAGCTACATACAGCAAGGTGGGGATTATGACTGCTTGATAAACCATGAGCTTGGTTTTGGATCTGATGTCATGATCTTTGAACACCCATTTCTTCATATAGCCAAAGGCTGCACTTGCACATTTGAGACAATGTTGGATTTCTTCATCGATGTCAGCGTTCTGCAAGAGATGGCTTCTGAGGTACAGGAAATACTCGGTGTTCTCCAGACTCTCACCATGGCCTGGATTACCAAAACTGGGGACTGTTCAGTAGGATAGATCCATTACTGAGAACCACTGCTTGCATACTGTCATGGAGCAAGGAGAGTATGGTGATTAAATATCTGCTTGGTCTGCAACTGCTTATTCCTCGAGAGTTACTCCTGTTTATTTTACAGCTAACCTTCCCTGAAGGTCATTCCAGTATCTTCCCCCTGTGGTTGTGCGCCACAATCAAAGACTAAATGCTGAAGAAGTGATCGAGGTTTTAATTTCAATTCTTTCTTGGAGATGGCCTTGCATGTTCTTTTCAGTCTGTGTGGATATTTACATTATTTTAATTTAGTTCTTCACCAGCTTCAGCTATCAGTATCTGTTCCCCCAATTTCTGTCACCTAGAGCAGTAGTTGTCCACTCTCTTGGACTTAAGGCACAACTCAGAAAATACCAGCTCCTTGCTTTCACTCATGTTTTTGGTTACAGAAAAATAGCAAAGCAGTTGTTCTGTTGCAGAGAACTTGAAAAGATCACAGCAGGTCAGGATGTGGATCCTGTGGATTCTTCTTTGAAATCTTGAGTTTCTTTTGTGATTAATGTAGGAGCCATGGCACCTTCGTTGAGGATCAGTGATCTGGAGCAGAGCTCAACAGCCTTCAGTAGTGGAAGGCTGAATTAACAAAGGCTCAGTCATGAGGAGGACCAGTGTTTAATATAATTGATCTTCAACAACAGTGTGATGACAGGTGGCTCCTTCACAAAGCACGTGTACAAGAACTACTGGACTCGCCCCAACTCCTTGCAATTTCTCAGAAGTGGAAGACTTGCACAGCACCCACCACAGGAAACCTTGCCTCTCCGCAAGCCCTCGGGCAGTGGTTCTCAACCTTGTTAGTGTCACAGCCAAATTTGGTAAGAGTGCCGGCTAACACAGGGTTAAGCATAGACAAATGCTGACAAGCTGTGGAAAATCCCCAGAGGGCTAGCGAGCATGCCCAGCACGTGCCCCTTGCATGACCCCAGGCTTGTCAATAATGGCTCTGCCATGAGGCAACTGAATTGGCAACATGCGCATGCTCAGACAGGCACCAGAAGGCACTGGAACTTTCCACAGGGGAAGCCTTATGATTGGCCACACGTTTCATATTTAAGGCTTGTAAGTTTCCACCCATGGCAGAGACCAGACCAGTCTGAGGGCAGAGACTGGTGCTGCAGAGACTGCCTCTCAGGAGAGCCTCCTAGGCCTGGAGCCCTGGTTCGCTTCCCAGAGCTCCGCTGGTCTCCCCGCCGCTGTTGTTTCTGGGCGCATTACTCGTCTTCGTTTCACTCCGACTCTGATTTACTCGTTTACGATTCTGATACGATCCGACCATGATTACCTGTTCACGTTCCGGTTTTCTTCGACTCGTTCTCAGCTATCCGTTCTCGACCATCCATTTGCTTCTTGTTCTTCGTCACTACGTTTTGGCTTTGATTTCTCGTTCCACGTTTACTCGACTTATTCCTGATCATTTGACATTGTTCCTGTTATCAACCCGGCACCGTTTCTCGTCCACCGTTATCGCGTTATCGTACTCATTTGTAACCAAGTTTGACCTGCCTACGCTACACTGCCATCAGTAGCGTAAGTAAACAATAAAAGCTATCCGTTTTTGAAACGGCACATGTCCCGAACCGCTCTGACTCCTCGCCGCTAATCCCACCTGTTCGATCCGCACTCGGCCCACTGTGACCTTGGGGCCCGTCCCCGACAGTTAGACTCAAGAAAATGTCCTCTGTTTAGTTTTCATTCATTTTTTTTGATTTCAGGAAAATAATAAATCAGTTCTTCAGAGTACTTGGAAAGACCACAACAGGTCAGAATGTGTGGTGTTTTAGTGAGTGGGAGGCTGTTCTTTATTTTTGTTTTGTCTTGGTTATTTTTAATACTATGGATTCCTGTTGGAAATCTCTGGGTTCATCTTATGAACCCTGTTTGCACACCTAACAGTGCTAATATTGTGTGGCAACCTGTGTCACCCTTGAAAGAATCTCAAGTTACCCAGGGTGCTGTGGCACCCTGGTTGAAAATCACTTCCCTAGGGTGAGATTCCTGGCCCTGCACATCCAAAGGGAGTTGGGAGGAGGGCAGCCCTTGGTCACATGCCAATTGAAGGCAGGTCCCACTCCCCATGCTGCAAACCCCAGCAAAAGGATTACCTGCTGCAATCTAGCAAGCACTGCCCCATACAGATTGTTACCTGACTGCTCCACCAGTTCCTGTCCGTCAGAAACGTGCTGGAGCTCTGTTCCAGTCTCAGGCTGCTGCCCAGAATGTGGCCCTTGAATCTCCAGGACGTGTCAGACTTCTGGGGACATCCTGAAGCACAGTTCGCTTCCGGATGTGTGAAAGAAGTGCTGTGGCTGCGTGTCCGTTCTGTACCATGTGCGGGTAGCAGCTGCAGAGACTCGGAGAGAAGCCCCAGCATGTCCCCAACCAGTCCATGGTGCAGAATGGCTTGGGGATACTTGGAGGAGCTGCAGCTGCAGCTGCATGGTCTGTTCTGTGCTGTGTGCTGGGCAGTAGCTGCAGCACTAGTGACTGAGCCAGAGGTGCAAGCATATCCCTGACCACCCGGCACACACTGCAGAATGGGCTGTTCAGCTGCAGCTGTGGCTCCTCCATGTGTCCCAAAATTGCTTTACATCATACACTGGGCTGGTCAGAGACATGCTGCCCAGTGCGTGATACAGAACAAAACACGATGCCTCCTCATCTCCACCTCCTCCTCTCTCTGTGCTTGGGGATGTTTCTTGCAGTATGCTGGATCGCAGAGCCTGGCAGGCCAACTAAAAAAAGGGTAGGTGGGCTGGATCCGGCCCGTGGGCTGTAAGCCCTGATCATCCTTAACTGTGAAGGAAAACTATTCCTCCACAGGATTAAACTTGTGCTCCTTGTATTACACTGGGCATGTCTACATGAGATGCTATGTTGCCATAGCGATGAGGTATGGAAACGTAGCTCATTGCTGTGGCAATGTAGCATTGGCAGGCATGAACCGTTTTGCTGAGCGGTGGCTTGTTGCTACTGCTGAGTACGGTTGGAAATTACCTGGGCACTGCCAGGTGCAGTAATAGCAGTTACTGTGTAGTCCTTTAGTACTTGCTAAAGCAAATAGTAAAGGACTGCACAGTAACAAATGCACAGTTGGGGGCACATATCGACGCATTCACTATGTTCATGTGAGAATGGTAGAAACTAGGGCTGTGCAAAGCTTTGGTCCGTGATTTGATTTGGCTCGATTCAGTGGCTGAATCTCCAAATCGAATCAGAGGACCCTTTTAATCTCTCCGAATTGAATTGGAATGCTCCAAATCAATTCGGAGAGATTCAGAATGATTTGGTGATTCAGACATAGACACAGCTTTAAGTGTTTTTTCTATATACCTCTAGGTACCAGACGGCTCATGAATGCTGTGATGCTGGGGCACATGGAGTGTCTCACAGAAGTGCAGGGGGCTCCCCAACATGCTCAGCAGCAGACGCTGGAAGTGGGCGGGAAGCACTTCCGGGTCTGCCAGGAAGTGCAGAGGCCCCCCCTTCCCCCGCGCCCCCCTGGCTCAGCGACTGGTGCCTCCTGGGTCTGGGGGGGCACCTGGGATCCCCTTGCAGCCAATTGCCAAGCTGAGGGGGGCGAGGGGCATGGTGAGGTCCCCCAGCACGCTGTCCGTTGGACCCAGAAGTGAACTGGAAATACTTCCGGTCCACTTCCAAGTTTGCCGCTGAGCATATTCCTTGCCTCCCCACCCCGCACTTCTGTGGGATGCTCCATCTACCCAAGCATCGCAGCGTTCACAAGCCGCGCTGGTACCTTGAGGTATGTAGAAAAAACATTTCAAGCTGCATCTATGTCTGAATCACTGATTCTCCAAATCAGCATTGAATCTTCAGCTTCAGATTTGGCCAAATGGAATCGGGGACAGTGATCCGAATCAATGAATTGAATCACTGTCCCCGATTTGAGCCAAATCCGAATTGAATAGGGCCTGCTTCACACATTCCTACTAGAAACAGTCCCTGTAATGCCTTTCTGCCTGCATGAAGGTGCGTGTACACAAAATTCAGTTTCTCAATTCTTTACACAAGAATACCTTAAATGTGTTATAGATAAGAGAGGAATTAAGAGGCATAGGTCAGAGATTCTTTTCCAGTAATTATTTTTAACTATTACTTGATAACAGCAAACTGCAAAATATAGTTTTGCTTCTAAAGAATCCTTTTGTGCATATCCTCACTTGGTTTAGGTAACCTAATGCTTACGTAAGTGAGACTGCATGGTAGCATTCTGTCATAATTGCATCTCTTGGATACCCAAAAATACATGATATTGCAGAAGTTACTGCATCTTTTTGCATAAGTTATTACTTACTTCACACCAAAAATATGTGTCAAAAAATGCTTGTATTTAGGCAGTTTTTATACACATGGTAAAGTATTGCTCTACCTAGCCTCTTCAAAAACAAAACAAAAAAAACCCCCCAAAAAACTAAAACAAAACTTGTTATTGTAAAGCAGTCTCTTAGCTTTTTTACATGATAAAATTGTAATGTGTAACATATTTGTAAAATGGTTTTGCAGAATTGGGGGTGTACTCTGAAATCAACATTTTTGTTTGTTTGATGGACTTGTAGCATGTGATGTATTGTAGCATTTCTGGATTATGTTCCTCCCCTTCTTTCCTCCCAAGCTTTTATGCTTTATGTCTGTTCTGTACTTAAATTCTTAAAGAAGGATATAAAGTGTGAGGTACGAAAGCTTCCAGTACCCTGGTTGGTACTGTTTTGCTTGCAGAGAGGTATGTGTGGCTTGCATTTTTATTCTGTCTATGCACAAAAAATTCCTAACTTAGTAGAATGAAACACTTGGTAGTATAACAGTTACCACTTTTTTTACTTGTTCCCTTTTCTCTAAGCAGAATTCAATATAAAGTTTGTTTTTGTAAAGAAACCTCAACCAGTCATCCTGACTTGTCATTGAAACACACCTGAACTAATGAGGGAAAATAAGGATTTGAGTTAATGTTTTATAAAATTGTAGCACGGGACCCTTAACTGTAAGTGATGTACCTTTATCTCTTGGGTTTTTTTTTTTGTCTTAGTTGCTCTTCTGCAACGGGTAGCAGAATTGGAAAAAGTCAATGCTGAATTTCTGCGCACAAAGCAGCAACTTGAGCAAGAATTTAATCAAAAGAGGGCAAAATTTAAAGAGTTATACTTGGCTAAAGAAGGTAAGTTCTGAGTTCTCTGAATTATTTTAAAGATTTATTAATTAAACTTTAAGTCTCTAATAACCAACCTTCTTTTCTCTTTTATCTAGTGATAGGGAAATAAGGTTTTAAAGGAACACACTTTTTATATTGACAATGATACTGTTGGCTGTTCAGCCAGATTAGTGAAGTGGGTCTGATGGTTCTTATTAGCCAAGAAAGAATGCATTTTCCTGCCAGCGTTTTAGTGGCAGGTATAAATATGAAAGTGAGCAGAAGGGAAAGGAGAGAATCCTAACCACTGTTTATTAACCTAATTAGCATTTCAGACCTTATTAACCATTCTTCTTGGTAAACCTGTTGAGAATCATACGTAATTTAATCTTCAAACCATTCTTTCTGTAGAAATCTGAGAGAGATCATAAGGTGCAAAACAGCCATTCTGATGGCTGTCAAAGCAGTTGAAATGCACATAACATTCCAAACTGTCCTATTCATTGCTTAAAATAAGATAATAGTGATCTTCAATTTCTTTTCATTTTTTTATCACATGGATGATGTTGTGATAGTATCTGCAAGACATCTGTGCCCTAGTGATAACTACAGCTATTCTTCCTATGGTAGCTTAATGTTAGGAAAATGTTTGATTAATCTTAAATTTCTGCTAACAGGTTAGGTCTTCAGCACTGCTTCCCCTTTTAATGCAGCAATAAGTGTTAGTGGAAACAGTTCTATGTGTCCAAGCATTTTTACAAACATCCAGGCTACTCAAGGCACACCTCTATAACTTTTGTGAATTGACTGGTACCCAATTTGAAAAACTAATATTTAGATTACAGTGCTTGCCCTTTTGCAGTGGGGATGGGGGATCCTCCAGGCAGGTGACCTGACATCCTGGTTGAGAATTGCTGATCTAGGCTTTTCTTTGCTGCATGGGTGACTGGTGCCACCTTAGTCAGGGGGGCACATGCCCCTCCAGTGACCAGCCAGCGACTGGGGCGGAGAGGCATGTCCCCCTGCAGCTGGCCGCGCCAACCAGGAAGTGGCTGCAGCAGCGCTTTCCACTCCCCAGCTGGTGTTCGCAGGGCACCAGCGCTCCTGCCTGCCCCCCCCTTCCTGTTGCCTAAGTGGGGAGTGCAGCCTCTCAGGGTGCACGTATACCCCCAAGGACCCCCTACGCATCACCATTGCTTTGCTGCTTGCAGTCTTAATTGCAGTAAAAGCAGCAGCTAGGAGAAAGGAGATAATACCCAATAATTTATGACCTGCTTTGTGGTGCTGAGCAACCCTGATATGCTGGTGCCCTGTCCATGCCATTGCCCCTTACTTCCCAACCACAGGCACCACCCCTCGCTGGTGCCCCTCATTCCCCGCCCACAGCTCCCTGGGCACATGGCCACCCATACCCCTCCCAGAAGTGCTCGCAATGGTGGGGAGCCTGCTTGCTCCCCAGACAAGCCGCCCAGGGCTCCGTCCCACTCCCCACGCAGGTCCTGCAGCCGTGCTTTCCAGCTCTGGGCCCCAAACCCCATGCACCACCCCAGGGGGGCAACAGTCCTAGTCTTGCCCAGCTACCTTCCACCTTCACTATGGGGGCCTCAATTCCATCCCCCCACCTCCTCCATGACTTGTCTGCAGGAGCTGCTTTCCAGGCTGCCTGGAAGCCGTGTGCATATGTATGTGTGCACCTGCACATGGTGCCCCTGCTGATCTCCCTTCTCCTGTTCCCCACAGCCCCTTACAGGCTGGAACTCTGCCAGCCTGCAAGGGGAAACTTATTTCCTGCGCTTTTCTCCTTAAAATCAGAAAAGCCATTTTTTACCACGGTTTTCCATGGCAAATGTAAAACCTGGATGCCTGGTAATCAGTAGCTTGGTATCATGTTATTACATGGTATTCAGTAGCGTTTTACATGTTGAATGAATGCTCAATCTGAAGTGAAATGTAAGCAGCTAAACTTAGTAGTTAACATTGCCCTTAGCCATCAAATTTAATGTAATAATGTTCTTTAAAAACAATCTGGACTCAACTAGCTCATAACTGAAGACTGGAGAAAAGCATTTGGTTTCTATTTTAAGAGCAAAATGGATTTTATTTTTTAATTTAGACAGTCTTGTCCTTAAAATAGGCAAATGAAGCCAGAAAATGTTGCTGCAGAAGTGCAGCTTTTTATGTGCTTATAAGATCAGAAGTATACAGATAAGACTTTCAGGAGTGGCTAATTTTGTGGGGTTTTTTTAGGAGATGGATCAAGAGAAATGAAAATGTAAATATTGGACACTGCTGGAGAAGGGTCAGCAATAGCTCCACCCTTTCCCAAACTAAAACGACTAGAAATGGATATTTTCTGTGGCTGCATAAATACCAGGAAGGGGAAGGAGGGGGGGCAGAGAAAAACCTAATCTGGATAGATAACTTTGCTATTTCAAAGCATTTGGCTTGAGGATCCTTGCATAGCAAGTCCATTTCTACATATGTCTAGACTTTAGGTTAATGAGTCTTGACCTAAATTGGGTCATTTGGGTACTGTCAGACTACAAATGACAAAAGATCTTACAGCTTTCTTATAGGCTTTAACTGTCTGTGTTAGAGGCATTTTGCAAGTGTTGGGTATTTTTATTGCCATTTTATAAATGAGGAAATTAAGCCAATGAGAGAAGTGTGTACTTGAGCCAGAAATAGAATGCATCTCTTAGCTCCCTGTCCTATGTTTGGCTTCTTGTTGGTTTCCGTTTTGCTAATTGAATCATCACGTTAAGTTTGTGGCTGTGTTGTAGCTCTGGAGTGGCAGAAAAACGGAGATTAAAGCTCAGTGTCAGAGAAGATTTGGTTGTTTGGACATGCTGCCTTCTAATTTACATGATTTTGCTGTCGCCATGGAGAGGTGCAGCATATAGCTGGCTGGTGTTAAAAATTTTACTGCAAACAGGCTGCCTCTACACATGCGCTTAACTGTTGAGTAGTCTAATTAGCTGCTGAGTAAAGCATCATCACTTATGCGTGCAGCAGTATTAGGCCACAGTAAACTAATTAACACTGCAGTAAGATAGTTGGGGAGAGTACTATCTTCTGCCGGGGTAATTTACTACGATTTAAATGCCCATGTAGACACTGACTGCAGGCATAAATTCTGCCCAGTCAGCCTAGCCTGTTGGGGGCCAGACTCCTGCCTGCCACCTAGCCCCACAGCTCCATGCTTTCAGCACCCTCATGCCCTAGCCAGCCCTTCCCCTGCCTGACGTTGCCACTTGGAGCCTGAGGCCGACCCCCGTGCTACCTGCCACCCTGGGCCTGCTCAAATTGCTGCTGTGTCAGACATATGTGTAGACTCTGTGCCCAAGAGTAGTTTACTCCAGCTCAAACTGCTCCAGAGTTTATTGCTTCACATTTAATTGCACATGTAGATGCACCCACATAGTGTAGACCATGACTTGGCAGAATGATGTTTCATAGGCTATGTTCCTTTCTATACCGGCTGCAAAAAAGCATTTAATATGTTGCAGACCTTTCTTCTTTAAGATTGTAGTATTCAGGAGAAAGTTAGACCGAACGCTGCATAGTGTATGCCTTATTAGTTTGACATTATTGCAGTATCCTTTTAAATGTCTTTTTTAAGGAATATGAATTTATATACATTTAAATTAAGCATACTGAAAATATTTTTGACACATCTTTGTGTAGTTTAACTAGCTCTATGATGCAATTTCATGAAACATGAAAGTTCAGGAATTATTAGTCTTCTAGATTTTTTTAATGAAATAAAGATTAATTAGTCCTAAAGAGAAAAACAGGATTGAAAAACATGGAAATAGCAAGACAATAAAGAATGATAATAGATGCATAAATCTAAAACTAGGTATTGAAATTAAAGTTGTAAATAGCTACTCTTTTGTCCTTTTTTTCCTATCGAGTGTTAACAGCCAAAGGCCTTGGACTCTGTATACAGAATGTGTCTTAGTTTTTGTAAAGTTTTTGGATTCTGTGGCACTTAGTAGCAGAACAAGTTTTGGACTTCCTTTCTGTAGATCAAATATAGAGGTTAATAATGAATTAAATAAGATAAGTATGCTAATCCCTTGTTTATTTTGCTTACATTTATAGCAACCCAGCAGCTGCATCATACTGAAAAGTTAACAGGACAGAAATCTATATTGGACTATTCAGATGTCAGTTCGAGCAGGTGGATAGCTTGGACATTTTTGGCACTGGGGCAGAAAAGGAAAGGCTGTCAGGCATTATAGGATACATAGACTAGCTGGAGGTTTCTGCTAAAATGATCAACAGTGAAACAGTCAATGCTGATAAATTCTTCTTCTTGAGAGTAAATCTTTCATTTAGATAAATGGTGTAATTGGTACGTCGCCATAGCTCTTGGTTTAGGTTGGGGTGGGCAAAATACAGCCCATGGACCAGATCTGGCCCACCAGCTGATTGGATTCAGCCCACAGGCAGGCACCCACCAGTTAATTGTATCCACCCCATCTGTGGCTGCCCCTGCTGTGCTCTGCCTGTGGCTGAGTCCTGCCTGGGGCAGAGCGTGCTGTGCTCCCAGCCTCCTCTGCCAGCAGGCCAAGCTTCTGAGCAGGGCTTCTGCTGATGCAATTGCCCAGGGAAACTGCTGGGCTCCCCCAGCCTCCAGCAACTCCTCTTCCTGTCCCTGCTGTAGTGCTCTGGGCAGCAGGTGGGGAGAAGCTGCAGTGCTGAGGGGAGCAGGGTGGGCTCTGCCTGCAGCTCACTCTGGTCCTCTTCTTGCTGGGTAGGGGAGCATGTGTGGATGGAGGCGGGTGGAGGGCAAGGGGGTGCTTGCAGAAGCTTAGCTGCTCACAAAGCCCTGATGGGCAGCCAGGGACAGACAGGAGGTAGGGAACAGCAGCAGGAGCACTGTGCACTTGGTGCAGCCCTGCTGGGCAGGCATGTGAGAGAGAAGCAGCAGGAGCCAGCACAGGCTCAGCTGCAGCCCCACTGGGCAGGTGTGGGACTGAGACTAAGACAGCTGGTGATGCCAAGTGTGGCTCCCTGCCCCACCTCCCTTCTCGCAGGGGCTTCTGTTGCTGCTAGCCAGTGTCAGCTGCTTTCCTGCCCTTTTGCAGCACACTGTGAACCAGGCAGGCAGCGCCAGTCCCCTTCTCCCTCTTCCTGCCTGCGAAGGGGCTGGGCTCAGCCACATCTCAAAGAGCAGGCATGGGAGAAGCCCCCCACATGCGCACACCCAATCTACCCACAGCCCACACACACACCCAACGCTGTCCCACACACTGCACCATACACATCCCACCACACACACACACACACACACACACACACACACACACGCCCGTGCGCACGCATGTGTGCATACCCACACAGACCTACACCTCCCCACATATGCACCCACACCCCTCACACATCCCAGATACATCCAACAGTCCCACACACCCCAACCAGACCTCACACACATCTACATATACACCCCACTCACACCATACCCCCCACACAGCAGTCCCACACACCCTACACCTCAACCACACCCCCACATTCCACACCCACACACCCCCAACCACATATTCCCCTATCCCCCCCCCACACCCCTTACCCCTCCGTACCCAATATACAAGCAAACCCCCACCCCTAAAGGAGTACTTCCTGGACAAAGAGAGACTCCTAGTGGCAAAGGTTAAGGGTTAGGGGGCTGCAATGGCAACTAGGGGGAGGGCACCTGTCAAGGGGCAGGGCTACTCTTGCAGCCCTCCACACCTCTCCAAATGCATTAAACAGTCCTCCAGCCAAAACAGCCCCTGGTTTAGGTGGTTCTCAGTTGTGACGGAGGGTAAATTTTGGCTTCAGCTTGCATGGAGGGGAGGTAATAACACTTGGCACTTCTGCATGCCCATAATACTAGGACCTTGCAGTGTTGTTATGCCTATAATGAGGCAATAAAGTAGCATCTCACTCGTTTTACAAATGTATAAGCTTGAACCACAGAGGTTAAGTGGCTGAATTAAGGCCAGGCAGCAAGCTGGTAGCAAAATTAAGTAAGCTACTTCATTTTCTTGACTTGTGTTCCTAGCCTTGAATTTATAGGTCATGGTTGCTACCAACATATTCATTAAGTGACACAGAGTAGATGCATTTGGGTTTAATTGGGAATATTGATTGATGGGTGATATTTACAGCATCTGCTTTGTAGTACCTTTAGTGTTTATACTGCATGAATGAGCAGTAAGTTGAAAAATGATCTGAGAAGTGGAGGAAATCTCCCCAAAGAAATCAAGAATGTTACTTCAGTCTTTTTGTTAGACACCATGGATAAATGTTTTAACGTCAATCACGTTTCCCCCCGCTTTACAACGGAAACTGGTGCTTTAGTAGCAGATAATACTGCATTTCAAACTGAATTTGTTAACCTAAATAAATGGAAATCATGCTTTCTTTTCAGAGGACCTAAAAAGGCAAAATGCAGTGCTACAAGCAGCACAAGATGATTTGGGACAACTACGGACACAACTAATGGAAGCCCAGGCTGAAATGGAGAACATCAAAGCTGTAGCTACAGTATCAGAAAATACAAAACAGGAAGCTATTGATGAAGTAAAGAGACAGTGGCAAGAAGAAGTGGCTTCACTACAAGCTATTATGAAAGGTAAAGTGAAAGAAAGTGAACAAGATGCTACAAGACAGCTGTGCTGTGTACTTGGTGTTGTACAGAATGTAGGCAGTTATACAGATCTTGCTTTGGGGCAGTTATGAACTAGAGTGACAACTTCAGTTTTAGCTAATCAATTCCAAGGTGGTCAGAATCAGCTTGGTCTGTCTTGAGGCTATACTGAGGTGCAGAGTAACTGGAACACTCTGCTAGGAAGTCTGTAGCACGTACTATGTATTCTTTAAGGACTGAGCTTGTGGTCTTCAGTTTTTCACAAAGAAAAACAAGTTCTGTGAGATCTGGCTGATGTGAAAGCAGTTTATAGCTGACCGTACGATTCTCTGCTTCTGTGTGCAGATTTGGCTTTGTTGCCAAGCCCTTAGTTGTCCGTTCGGTGCCAACCCATGGCTTCTTCCCTGCCTTGTAACTAAATATGTCACTCTGCCATAGAATCTTACTCTTTTTTGCTGCAACAACCTGTACAATAGGTGACATTCTGGTGCACAGCACAATTCCTGAGGTATTCTTGAGCCAAAATACCTACAAGAAGGAACACACAGACCTTTAAGACATAAAAGCCATTGTTTTAATTAACCTGACTGTATTACTAGCAGTCTTATATTAACTTGTATTACATTATATTATTAGTATTATATTTAACTTATGTTACATTTCAGGGTGACAACATGATATCTGTAAATCATCTTGAATAATGATAAAGTGGTTTTAAATTTCACACCAGCACAATCTGCAATCTTCTGCAAAGACTCAGTAGTTTTGTGATACCATATCTTCCATTTTTGGAAGTATAATCTAATACTCTAAATATGTCACATAGACATGAATATATCTGTTTAAATTAAAATGTTGCATGTATATGCTGACTTTCCCGTTGCTCTTGAGGTAGTAATACTTTGAAAACAGTGTACTTACTCTGAGTGTTTTCCATTGCTCCATAGTGATACCCCTTTGCTAATTAAGGATCGTTTTTTAAAGGGAGTTCCCTGTAAAACAACCATTGGCAAAGAGGCTAGTGTGTATAATACAGAACCGAAGGTGGGAGGCATGGGGCAGGAAGAAGACCAAAAAAAATGGAGTAAGCTTTTTCCAGTCTGGATACAAGGCTTTGCTTTTTAAGCAACACAGGTTACAATTAAGGTTTTTTTTATTATTATTTATTTAAATATTTTCTTCTGGCTTGATATTTACTGATCATTTACTGCCTTCACAGAAGTTTGCCAACGGGATCCTCTAGATAGCTTTTACACTTTTTCCGAAACTGATGATAATGAATACCTTTAAGGGTAAAAATAGAAAAGGTCAAGTGGAAGACATAGTTGGAGATTATGTTTATAACTTGTATTGCAAATGAGTGTTGAAAACATTGTTTTACAGAAACTGTTCGTGACTATGAGCTCCAGTTTCATCATAGACTGGAGCAAGAGCGAACTCAATGGAACCAATATCGGGAAAACATGGAAAGAGAAGTAGCAGAGTTGAGAAGGCGGCTATCTGAAGGGCAAGAGGAGGAAAATCTAGAAAATGAAATGAAAAAGGTATGGTGAAATGCATGGGAAGTGCTAGCCCTATGTTAATATGTCTGATTTGTTTATATAGTGTCTTGCAAGCCGTTCCATACTTGTTCCATTTGAAGTTGGATGTCATAAATGTAAGCATGCAGGTTCAGCTGGATGACTTGGATCTAAGTGATAAAGGTTTACAGGATTTGGCTGTCGGCTTTTAAAAGCAGGAAACTTAAAGGATTTGTCTCTCTCTCTTTTTTTTTATGAATTCAGAAGGTACCACATTGCAAAATGTTTTACTACAGCTTCAGGTCCTTTTTCTTAACTTCTTCATGGGGTTTTGGGGAGTAGGAGGGGGAGGCATGTTTTTTTGTTTGTTTGTTTTTGTTTTGTATTAGTGATACTGAGATCTCAAGAAACGCATGGATCCTGTTAGTCTGTGAATGCTTCTGTTATGCTTTTAGGCTGTCACACTAGGTGTGTTGCATTTTTTGCCCTAAGTATTACTGTTCGCTTGCAAGGAAATGCAGACCTTTGAATTCAAAATTAGGACAAGTGGAAATCTGTGAAAAATGCTCAAATTTGTGGTAACTTCTCTCCTGCCATTTGAAAAGCTTTAATTGAAATCTGACACTTTTGAAGTGAAAGGCCAGGGTCGATGTGCACCTTTTATAGACTAACACATGCACGCATGTATATGTGTATATATGTTAGTCTGTAAAGGTACATATTTACCCTGACCTCTCACTCAGGGTATTTTTAAGAGCCTTATTTGTCCTATGTAACTTTTTTTAGATCAAATAAATATAAGGGGAAAATCTGCATAATATGAGTCTGTATGCCATTTATCTACTACTTTGAATCTCTGACTGAAACTTTCCAGTGACAATACTCATATTTTAAAGCAAGCAGAGCAGGGAAAAGTGGCATCTTTGCTAGTTGCTATTACATCGTGGCAAGACCACAGTATTGTAGATAGTAGAGTTTGGACTCTGAAACCAAAAGGTAGCCTTTGCAAGTCCGTAGAATCCCACTGTTTTTAGCTGAATGCTTGATATTTCCGTTTCTGTTGAGGGTGCCTTAAATGTGGATGCTGTTTTATTTGAATAGTAAGTCCTGACAATTATAGATTGCTGTTTGAATAAAGCCTGCTTACCTGTGTTCTAGCTGTAAACGATCCATCCTGATATCTTGCATCTTAAATTACAGGATTTGGCTAGATAAGAATCCATAGGTTTTGGCAAGTTAATGTAGATTGTAGGTGAAACCACTTCTTTGGAAGGAAGCCAACTGAGTCTCAAATGTCTAAAGTTTCTGTTAAAAAATGTTTAATTTAGTAATTTGTCATTACATAAATGTGGGCTGTCAAAGCTGTACTTTTTGTACATTTTATTTAAAAACTAAAGATGAGCTACAAGCAAGACAAAAGGTCCAGGCAAGTGGTGTGGTGAAATTCTTCATGCCAGTGCTGTTAAACTGAAGTTATGATTTGCTTATTTTGTAGCAGCTTCTTAAGCAGTGGTATACCAGTGCATTATGGTTGTGCTCAAAGTCTAATCAGGATTTGAGGTGAACATTGTGCAAACACAAATTAGGTGGCCTCTGCCCTGCACAGCATGCGACTTAAAATACTCTCCCACAGCATGCAGCATATAAGTAAGCTAACAAACTCCTATAAACACAAATGTTCCCAGCAACTCCCCCTTAAAATAAAAACAAGATACAGGAAAGACGTTTTGCACTATATTTCATCTTGTTGTAACAGGGCTTGAGCTTGCAGACTGCACCAAATAAACTAGAAAGTAGGCTACATCATCTTTGTATTCACCTCCCTAGAATAGCAGGTGAATATTGCAGCTTTTGTAAACATGACTCATTTAAAAAAATTAAATCTGATCAAGATCCTAAAGAAGAGACTATGAATTCTTGGAGGTTTTATGAAAGGATACTTCAAAGTGTGATGAACCAAAGGAAGTGGGGAACTTGCATTGAAAACGTCTTTTGTTTAGGACAGAGGGGTAAAGTTATGGCCCTCCAGGTGTTACCTGGTGAATGTTTTTACTCTTTCCCCCTTGCTCTGACTGCAACAGCAGCCAGAGTCTCCTTCTCCCACCTCTGATGGATGCTTCTTACCCCCACTCCAGAGGGCAGGGCAGTGTGGGAGCTGAGGGGTTCACAGGCATATGGTATTGAAGCAAAAAAACAGAAGCAAAACCCACCATTGCTACACAGTTGAAAAAGTTGGTGAATTGCATGCGAATGAAGGAAGTGAACCTTGTATGTTTATTGCCCCCACAGGGGAGACACTTATTTCCTTTGTGACTTGGTCTAATATTTGATGACATTTATATGACTAACTGCACTTACAGAATAATACTTCTGTCTCCCCAGCTATGGAAGAATATAAGTTGGGAGATGAATAGTGAAAGGGCAAAAGCACAATGATGTGTTTAAATTTTATGTCAGAATTTTAAATTGTCCGAGTCATTTTAATATTTGATTTTTCTTACTGATTTGGATTACTGGCTTTCCTTTTCTCCTAAGGAGGAACAGTTCCTTTTAGGGTACATGCAAGTGAACAATGTCAGGTTTGTAATTAGTAGTGTTTGTTTTCTTTTACCATCAGAGACATTAAGAATCTTAAATTGTCTGGCTCTCATAGCTTGTGTCACAGATCAGTTTTCATGTTCTCTTTGGCTGTAAAAGTGATTTTAAACAGAAAAAGGAATCCATGAACTGTAGTACTGTAAGTGTGTTTGTGGTTCTTGATGGCTGCATTGTTTTTCAAAGGGATGAGAATAGATGGTAAAAATGGTAAGATGTGTATATATACAAATAAGCTTTAATATACAAAGAGGTATATTTTTGGTGTATATGCTTTTAGCTAATCTGCCAAGTATCATTCCCCGCCCCCCCCCCCCTTTTTTTTTTGTGAGTAACTAGTGGTAGCGGGCAGGTAATGTTTTGATTTAGCCTTCTTTTCTGAGCTATACTTGATCAACACTGCTCCACAAGAAGTATCTAAGTCTCCTCTATAAATCTGTATTTTGGCACTCTGAGGTGATTTTTTTTATTTTTGTTTATTTTTTATTTTGATGTCAGATGGAATATGTCTGATGGAATAGCTGTTGTGCTTTCCCATGTACTCTTTTTGGGGAGGTGGGGGGTTGGTTTGGTTTTTTTTTAATATGGAGACTGAAATTTCTATAGAAAGTTTCTGGATCCTGTCATCTTTACAGAGCAACATTTCCCAGAAAAATTGAGTGTAATCTTTGAGATTCAAGACTGGCAAGTGATACTTTTTAACACTGCCAAATAAATTTACCTGGTTTTCATGTTTTAAGCTAATTTGTTGACAATATTTCATAGATTTCATAGACATTAGGGCTGGAAGGGACCTTGGAAGATCATCGAATACAGCCTCCTGCCCCAGGGCCAGGAAGTCAACTTGGGTCAAAGGATCCGAAGAAGATAAGTGTTCAAATGTTTCTTAAAAGAGTCCAGAGTAGGTGCTTGCACTACCTCTGGAGGGAGTCTATTCCAGGCCTTAGGGGCTCTGACAGTAAAAAAGTTTTTTCCCTATATCCAGCCTAAAATGGTCTTGGAGGAGTTTGTGACCATTAGACCTTGTCATCCCTTGGGGCGCTCTGGTGAACAGGCGTTCCCTCAGATCCTGATCACACCCCTGATGTACTTATAGGCTGCCACCAGGACACCCCTGAGCCTGCACATCTCCAAACTGAAGAGTCCCATGGCTCTCAGCCTCTCATCATAAGGCGTGTTCTCTTGCCCTCTGATCATGCGCGTGGCTCTCCTCTGGACTCACTCAAGCTTCTCCACATCCTTCTTGAATTGTGGAGCCCAGAGTTGGATGCAGTACTCCAGCTGCAGCCTCACCAAGGCTGAGTACCGTGGGAGGATGACATCCTGAGATTTGCTTGAGAAGCATCTATGGATGCAAGCCAGAGTTGTGTTTGCTTTACCAGCTGTGACATCACATTGGTGGCTCATGTTCTTCTTGTTGTCAGTCGTGACCCCCCAAGTCCCTTTCGGCCATGGTGCTAGCAAGCGTAGCACTGCCGAACCTGTAAGTGTGCTACGGGGTTTTTTTCCCTCCCGAGGTGGAGTACCTTGCATTTTTCCATATTAAATATCATCAGGTTTTTATCTGACCACTTTCTAAGCCTATCGAGGTCAGCCTGGATCACCAGCCTATCCTTGGGTATGGATGCTCTACTCCAAAGTTTGGTGTCATCAGCAAACTTGGCCAGTCCGTTTCTGACACCAGTGTCCACAGCGTTAATAAAGACATTAAAGAGGCAAAGCCTTGCGGGACACCACTGGTCGTGGAGCACCATGATGATTCACTTCTGTCAACTACCACTCTCTGGGTCCGACCTCGAATCTCATTCCCTAGCCATTGGACTGTGATGTAGCTGAGGCTGCAGTTGGCCAATTTTTCCATGAGGCGATCATGGGACACCAGATCAAAGGCTTTTTTAAAGTCCAGATATATGACGTCAATCTCTTCTCCCTTATCTGGGTGATGTATCACCTGGTCATAGAAGAAAATGAGATTGGTCAGGCAAGACATCCGCAACAAACCCGTGTTGGCTATCCCTCAGGCTGTTGCCATCACTCAGCATGTCAAGAATGGTCTCTTTGATAATTTTTTCCAAAATCTTTCCAGGGATTGAGGTCAAGCTGATTGTCCTGTAATTCCCCAAATCTACTTTCCTCCCTTTCTTGAAGATAGGCACCATCTTAGCATTCTTCCAATCTTCGGGTACTTCATCTGAGCGCAATAAGTTCTTGCATATCTTTGCCAATGACTGGGTTGTGATGTTTGCCAGCTCCTTAAATGCTCTGGGGTGCAATTTGTCAGGACCAACTGACTTGAAGGTGTCCATCCTCTTAAGGTGTTCCTTTTCAAGGTCTACACCGATGTTGGGTATAAATTCACCCTCATCCTGGCCATCCCACATCATGTTAAGTAGGGTGGTCCCTTTGGGCTGGTGAAAAACTGACGCAAAGTACCCATTAAGCAGGTTGGCTTTTTCCTGTGTGCCAGTTGTCAGTTATCCCATTTGGTTTAGCAAGGGGTCCAGTGTTGCCCTTACTTTTTTTCCAACTCTCCACATATCTGAAAAAGCACTTTTTATTGTCCTCGATACGTGTAGCCAGTTGGAGTTCAGTTGCAGCCTTGGCTTTCCTGGTTTGTTCCCTGCAGCTACGGACCAGTGCAGAATACTCCTCCTCAATAGTGATTCCTGTCTTCCATCCTTTATAAGCCTCTCTTTTTTAGATGTAGGAGGTCCACAAGTTCACTGCTCAGCCAAAGGGGTTGCTGTGCCCTTTTGCTACCTTTCCTCCAAGATGGGATGGACATCCCTTGTGCTTTCAGGATCACTCCCTTAATGGCCTTGATAACAAGCCTCCTGAGCTTATCAAAGTCAGCTTTTCTAAAGTCGAGGACTTCTGCATTGCTGACTGACTTGCCAGCTTTGGGATGAATATTAAAAGTGATCAGCTCGTGGTCACTCTCTCCCAGCTTTCTTTAGATTCTTAGGTCATGACTAGATCATCCCTTTTGGCCAGTACCAGGTCCATCAGTGCTTTACCTCTTGTCAGTCCATAGACTTCTTGAGTCAGGTAGAGCCCGTCCATGCACATGAGGAAGCTTTGTGACTGTTCAGATTTGGCCAGGTGCTCTTCTGATGAGATGTCTTGGTAGTTGAAGTCTCCCATGATAACCATGCACTGAGAGCATGTAGTTTCATCCAGTTTCCTGGCGAATTTCTGGTCAAGCTCTTGTTCCTGATTAGGAGGTCTGTAGTAGACTCCTACCATTGTGTTCCCTGTGCCACTTTCTTCATGTATGTTAACCCAGAGGCTCTCCAGTTGTCTTCCATGGGGCCAATGTAAGGTTGCATGGATGTCTAGCTTTCCTTGACATTTCTTTTAAAAATAAATAAAATTAAATAATAATAATAAAGAGTAGATAGGGGTGGGATGGGGGTCAATCATCTGGGTACCAAAAGCTGAATAGACACAATACTATGGTTCTGAAAGTGAACTAAGTTTACCCTGCTGAGTAATGCCTAGACTGCTTCCAGTACCTGATGTTCAGTCATCTCTGCATGCCTCTGTAGTATGTATTGTAAACATGCTTTAAATGTAAGGGGTTACCTCACCTTACCTAGTCATGCAGTTGGAGATGTCAGGGTGGCAAGACCTACACAAGAAGACCTCCATGTACCAGATGGAAGATTGTACCCAAGTCCCTTTAACAACTGGTTAAGGGACTTGGGTACTGGCTAACAGCTGGTCAGACCACAGCTGGAGTACTGTGTCCAGTTCTGGGCACTGCATTTCAAGAGGGCTGTGGAGAATCTGGAAAGGGTCCAGAGGAGCCCACTCATATGGTTGGGGGCCTCCGTGGCCAGCCCAATGAGGAGAGGCTGAGGGACCTGAATCTCTTCAGTCTCCACAAGAGGAGACTGAGGGGGGATCTTGTGGCTGCCTACAACCTTATCAGGGGCCACCAGCAGGGACTCGGGGAAAGTCTGTTCACCAGGGCCCCCCTTGGAGTCACCAGGAACAATGGCCACAAGCTGAGGGAGGATAGGTTTAGGTTAGATATTAGGAAGAACTACGTCACTGTAAGGTTGGCCAGAGCCTGAAACAGGTTCCCCAGAGAGGTGGTGCTCTCACCTTCCCTGGAGGTCTTCAAGAGGAGACTGGACAGGCACCTGGCTGGGGTCTTATGACCCCTCCCACCCCCAGTGCTCCTTCCTGCCCAGGGCAGGGGGTTGGACTAGATGATCTGTCTAGGTCCCTTCCCACTCATTGATTCTATGACGCTGAGGTGGGCAAAATGCAGCCTGTGAGCTGGATTTGGCCTGCTAGGCAATTCCCTCCGAAAGGAGTACTTTCAGGGCAAAGGTCAGGGGTTAGGGACTGCACTTTTGGTCTCTAGATGGCAACCAGGGGGTGGGGCATCTGTCAAGGGGCAGGGCTACCCGTGCAGCCCTTGGTAGCATACCAAAACTCATTAAGTGAGTTAAGGGACCTGGTGACTGTCTATAAACTCACTAGGGGGGACCAGAAGGGTTTAGGGGAGACACTGTTTCCCCTAGTGCCCCCTGGCATGACAAGGAACAATGGACACAAATTACTGGAGAATAGGTTTAGATTAGACATCCTCAAGAACCACTTCACAGTTAGGGCAGTTAGGAGCTGGAACCAACTTCCTAGGAGATGGCTCCTACCCTGGGGATCTTTAAGAAGAGGGTTGATGACTACTTGGCTGGACTCATTTGAATCCAGTCTTTTCTCCCGCCCAGGCGGGGGGTCGAACTTGAAGATCTACAAGGTCCCTTCTGACCCTGCTTCTATGATTCTATGATAAGTGGCCCACCAGCGGAAATAATTGCCCACCCCTGCCCAATAACATGAACTAATGGCTGTATCTGTGATTTGGGACCCGGATTCCTTGTCTCCCTTCCTGCTGGTCATGGATTGAGGCACCGGATGCAGTGTGAAGGCTGCCGCACTGGAATGTGTGGTAGGGAGATTCTGGGCCCAGCTTCTTCCCACTACTCTTACCTTGAACACTGCCACCCACCCACCTCCATTCCTGATGGAAATAGGTAAAAAGACCTATGAGAAATATATTAACTAGTGGTAAGACACCTAATATGCAGCCTAAATTTTTTCACGTACAAGCCCAGTGGTCCAAAATGGTAAGAAAATAAAATATTAAAATGAATTTTAAAATGAGATTCACTCCTTTTATGCAGAAGTCCAGTGTTTGGGATCAAATGCTTGAACAAATCTGTTCCCAGCAGGCATCTTTGTGGAAAGCTGAGGCTATTAAGTGGGGAAAAAGGATACCTCTTTGCAGGTGGTGGTTAGAATAAATACAGGGTCAGCAACTTCTCCTTTATTGCCTTAAACTTTCTGTAGGTCTCTCACGCTGCCTTGTCTGGCGTGAGCCTTCCTAGTGATGCTAGGTTTTCCTGATGTGGAAGCAAAAGGGCTACATCTAGTTTCTTATCAAATGAGGTTACTTGACATTGCCAGAGGGGCTATGAAGCTTTGTCCTATTCCCAGTCTTGGCAACCCAAGGAAAAGAGACAACATGAATGTAAGAATCAATTTTGAGATTGGAACGGTGTGCCCCTTCCCCACCATTCCTGTTGTTTGCTTCCTAGTTAGGGCTCTATTCTGCTTTTCCCCTGTCTGAAATATCTGAAGTCTTGTAGTGGATCTTTAAGACAAGAATGGCTGATAACCAGAGCGTTCCTATTTTACTGTTCTCAGCCAATTGTTTTGCATGTGGACAGTAGCTGCTTTCCAACTTCGTATGCTACCATTTGATCTTGCATGTGCTCCCTGGGTCTCTCTTTAGGACTGGTAGCAATAATACTGGGTTTAGGGGGGGAAAAAGATTTGTTTTTCTTCTTGGTTCTGATCAGGATTCTCTATTGAGGAAAGAGCTGAAGCGAACACCCAGAATTATAGGTTTCCTAGGATATCTTGGATTCAAGATAAAGGAACAGAGGGTTCCAGGCAAATCAGTCATGGGTTTGGGCTGAGGATAGTTACAGCTGAATACAAAAGTCTCATTTCAGAAGAGGAAGATGACCATAATGGAAACAAATAGTGTCACAGAAAGATCCAGTTCTTATTGAAGTCTGCTAGGAATTCTGTTACCACACACAAGTATACTTCAATGAGCCCGAGTCCATATGGTCCAGTAATTCAGCATATGCCATCTGCTTCTGTCATCTCACCATTGCCAGAAATTAGCCACAGGACCTTCTTCATGGGAATGAATCCCAGAGAGAAAACACTGCATCCAGCAGCTGGAAGACCATGATGAGCTGAGAACTCGGAGCAGTGGTTCTGTCCTACATAACTGACTAAACATGTCTACAGTTAGTATGCCTGATTGTGTTCCCAGTCAGTATGAAAAACCCCTATTGGCTCTACCCCAAAGAGTCTCCTTTCCTGGGTGGAACAGAGCTTCCTGTGTGTATGTGCTCTGCCCAAGAAGGTTTAATGAAAACTAAGACTTGCATAGCAGAAGTTGAGTTAGCAAAGTGGCTTCTAAACCCAAAAATATCTTGCTCTTTGTAAGTCGGTTTGGTGGGTTATTTGATCTTTTTGCATCTGAAAGATAGTGTCTTGCAGTCTCTGTCAAGCCACTGTCAGTGCCTCATACAGTATGCGGTATTGAATGCTATTTTACAAAACTGGAAGAGGTCCTTGCTTGTATTTGCACATTTTCCAGTTTCCCCAAGACTATACAAAAACTAGAAATGGGAGAAAAGGAGAGAGACTTCTTATGACTGTTTTTTATTCAAACAGGTAGTCCACATAAAAATATTTTTTTCTAATTTGTTTTCTGTAGTTAAACAAACTCCAGCCCTTGCAAAGGCCAGAAATGTCAAGGCAGAAGTCTTGTCACATACTAAACAGGTATACTGGACTGCAATTAATAGTAATTCACCAAATTTTCAACATTCTGTGTCTGGTAGTGGGTAAGCAATAGGGCTGTGTGAAGCTTTGTGTGCTGATTCAATTCGGAGGAGATTCAGACCGATTCAGCAACCAAATTTCTAAATCCGAATCGAATCAGAAGACCAGTAAAAAGGTCCAAATCAATTTGAAGTTCTCCAGATCGACTTGGAAAAGATTAGGAGAGATTCGGAGATTTGGGCAGTCCCTGCTCGCCACCACAGGGAGCTGGACCCGGACTCCATGCCAGTAAGGGGGTGGGGTGCGGGGCCTGGAGAAGGGGGGAGAGGACCATGGGGGGGCCCCCTCCAGGCACCATCCCCTGCCTGCTCTCCCAGCCCTGTCAAATAGCTACCCCCCCCCCGACCCCAGCGCTCCAGCTCTTTAAAAAAAAAAAAAAAAAAAAAGCCCTGCATTCACTGGCTTCTGCAGCTGCTGTCAGGGCTTCTGGGGGCTTGTGGCAGAGCCCCCAAGTAGGGACAGCATGGATCGTCCCCCCACCTGGCAGGAACCAGTGAGTGCTGGGCTTTGTTGTTGTTTTTTTTAAGAGCCAGGAGCTGGGGCTGGGCGGGGCAGCCATTGACAAGGATGGGAGAGTGGGTGGAGGGTGGGGCCTGTTTGATTCGGAGATTTGGCTGCGGCCGAATCTCCAAATCGGATTTGACTGAATTGATTCGGGGCAGTGATTCAAATCACTGAATTGAATCGCTGTCCCCTTAATCAGCCGAATCCGAATCCAAAGGGAATACTAGCCACTTGGCACAGGCCTAGTAAGCAACTACATTTGAGCTCCTATTTTGATACTGTATCAAAATATAACAGGAACAGAAAAGTGATGTTTCTCTCCACAGTATTTTGATAGATACTGGGATATCATGTAAAGACATAGTCATGTGTTATAAAAGAATGTTGAAAATTAGCAGGAGAGCCAATGTGAGATGATAGCTGAAGAACATGCTTAAGTGGAAGGTTTAAAAAAATCAATCTGTTTATCAAAAAGAAGATTGAAGAGTGATTTGGTTATACCTTCATGTGGAGAGAATATAGACTTCTAGTCTTCCTAGCTATTGAAGGCAGGCATGGCAAGATTGAATTAATGAATGAATGACTGGAAACTGAAGACAGGCTTTCAGAATAGAAATAAAACTTATACTTTTAACAGTGAGTTTAACTTACCAATGCAGCAAACTATCAAGGGAAATCCAGGATTTCCCATCTTCTGATGTCTTGAAATCAAGACTGGGTCCCCTTTTGGAAATCATGCTTTAGCTGACCACATTTTTGTTTTTAGTGCAGAGGTAACTGGGTGAAATGTAGTGGCCTGCTTTACAAGACAGTAGATGATTTAATGTTCCTTCCCGTCTTGCTCTCAAGTGATACTTGCATAGCTCTTAAAGAGCTCTCATGATGTCTAATGCATACTGATTAAACTGTCTCCCCTTTCTTGTTCTAGCACATAATCTCCAACTATGTCTTCCACTTAACCTTTTTCTATTTTACCCTTAAAGGTACTCATTATCAGTTTTGAAAAAAGTGTAAGAGCTGTCTAGAGCATCCTGTTGGCAAACTTCTGTGGGGGCAGTAAATGATTAGAACACAAATTCCAGTTGGTGAGGCACAATGTTTAATTAAAATTATTCTGTCAGTTACAGGATGTAGTCCTGAAATGCTAAAAGGCTTGGATCATCCTTACTAGCCACAAAGATTATATCGCTATTGGCCCTGGGAAAAACTGGCATTTACTACAAAAGTTACATAGACCAACTAGTAATATAGTAGGACCCAAATTCTTTATAGGATTAGGTACCTTACCTCCGTGTGAAGATGACAGTTCGCGAACTAGACGGGGCTGGGGCTGGGTGTCTGTGTGTGCAGTATAGCTATATGGAACCACTAAGGTGCTCTAGCAGTTGACTGTAGCTTTTTATGTCAAAGGGTGATGCTAATCCCGTCAGCTGCATGGGACCACTTATGAGCTCTTGCTTAGAGGAGAAGTAGCATGCTTTGAAGTAAAAATCGCAGCAGTTAGCTGAACAGGTCCATTCTTAATTTGGCAACCATGGTGAATTAAGCAGGTTGTGAATCTTCCTCGTGGGAAAAAATGGGGATTATGTAATATCAGAAAGCTTTTGCAAAGAGTTCTGGATCCTAGAACATTTCCACTAGCAGGCTGAAATGTTCTCCATCACCTTCCAGCTGCAAAGCTGAGATTTAAGCTTCAAAAAGTACTGAAAAGATAAGGAAGACAATAAACTGTTCTATGGATAAACTCAAATAAATGTGAGGAATATTCTACAACAGTAGACCACAGCGGAGCACCACAAAGAAAACATTGAGGAAAATTTGGAAGACGTTAGACCAGTGGTGGGCAATTATTTGGGCTGGAGGGCCACTTACAGTGCTGACCTGGCATGGCAGCAGGAGAGATGGTTGATTCTGTCCAGTCTTGGGCCCTTCTGCCCCTGCACCCACTGCTGGGGTTGCTCCACAGAGTGGGCAGGCAGAGTCTCAATGGAAACCAACCCAGAACCCCCACAAGCAGGGCACACTCAGATGGGATGGGGGCCTCAGGCAGGGAGCGTCGTCCGGGAGCAGAAGTAATAATGGCAGAGCATACCACAAATGCACCACCCAAAAAGATGGACAGAACTAATGAAGGCACTTTATGATCTTCACATGCACATGCCAAAAAAGAACAAGCCCCAATAGCTACATTCTTGGAACTAGACAGAATGCTAGAAAGGAAGGAAGAGTATCTGGAAAGCATGTTTTTACAGTTGAAATCTGGTCTTCTAATGGAAATTCCAAAACATACCTACTTAAATTCATTATTCAGATATACACATAAGGAAAGCTTCTAGATGACTTCAAGAAATCAGCCCTCATTCCTGTACCAAAAGTTGCCAATGCTAAACATAGTAGAAAAGATCTGACTATACGCTTGATTTAAACCATGCTCTTTACAGCGTTGATGAAAGTTGTTGCAAGACTATATCAACCTATTAAGACAATGAATCAGCAAAAGTCAGTTGAAAAGGCTTTTTATTAAGATCCAGCCTGATAAACTAACGCACGTTCTTATGTTGGCTCTCAAGATTTCCACTCAACATAAACATTTTTTAAAAATTGAACTAGGGTAGGAAGTAGATATGTGAATAAACTTAGTGTAGCATCAAGGAAGAAGAATTCACCCTTGGTGTGCAGTCTCAAAGATCATGCAACATATGCACAAGAAAGTGCTTTGATTCCAAATGGGAAATCCAGACTAGTGGAAACACACTGACCTCTTTCCAGTAGTTTCAACTAGAGTATAACTCCAGAATATGCTTAGTGCCTTGAACAATACAGGTTTCCTTCACTTTATGCAGGTTTTATATGTGCAAATTCACTCTTATGCGATGACCCTTTTTATACCAAAAATTTGTTATATGGGAGGTAAATTCACTCTTATGCGACTGGTGTGGTGCAGGCCTGCAGTCGGCTGCTTTATCTGCAGTGCATTGTGGGAGTGACACACACCAAAATATAGTCTCCTGTGTGGATCTGTGCTCCTCACTCGTTGTCCGCAACACGTTTCTGTACTTGCCATCCCCATTATGGTAACATTCACCACCACCCTGTGCTTGTGTGTATTGTCTGCTGTTGGCGAGTACCAAAATTGCTTTGTAAAAGTGGTAGAAATTGGTCTAGGGGTCAGTACAGTCGAGGTTTTGGAACATATCGCTATTTGTCACCTTGTAAAATGGGTTCCCTTTATGTGAATTTGAGTTGCACGCCATTTTCCAGGAACACATGTACATCATAAAGCGAGGGAAAACTGTACCAGCAAGCAGTATGGTAGGACCAAATGTTAAAGCTATCATGCATTTCAGTAAAGCAAAGGTAGGAATTGTCCGTAGCATGATGGCCAAATGGTCAGCTAAATGAAGAGACTTGTTTGCATAATAAGTTTGATATAGAAGTTAAGGCTAGTTCTGGCCAAGAGTTCATTTTGCAATTCCAGAGTTTTGTGTTAGAGAGAGCTCAATTTATACATCCACCTGAGATTACTGAAATGTTATCTATTCAACTTCCTGCCATAGTTATAAAAGTTCAAGACTTAAAATGTTCTTATTCATCCCTGGTGTTCTTCCATGACATCAGAATTCAAAAATATTGAAAATGGGCTGAACGTTCAGAACCACAAAAGTAGGTATTGCGAAGGATGAATTTAAGGCACTGCTATCTAAAATACTAGGTTAAAAAAAAGTAATTTTTGTATTTGTATGCATAGCAATAATTTTTCTAGGGTGACATTTCTTAACAGTTGTCAAAGGACTTTATTTTAGCATGTGCACGGAATAAAAGGAAAACCAACAGAGGTGAGAGGGGTGTAGAAGTATTGCAAAGGGGAGAGATTCAGAAGTGAGCAGACATTTTGTGGCTTTGTAATGACTGTAAAAGATGGAAGGTGGTGGGCAACAACCAGTGAACTGGAAGTGTTGGAATAAGCATACTGGTGAACAGAATAGCATTCCTGAAATAAAACCACCCTCTCATTCCCTCCGGGTTATTTTACTAGGAATGTTGGTAAAATTGTCACCCCTCTCAATAGGTCTTTCAGGATTAGGCTTCGCTTCTGTGTATTGCAGTTACAGGCATGAGACTAAAAGATTAGTGAGGAAGGTAGAATTATAATTATTGATTTTGTTAGCATAGCAATGTAGACTATCCAGTGCTCAGTGTCACACAGACCTTTGCATATTTTGTTTACACTTCCCTTTAGTTTTGAGCCTCAGTATTTAGCTCTAATCCGATGAGAAAACAATGGCTAAATCTATCACACTGCAGTTTACTTGTGGCTTGCCATCTTTCTGCTTGATTGCTGCTGAACAGGCTAGTTTTGTTATGGTGGAATTTTCCTGCTGTTCCACTAAATGCACCAAGTACCAGGAACAAATGGATTTGTATTACTTTGTGCTTTATTATACTTGGCAGAATGAACTAACTGGTCAAGAAAGGGTGCTGTGAAATGTCATGTGTAGCTGGGAAGGAGGTTGTTGGAAAAGCTTTCTAAAAGTCCTAAAAAAAAACTGGTTTACTATGAAAAGCTGTAGGGATTTCAAATCCACTGACCTGGTGCCAGGGTAGAGTGGTTCAACTGTAGAAACTCAACTTTTGCTGTATGTTGAAAGAACATAATTGACAGGCTGACCAGCTGTAGGCTGTGGAAACATGTTTGTACAATGTGACACCAGCTACTCCTGGTAGGCAGTGAATCTACCATGTATGTGGCAGTGATTCTTTTGCTTGCAGGTTTTATTTTAGCCTGTTTAGATAGGCAAACCTGGCAGTGGCAAAATGCACTAGGAGTAATTAGCCAACTGGATTTGGCTTAGTTTAGGAAAACCTTCTCAAAGCCTGAACACCTGTTGAAACTGGTATTATTATCCAATATTTCAAGCATTTCCTCTCTAAAGAAAAAGAATATGCCAAAACAACTGCAGTATTTTATTAGCTATCTTTATTCTCAGCGGTTGTGTTCAAAACAAATGTTTGTCAGCAAATTAACTAGACAGTGGGACTATAATGAGAGCGAGTGGGTGGGTACCATTTGCAGTCTGCAATCTCATTTTATATTTGACATAACTGAGTGTATGTTTCTAGTCCAGCAGCTGCCTGGGAGCCTCTGCTATTAGATGAATTGTTCCCTTTTGATCGTTTTTGTTTTTTTAAAATAGTTTTATTTTTATCCTTGCCAAGACCTTTGAAGAGAAGGTATAAGTTCCCTCTACTACACACACAAATATAAACTAAAAATAAGTTCCCTGGTTGTTGCTTGAACAAAAACTTTGATTTATTTTTGGGTAAGGAATTCCAGTGACTGCTGACGATGATTCTGCTGGAGCTGTCACTTTAACTTGGAAAGGTTTTGCTATGTTTTTGAAGGAATGTCAGAGCACATAAGATATTGGGATATCAAGGCCACCTTTCAACATTTCTAAATTTGAGGACTTATTGCATTTCCTTTTTTCAATTCTTGCTGTTTTTACCTGACTCCTTCCCCTGTTCTCTCAGATCAGTCATTTCATTCTCTTATCCTACTTCAATCTTTTGGGGACCTACTTTTGAGAAAATAAACAATATTTCTTTATAGTTTGACTATAACCAAAATATGTAGTATAGTAATACTAGCAAGTGCTGCTTTATCAGTAATTATCTAAAGCTTCTAAAGCATATAAAACAAAAAATTATAGTACTGCATATATTCCACTTCAAAATTTGAGAGTTTAAAAAGGTGATCAGTGGCTAAATTTGCATCCCAACTGAATGATCTGTCTTTTTCTATACTATCTAGCATCAAGGTGCAAAATGTTCAGTACAGTATTTTAATTGGAGAGTCCAGTACAGATTTCTGAAAATTGTTGATCATCCCTGATCCTTCTAAATACTAAGGAGGAAGACCTACTAGCTTTCTCCTTCTAAAAAACGAAACAAAAAGCAAACATTTAGCCATGAATTTGAAACATCGTTGCCTTGAATGCATTACATAACTTTGGCCCTTCTCCTAGAGTACTGGCTCTCAACCAGAGTGCTGCTGCCTTGAGATCCTTTCAGGAGTGCCATGCAGTGTTAACATGTTAGCAGGGATGGGCAAAATTCAGTCTGCGGGTCAGCTCTGGCCCACCAAGGCATTTTGTCCAGGTCCCAGCTGGTCCCTTGCCTGCACCCAACCCAGGCGTGGGGGCAGCTTGGGCTTCAGCGCATACAGCCCATCTCACCATCCTCAAGTGTGCAGTAGGGCTGGGAGTGGGATGGTGGCCAGACTCTCTTCTCAGCAGCCCCCACAGTTGTGGCTCCTTCAAGCTGCCACTACCAGTCTCTGCTGCCAGCCTTGGTCCCATTGGACAGAGTGGGTGGGCAGGATCCCTAAGGAGATTAGCCTGGGACCCACACGGGCAGAGCATGCTTGGATAGGCAGATGGGATATGGCTGTGGGCAGGCAGAGAGCAGCATCTGGGAGCAGGATGGGCAGGCGAGGCCAGGGCTGGGATTGGGATCGCAGGGCAGTGACAGTGTGGGGCCAGGGCAGAGCCATGATCCAGTGCCTGCACAGCCCTATGATGGGCGCCATTTCCACTGACAGGGGCAAGCAGGGAGTGAATTGTGGCTCTACCCCATGCCCCAGCCCTGCAGTGTCATGGCCTTGTGATCCTGGCATTGTCCTGCCCTGTGTGCCCACCCATCCTGCTTCTGGATGCCATTTTCTGCCCACCCACAGCCCTATCCCATCTGCCCGGCCACATGCCCTGCCTCATTGAGTCTCAGCCACTCTATAGAGACCCCAGGATTGCTGGGCAGTGATGGTACAGGGCTAGGACCTGATCCACTCCCTGCGCTGCACAGTCCTCCCCACAGAACCAGCACCCATTGCAGGGGCATGTGGGGAATGGATTTCAGCTCTGCCCCAGGTCGCAGCCCTGCACAGTCACCACCCCACAGTCCCAGCCCTAACCACCTGTCCCACTCCTGCATACTGCTCCCTCCCTGCCTGCCTGCAGTCTCCTCCCATTTGTCCAGCCAAGTGTGGGGCAGAGCCACTTAAGGAGTTTTGGTGAGCTGTCATGGTGTTCTCCAGCCCAAATAATTGCCTACCCCTGATGTTAGGTGTATAAACATGATTCACAAGCTAAATATAGAGATTTTAAATAGGAATCTGTAGTATTTTAAAGCATTTTGACTTGTTGTCGTCTTCCTGAGCTCTTTGCAAGAAAATAATTGCTCTATTTTTCTGTAGTAAAAAACAGAGAGAGAATTAAGATCTGATATTACTCTGAGGGGTGCCTTGCGTCTATAAAGATTGAGAGCCACTGCCCTAGACAACACTACAGCTAGCCAAATAGTCATAGAACAAGATTATAAGTAAACGTACAATCTGGCTATATTGGCATGTGTATTTTGTTTGTGTTTCTGGTGGGGTGGAAGGCTTTGCCATAAAAACAGAGTGTTTGCTGTAACATGTTGTTCACTGACTTCAGGCCCAGGAGGATGCTGAGAAACTGCGTTCAGTTGTGATGCCAATGGAGAAGGAGATTGGAGCTTTAAAGGAGAAACTGATAGAAGCTGAAGAAAAAATAAAAGAACTGGAGGCTTCAAAGGTGAGACAAAATTTCAACTCTGCTGCTTGCACCATTGCTTGTTCCACTGATGGATG
The DNA here is from genome assembly GCF_052110815.1 of Crocodylus siamensis. NCBI lineage: Eukaryota > Metazoa > Chordata > Crocodylia > Crocodylidae > Crocodylus > Crocodylus siamensis. The sequence continues at coordinate 23,439,230 of NC_143407.1, forward strand.
CAACAAGTGACAAACTGCAACAGATACACAAACTGAGATCTCGTATGAAGTGCTACACCACAACTTATCGTTGTCCTCGTACATAATACTTGTTCTATACATACTAAGTGCGTTTGTCTTGAGGATATGGTTACATGCACAAACTATCCAGGCATAATCTAAATTATGTGAGCTTGGTAAAACACCTGTAAAAATAAAGCACTAAACAGATGGGCATACTGTGTTTGTCCCTTTCCATCAAGCTCAGATTGCACTAAGGGGCTTCTAAGTCCATGAAAGTTTTGCAGTTATGCTTTTATAATCTAGAACTGGGACTTCCCCTTCATAGTTTATTTTGACTTTTAGTAGATCAGACTGCTCATAAAACAAGGTATTAGGTCCAATTTGTTTGTCTTGCATTGACTCTTTTTAGCAGCACCTTTCAAACTTTGCTTAGAGTATAAATCAGTTCTCTAAAACTCCTACTTGCTCTCTCAGGCATGCCAGAAGACATGTTTGACCCAAATTTCTCTATTGGGGAATGCATGGTTATTGGTTGTAGCTGTGTTGGTCTAAGGATATAGGCAGGCAAGGTTCTTTGGGTAGATGTGATATCTTTTATTAGACCAACTAAATGGCTGGAAAAAAGTTCTTCTCAAGCTTTCGGGCACAAACGTCCTTCTTCAGGCATTGAGAGACTCTGCTGTTGTTCTGAGTTCTCCAAGGTAGAAAAGAAGCCAAAAGTATTAGAAGAAGTCTGTGAAAATGTAAATAGGTGGAAATTTGGAAGATGGTAGGTAGAGCTAGGAGGGGAAGCGGGGGAAATGTGTGAAGGTATCTGGTGAATCAGAGGTCAGACAGGTTGTAATAAATCCAATGTCTATATTAAGTTCATGATTTTTTGTATCCAGTAGATTTATAAAGTTCATAGGCTTGTCTACTAAAGGTGTTTTGTAAGTTCCCTTTAAGGTTTTATGTTTCTTGTCCTGGCCTGGTCTATCCAAGACAAGAAATGTAAAACCTGCCAACACATCTGTACCACTCCCACAATAACTATGCCCCTCAACAGAACCATCACCATTTCTGGATCTTACACTTGCACCTCCAGAAATGTAATAAATCTTGAATAACATCTGGAAAATTTGTCCTCTTACGAAGTTTATGATGATACAGACTAACTCTCGCCAAATGGCAACTCTTGCACTACTAATGCAGAAAGCCACAGTGTGTAACCTTGGGTCCAGACAGCCTACAAGGTCATGAAAAGCAGCATCCAGTGACTCTGTGAAACTGCAGGATTCTGTTGTTGTATAACTGTTGTTTTGTTTGTTTTTAGTATCCTATAGGTACTAACATATAGTAGCAAAGAGATACATTTATAATATAGCTGGATGCATTTTAACCCTTAAACCCAAGTGGTCCTTTCACCCCTGGCAGATTGCTAATGTGCTCTTGCAGTTCTGTGAATGTGATGTTGGAAGCTCCAGATCAGTTTTCCAGCTTTCTGCTTGTAGTTGTCAAAAATGATGTTACTGTGAAGCATTTAAATTGTTAACTGACATCTTGCCCTTACTATTAGACAAAAACTAGCAAGCTGGTGTTAAAAGAGTATGTAACCAATACCTGCCTTTAGTGAGCTACTATGAAGCATCCAGAATTCAGCAAATATCTGTGCAAAAGTTGCTATGATGATTTACTGGTAACTGTTGAATCTCCAAATATACAGAAATGTGGGTTTTCCAGAAAATTTTGAATTGGAAAATTTTCCAGGACCCTGAATAAATCAGATCACGCTCTAGTATGTTTGTTTACTAAATATAAGTCAAATAAAAGTAAAAAAGTATCCCCATGTTAATTTTATGTCTCAGCCACAGGTATTTGAACTGAAATACTCAATTAGGAAAAAAATTATATATAGCACACTTAATGTGATTTAAATGTTATACTCAAACAGATCCAAAGTGTTATATGGAAAGAAATTATTGGTATTGGAAAACTTGTAAAAATGTAAAGACAATACACAATAACATGGACTTCCCTTTGCATTCTTTGTTTCAATTTAAGGAAAAAAACCAAAGCCACTAAACCCTGTTGACACTAATTTTAGCATACCCCAAGAACTGTGCATGACATGCTATGGTTGTCCACCCATCTACTTCAACAGAGTTTCTCTCTCTTTCACTGAGGTGATTGTGGCACCTCCAGTCTTATTGTCACTATCTATAGAATCACTTGCACTACTTATTAGTTCCATTTCAGAATCAGATTGAGGCAAATCTTATTCAGAACTACTTGACCACATTCTCTTTCACTAAAGGATGGTTTTACCAATGAATCAATGGGCAAGGGCAACTTATCATCACACTGCATCTTCTTCATTAATTGTGCTTCTGACTGATTCTCCAGAAGCAAGAGATTTCGAGAAATAGTAAACAAGCTTAGCGGTTCATTCATTTGTTAGTTTATTCCTCTTTTTGGTCTTGATTGAGCTGAAAGCCTTCCAGTTCCGCTCACAAGAAGCTGCTGTTGGTGGAATGCTTAGGATCCTTAGAGCAATCCTGGACAGCAGTCAGTGTTACAGTATCTCTTCCACCGTGTGAGAGGAGACACATTCTCTGCTGCCCGCCAAGTGATGTTTTTGCTCCAAAGTTTTTCTTTTGCATGGTACTTGTCAATGTCTGTCACCACAGCTATTTTGTCAGTGTTGGGAACATACTTAGCTACTTCCATAATTGTATCAAGAGCAGTAGATAATTCATCTTCTGATAAATGTTGTCCTCTGTGTTGAGGATCCAAAAGGTTTGCTGCCAGATGAACTGGACGAGAGCAAAACTCAGATCTCTTAGAAAACATTTGTTTTACTACTACTACTACTACTACTACTACTACTACTACTACTACTACTACTACTACTACTTTTTTGGATAGAGGTTTTATAGATTTCATAGACATTAGGGCTGGAAGGGCCCTCGGGAGATCGAGTCCAGCCCCTGCCCAAAGGGCAGGAAGTCAGCTGGGGTCATAGGATCCCAGCAAGATAAGCATCCAATTTACTCTTGAAGGTGTTCAATGTAGGTGCTTGAACCACCTCCGCTGGCAGACTGTTCCAGACCTTGGGGGCTCGGACAGTAAAGAAATTCTTCCTTATGTCCAGCCTGAAACGGTCTTGCAGGAGTTTGTGACCGTTCGACCTCGTCATCCCTTGGGGCGCTCTGGTGAACAGAGGTTCCCCCAGATCCTGGTGATCACCCCGGATAAACTTATAGGTGGCCATCAGATCACCCCTGAGCCTGCGCTTTTCCAGGCTAAAGAGTCCCATGGCTCTCAGCCTGTCATCGTAAGATCTGTTTTCCTGACCTCTGATCATGCGCATGGCTCTCCTCTGGACTCTCTCAAGCTTCTCCACATCCTTTTTGAATTGTGGAGCCCAAAACTGGACGCAGTACTCCAGCTGCGGCCTCACCAAGGCCGAGTACAAGGGGAGAATGACGTCCCGGGATTTGCTCGAGAAGCATCTATGGATGCACGCCAGCATTTTGGTCGCTTTACTAGCCGCAGCATTGCATTGCAGGCTCATGTTCATCTTGTGGTCAATGATGACCCCCAAGTCTCTTTCTTCTGTAGTGCTAACCAACGTAGCACTGCCGAGCCTATAAGGATGCTGCAGGTTTTTCCTCCCAAGGTGGAGAACCTTGCATTTTTCGGTGTTAAACACCATGAGGTTTTCGTCTGCCCATTTGCTGAGCTTGTCCAGGTCAGCCTGGATCACCCGCCTATCTTCTGGCGTGGATGCTTTGCCCCAAAGTTTGGTGTCATCGGCAAACTTGGCCAGTCCACTCCTGACTCCAATGTCCACATCATTAATGAAGATGTTGAACAGGATGGGTCCCAGGACAGAGCCTTGAGGGACCCCACTGGTCACAGGGCACCACGATGAGTGACTGCCATCAATCACAACCCTCTGGGTCCGACCACGAAGCCATTTTCCCAGCCAGCGGATCGTGGTGGAGCCAAGACCACAACTGGGCAGTTTGGCCAAGAGGTGATCATGGGATACCAGATCAAAAGCTTTTTTGAAGTCAAGATATATGACATCAATCTCTTCTCCCTTGTCCAGGTGAAAAAGGCAAAAGCTCAATTACATTTTAATTTAGTTGTCTGAATATCTCTGGAATATTTGAAAGGTTTGGTGCATCTCCTTCAAGTTTCTGGATAGCCACTGAAACTGGTAGTGGCAAATTGAATGCTCTTTGAACTTCGAACCCAGAACACTAGTTGATGAGAATCTGCTTCCAAATCTTTATGGGAATAATCTGGGATACTGTGTCATATATGGAAGCACACTGCAAACTGTTCTTTGTGTGCAGCAAACTATGTAAACACTTTGTAGTCGAGCCCCATCTAGTTTCTCTTGGCAATAAAAGTGCACTTTCCTTCCCCTGCTTCTCTTTCTGTAATTTCTTCAAAGTCTGATTAGTAACATGATGATTGTTGAATACCTTCACAACTGTTTTGCATTTTGCCAATGTTATCTTCATTGTATCCACACACAACGCTCAATAAAGGATTGCTTTGTATAGCAGTCTATCCATCTGACATCAGAGTTAGAGATTCTGCTTGACCAATCCTTTGAATAACCATTGTTTGAACTCTGTTGTGCTCTGTATCCAAGAGAGAATGTGCTAAGCAGTAACTTGATGGTAACTTACATGATGGGCGAATTAGTTTGTAATAGATGTTAGGTTCGGAAGGGACCTCAGTAGGTTATCAAATCCAACCCCCTGCCCTGGGAAGGAAAGAGTGCTGGGGTCAGATGACCCCAGCTAAGTCCTTGTCCAGTCTCCTCTTGAAAACCCGCAAGTTAGGGGAGAACACCACCTCCTTTGGAAGCTCATTTCAGATTCTGGCAACCCTTACTGTGAAGGTCTTCCTATGTCCAACCTAAATCCATTCTCTGTCAGTTTGTGGCTATTGTTCCTAGTTACTCCAAGGGAGTGCCCTTGCAAATAGAGCATCTCCTATTCTCTGCTGCCTTCCCCTGATGAATTTATAGCTAGCCACAAGATCACCTCTCAGCCTTCTTTTGCGAAGGCTGAAGAGATCTAGGTCTCAGTCTCTCCTTGAAGGGCCTTGCCTGCAGGCCTCTGACAGTACGAGTGGCCCTCCTCTGAACAGTAATGTTTCAGTATTGATTTTCCAGTGTTTGTAAAGAGGTGTACCGACCACTTGCAAATATAGCTCAAGCTATATTTGTCTTATCTGCTTTTTATTGATCTTCTTTTGACATTTTGGCCACAAAGCTTGATAAAAAGCTTGACTGTCTTGAACAGCTCCAACTCATGGTGGATCGTATATCTGTGGCAGTGATCTTGAAAGTGAGGATCCTACTTCTTCCCCCAGACATAGCAGGTCAATGTTTTCACTTTCCATCTTTTGCAAATCTGCTATTTCACTTGAGCTAACAAGTTCCTGCAACAAAAGGGGGAAAAAAATTATGTTAGCCTATTTTAGTCTGACCTCATCCATCAGCAGGAGAAGGAGAAATAGCAGGGAGCTTGCTTCCTCTCTCCCTCTGCCAGAAAAAACACTTTACTGCTCAACTTGCTGCTCAGTTGCCCTGGGACTGCAGAGCCAGAGGGGAGTATAGTCTGGCCTCTGCTGTCGGCCAGAGAACTAAGCTTGCTCTGCTGGGTTGAAATAGTTAACTATCTATTATGTAATTTTTTAAAAACTATTTTTAAGCTTAAGCCGCTTTGGGTGCTTAGTGCAAGCAGAAAGGCAGGATGCAAATATTTTAAATAAATAAATAATAGTCCACAGTTGCATTAACAACTCTTAAAATAAAATTACATTACAATTGTTTTAAAACAGTATAGCTGTTAGTCTATATTGTGTGGCATTTAACATATTAATTTGTTTACTTACATAGGATTGCTGAAGTAGACTTTTCTCAGATGTGATGTTCCACCACTTCATTGTATTGGCTTTCTGTATATGGTTTATACTCTTTCCAGACAGTTTCTACATGTTGTTATTAAATGTTTCTTCATTCTTGTTGCATTGTTAGTATACTTCTGCCCACAATATGTACATCTACCAACTTTCTTCCTTCCTTCAGTGGCTTGAACTTCATTATAAGGATGGCACAGACTAGTTTTTTTCCTGATTAGGCGTTATTATCACCACTTCAAATGAAAAGCACTACAAAATTAACAGATCCTATGCAAACACTTACGACTTCCCCAACTTGAGAAAATAAACGAGACACTGCTCTGTGTGTTTGCTGAACTGAAAGTGAAACAAAAATTAATCACAGTTTTAGTTTTGGTTTTGGTTTCACTTGCAGTCTGAGATGAAATATGAATTTTAGCTTTCGTTTTGATTTGACCTGCACAGCCAATTAGGTGAATTCATAATTTTATTTTTGGTTTAGATTATTATGTGAGTGTATTTACCCTCCTGTTTACAAATCCATAAAACATATATGTCCTCTCACACACACTTCCTAGGGATAATCATCTGAAAAACATTGATTACAACTGTGAAACTGTCACGCTTGCCTAATATTGTATTGGCATCCATTCATTGTTACTAATGAATTTTATGAAACGATGAATTTTTAAAATGGAAAATTTCCCACTGAAAAACAAAGCACTGGAAAATTTTCAGCCCCACATCTCTGCAAATATATACTTGCATGCTCTACAGCAAAACTTTACTGACCAAATGGTTTACATGAGCAACATGGTATAAATATGAATAGTACTGGTGCAATAAATTCATTAGTTTTATTTGTTCGTGAAGTAAGTTTAACTCAGCGGTTGGGGCAGTAAGTAGCATGGAACAAAAGATTTGTTTGAGCATAACCTTAAATTTTTATGATGTTTTCTACTTCTTCACTTATTCTTCAGGTTAAAGAACTAAACCACTATTTGGAAGCTGAGAAGTCATGTAGGACAGATTTAGAGATGTATGTGGCTGTCCTCAATACACAGAAATCAGTCCTGCAAGAAGATGCAGAGAAATTACGGAAGGAATTGCATGAAGGTAAATTATGCAGTCGCACCAGGTGTGGCTTTCCTACACTAAAGACTTGAAATGCCAGGTGGCTTTCTCCTGTTGTGGTGTTTGTTTGTTTTTTAATCTTGGCTTACTAAACAAGTATTTTAAATGCTAAACCATTTGAAGTTTCTCCCTGATGAGCAGTTCTTATACTGCTGGATGTATTTATTGGGGAGAAGAGGAATGAATGTTTTCTTGCCAAAAGTTACTGAACTTGTACTACTGTAACCTCGTCTTTGTTATAATACCCCTGTATTTAGAATTAGTAATAGTGATATTTGTTTACAGTAAAGTGATGTGCTAAGAATTGTAGAATTATAAAAGAGTACAGTCCCAACACTGAGGAACATACACTCTTGTGTTTTTTGAATTTCAATAGGAGGGATGTGGATGTGGATATCTGCAAGTGCAAATATGTAAATTATACTATTTAAAGAGAATATAAGCAGTCGCTTTTATGTTGAAATAAGCAAGACAAATGGCCTTTATCATGTTGTTTAAAATAATAAATCTGAATGGTTTGTTTTTCAGCTCCTGTGTTGTAGAATGTTTAAAAGTTTCCTAATTAAAATGTTATTGCCAGTAATATGTACCTCTGACCTTATCCACACTTGAGCTAATGAAATCCCCATTCATTTCACCCTTGATAATTATTGAATGAAATTTGACACGGAGTGCAGCCCTAACAGTTACCTTTAACTCATACAAATCTCTTTGGCTGAAGAAAAAGAAAAATGATCAACCATTAAAATCCAATTAAAAACTCTTGTTTTGATTTCTTGAATAGTCTGTCATCTCTTAGAGCAAGAACGGCAACAGCACAACCAGTTGAAACACACGTGGCAAAGGGCCAATGATCAATTTTTGGAGTCTCAGCGTTTGCTGATGCGGGATATGCAACGTATGGAAATTGTTCTGACCTCTGAACAGCTGCGACAAGTTGAAGAATTAAAAAAGAAGGATCAGGTCCTTACTGCCTTCATTTAATTTGTAGTATGAGCTTATAGAGTTAATATGTTATATCAGTTATTAAAAGTGCTCGGTGAGCTAGAGAATACCTTGTGGCTTTACTTTGGCTCTTGATTTATTTTATACTTTGCAAAATGCATTTGTATTTCAGAAAGTAACAGTTTATAGAGCTTAACAGAAAAAGTGCATGTTTATTGCATTTAAAAATTGTTAAAACATTTGCATACCAGCAATTGCAGCAGTGCTGCCACCATCAATAAGAGAAATTTTAAGAAAGGCTGGAACTTAAGCTTGTAGAGAGAAATGGATCCCTTGTAGTATAGAAGGACTGAGTCAAGAAAGTTGAAAGGTCAGATTTTTTACAACTTTTTAAAATACAATTCCTTGCTCATGGGTAAATGAAAAGATCATTGTATTGGGTGCTACTACAAAGAAGAATTACATTCTCTCATTCTGAGGATTGTTTATAATTCAAGATGATGACCAATATTTTATCACTCTTCCCTCCTGCCCCACTTTGTGTCTGATTCATGCTTCTTGTATATGTCCTTTGCCTTTTTCAGTATGATCCAGGAATTCATGTTTTTCTTTCCTTTGGTTCAAATGCCCATGCTTTTGTTAATGATACCTTTCAGGGTACAGGTAGGGTAGTTTAAACAGTCTTTCTTTTATAAGCCTTGTAGCCTCTGATAAGAATGAAGGTTAGCAATGAGCAATTCCTTTTGGAATAGCATTCGTTCTAATCATTGAATCAGCTCTCAGTAATGGGTTCTTCTGTTAAGTCAGTACGGCAGTATATGTCTCTTGTGAAATGGGTACTATTATGTATCTCCCTGGCAAAATCTCTTCTCTATAGTTAGATTTATTAAGGGAGCTCATGCAGTGGCTTCCAAGTTCAAATTTGCATTTGCATGAAATAGGCCAAAATGTGTTTTATATTTAAATATTTTTCATTGACGACTGATTTCTAGGAAGAAGATGAGCAGCAGAGACTTGACAAAAGAAAGGATCAGAAACAAAAAGATCCAGAAGATGAAACAAAAGTAGTATGTTCCCATGAAGAATCCCTTCCACAGTTCTCTAATGAAGAGGTAAAACAAAAGAACCGTTCAGAGTAACTGCAGTATGCATTTCCCATGGTGTTTGGTATAAGGTGCTGCCTTCTGCTAGTGCTGCCTCAGTACATCTTGGCCTTTGTCCTCAGTTGGTTATCAGCCTCCTTGAACAATGAGTGCTTTTGAGTTGCCGTTGCATGGTCATGCTTGTCTGGACGCAGCCTAAGAGCCCAAAAATGATGCTTTTGGATGTTGTCAAAATCTGTGTGTGTGTGTGTGTGTGTGTGTGTGTAATCATTATCATTTTGGGGGTTGGCTAAAATTGTATTTGAGATCTGCTTCAAATATTTTCACTTGTCAAAAACAAGTACTAATGAATACCTCGGTTTGGAACTTAGAAACAATGTCAGACTTGAGTAGTTTAAATTGCTTTTTCTTATTATTCCAATGCCTCTATAGTTGCTTTGAACATTGTCTGAAAGTTCACTTTTGGCCCTATTCTCTCAGTTGCATATCCAAATGTAATTTTTAAAAACTCGTTTTGTTCCATGCTGTAAAAGCACATGTAAACCCTGCAGAAGGGATTTGTTACCTTGCATGAGCTTTTAAACAGAATGTAAGCAGAAGTATTTCTTGTGAGTATATTAAGCATTTGAATCTGCGTTTATAGCCTTAGATTATTTTGCAATAAATTGTCAAAAGAGGGGATGAGTCTCATGAGATAAGCATTTATCTGGCAAGGGTTAGGAGTTGTGCATCCAGTATTTGTACAGGTGGTTGAACTATATAAGCCCTAGGGTTGGCAGGGAACTTATGATTTTAAAATGCAGAAAAACGTTCTAAGCCTTCCTGTTGTATGGTATTGTGGCAAAACCCTGTACATTAAAATCTCCACAATGACTTTTTTTAAACTGTACCTACATTTTCTTTACTTTCCCATCACAGAAATATCCAGCAGTTCAGTAGCCTTTTTCCGTTTATTTTAAACTATTTTTAAAAATACACAAAATGTACTTTTTTTAAGCTGCCTTTAAAAGTTTGATGTAAAAAAATTAGTTTACTTTGCTGTAAATGAGCTTATTACATTATGTAACTTATGCAGTTTGAGACACTGTCCTATTAAGGTAGCTTGTGACTGCTCCTGAAAGACCTAGGTTTGAGCCTAATTAAGGATAATGAAGTACAGAAGTTTGAATTTTCTTTCTTGTATCTGCTTGAGTTTGAAACAGGACCTTAATGTTTTAAATTTAATTTTTTTCCCTTTGTGCGTTGAGTTGAATGAAATTCATGGTCTTAGCGGAGACTGAGCAGGATTCAGTGATTCACCACTTCCTCCAAACAACGTGACACTTAAGAACTGGTTAAGGAATAAATTACAATTTAATCATAACTGGGCACATCTACATGTGATATTAATGCGTCTGATTAAGCTCTGGCGCAGTTTGTAATGGAGTCAGCGGCTCCCGGGTGCAGCGTCTTCACGTGCTTCTGGGACCGCAGCGGTTAGAGCCCGGTGGGCCCCAGGCACATGTGAAGATGCTGCGCCCAGGAGCAGCTGACCTGCAGCAAGGGGCCCAAGGGTCAGCCCTGGGCTCCAGGTGGTGGTGGTGGTAGAGGGGCTGACTATTGCATGACAGTACTACAGTACAGGCCTAGCCAGCAGGCAGCCTCCACCCTTGTGCTCCAGCCAGCCCTGGTCACAGCCTACATGTGTATTTGAGCACAGGTAAGTACTCCGCCACAGGATAGTACTTGTCAGGTAGTACTATCCTATGGCAGCGGTAATTAGTTTATTGCACCCCAGTATCAGTGCACATGTAGACAGTGGTGGTTTACTGTGGAGCTAATCAGTCAGCTTTGCAGTAAAGCGCACATGGGGATGCTCCCACTGAGATTTTGTTTCGTCTTGCATCTGGCAGCAAGTCTGTGATCACATCATGACTGGCTTCAAACTTTGTACCATAGGCTACCAACATTTGTGTGCTCCAAGGAGTTCAGGAAGCAGAGAATTGAACTTTTGGTCTTTGTACATTTATTTCATTTTTTTATTCCTTGGGGTACTATAAAAAGTAAACAAACAGCTGCATTCGTTTAGTTTTTGCAGTTGTCCCTAATGGAATATCTGAAATAATTTATCTTTTGAGTAAAGTGTGGCTTCTTTGGATATTTGCCAGGATTGTTTTCCTTTTTCATTAGAATTTATAATCTGTACAAAACTATATAGGAAGTGCTATACAGAAAGTAATAACTTTTTTGCTTTACATGTATGACATGTAAGCTCTATAGAAGATGTGCGTTTTCCAGATAGAAAACAATCCTTACAGAAAAAAAATAAAAAGTAAACAATAGCCTCAGGAGTTTCCTAGGTCCAAGAGGTCTAATTATCCACAGTGGATTTTACAAATGCTTGAACGTTCTCAAATATTCATCAGCAGAAATATCTTTCTGAAAAAAACATATATATGGGCCTGCAATTTACCATATACTGTAACAAGAATGTTTTTTTTTAAGTTTGCATGTAAGTATTTGATTAAACTGAACATGGTATGGGGAGACGGGGAAATAACAAAGGCAACACCATTACAACGCAGAACCTGAGCGTCATTGCTTAAGTGTGTGTTTAGATATTCTTTACTGTTTAAAAAAATATACAGCATTGTTGTATTGCAAGACAGTTTTATAAAGAAAACTGCTAATGCTTAGTTGTGCTCTATTCAAATGATGGTTGAATGTTTGCCTGTAACAGCTGTAGTAACTGCTTGCCCATTCATTTCTAGATTTATTGATGGCCTGAACATACTGCTTCTTGCCCGTCATGTAGGTTTTGAGTTTCTATACCATCACCTGTGTTGTGGAATATATTTTTGGATAACAGTAATCATATTTGACTAAAGCAGTTTTTACTCTTTTTTGTTTGTTTGTTTCTGTTTGGATAACAGCTGTTTTTCATTCAAGTTCTGATTTAAGATGGTAAACGTCATTATAGTTCATTGCAGTTCTTGCAAATAAGTGTTTGAGATTTACTTAGGATAGATGATCCAGTAATATTTTTGCACTTGAGCTGCATACCCCAACTTTGTTCTAAAAATGGAACTAGTTGGGAATATTTTACAGTGCTCCCTGAAAATCACTAACAATCAAAGTAAAGAAGAGTACATTTCAAAAGCTCGTTCACTTTAGCAGCACAAATGTCAGTCCTAGAAAAATATATTTCAAGATGTATATCAAGATTACCCAGAAGAACTTAGTTTAAGATGAACAAAATTGCAATGCATTGACTTTCAGTACTGTTTTACAACAGCTTAGGGAAAAACAGAAATCAGTGAAATGTTGGTAAGCATTTCCTGGAATCAGCCTTAAATTCTTTTTTGTAAATTGTTCATATGTATTGTATTCTCTAATCTTTATTATTATATAACAGGCTTACAATGTTGATGCAGTCTATCAGAGGGAATAGCTAGCATGTCTTGTGATGATGGCATAATCTTTGGTGCCTACATTTAACCCTAGACTGAGGTTTGTGGACATAGTCTAGTAAATATTGCAACGAAGTTGGAATGTTGGGCAAATTTGTTAGCCATAGGCCATTTTAGTTCTTTATCTTCTACTTGGCAGTCGAGATGACAAGTGTTCTCACCAAAGCCAGGTTACATCTGCAGTTACCAAGTCTGACGACTCCATTTTGATATCCTTTGGGCAGGGGGCTGGACTCGATGATCTCCTGATGTCCCTTCCAGCCCGGATGTCTATGAAATCTATGAATCCAGTTCAGATAAATATCTGATGTCCAGTATCCAATTTGTATTGCTGTTACTGCCAGAACAAAGATTGAAAATTTATGAGTTTTTGGCTTTTTTTTTTTTTCAATTTCAGGTGCATTTAAATAGCACCCATGGCTCAGTCCATTCTTTGGATGCAGACTTGCTATTGTCTTCTGGAGAATCGTTCAATAAATCAGATAGTGATATGTTTAAAGATGGACTTCGGAGAGCACAGTCAACAGACAGCCTGGGGACATCTGGATCTTTACAGTCCAAAACTTTAGGATACAACAACAAAGCAAAATCTGCTGGGAATCTGGATGAATCAGATTTTGGACCACTAGTTGGAGCAGATTCAGTTTCTGAGAACTTCGATACTGCATCCCTTGGGTCTCTACAAATGCCAAGTGGATTCATGTTAACCAAAGATCAAGAAAAAGCAATCAAAGCAATGACACCAGAGCAAGAAGAGACTGCCTCCCTTCTCTCCAGTGTTACACAGAGTGTAGAAAGTGCATACGTGTCCCCTAGTGGTTACCGCTTAGTTAGTGAGACAGAATGGAATCTACTTCAGAAAGAAGTAAGTAGCCCAATTGTTCATCTTGCCATTGTTGCTTTTGTGTGGTGGTTAATCGTGTGGTGTTGGGTGTCCACTGGGTGAGAACTGTTCAGCCCTTCTAGATATGCTTTGAACATGGAGCCAGCTACAGAACTTCACATGATCCTAGTTCTTTCCTCAGAAGATAGTCTTGTGGGGTAAAGCATATTTAATGTGCAGGGGGTCTGGCAGATGCTATTCAGTGGAAAGACCATTCCCCTTTTTATGAAACCTAGAAGTGTTGTACATGGAAGGGCTACAGGAAACAGCTGGTTTAGATACTGGGCTATCAATTGGAGGCTGCTTCTGGTCTTGCAAAAGGAGGGGAAAGAGAGAAGATGAGAAATAAAAAAGGCAAAAAGGAGATCTGGTGTAATCTTGAGATGAGCAGGACAGGAATATAAAGATACAGAAAGAAAAGTGTTTAATATAATGGAGGTCCTTAGCACCCGAGTCACTTATCACCGGTGGATCATGCAGGAAACCAAGTTTAGAGCATATATAAACCCTGCCACCAATCAAAATGTCTGTAGTCCACTAACCAACGATATAATCAGCTGCAGAACATTTTCAGGGACTTACTCTTTTTGGGCACCATTTTTGTAATCCTATAAGCAGTGGATGGTAACTGATATACAGTAAAAATTCTGTTATCTGGCATACCCCGGATAACAAAACATGCTGATTAATTGAGTGGCCCCAGCTGCTGCTTCTCTCGCCATGTCTGGGGCATCCCTCCACCCCTCCTGCAGCATTGCCGCCCCTCCCATGGAACCTGCAGGCCCTGCGAGCCCTGTGGGGGCTTGGCAGTGCAGGCTGCTTTGCCCTGGGCCGTGGGGGCTCGGAGAATCTGGAAGTGCCACGGTGGGCACTTCCGATTTCACGTTTCCTTTCAAACTGGCATGCTGGTTAACAGAGCATGCTGGCTTGTAAGGTGCCGGTTACCAGAGAGTTTACTGTATTGTAATTCCAGTTAGCATGATACATGTATCAAATTTATGCTCAATTCACTGTAAATCACCATATTTACTGCACAGTATGGGCGTACATGTGTAGACGAGCTGACCTGACTGAAGAAGATACCACATTAGAGTTTTGTTGAAGGAACTGGCAGGCAGTTAAATCAAAAGCCTGAGTTTTTTTCTCTTGCTAAGGTGTGAGCTAGTGTTCAACTACTGTTACCACCGTGTTCAGAGACTACTGAAAGGGGCTACTGAGATGGCCCTGGAAAGGAGGAAATGGGAGAGAATATAGAGGGAGAAAAGTAAGTAAAAAAAACCAAGTACAAAAAAAGGACAAAGGGCAAAGAGAAAAGGAAAGACAAACACAGGAGTAAGAACTGCAAGAAGTAAAGAGGTGAATGCTGAAAGGAGAGAAACGGAGAGACAGGGCAGGTATGGTTGTGGTCATAAGACTGACTTTAGCATCTCAATTTTTGCAGGATTATTAGAATTCAAATAGGCCATCAGTTGCATGTTTAAGCCTCTCTGAACCAGCTCCTTTGTCATCTTGTCTAAAATGCTAAGAGACTATGTTATGTCATCATGGGCAATTCCAGTCTTCTGCATTCTTTCGGACATTTTTTGCCCCACTGATATTTGGATGACATTTTATTCCATCCCTTAGAAATTCTGAGAGAAACATTGTTTTCCATTTGTTTCTGGGGGCAGGAATATAGGCTAAGTTTCAAACAGCTGTGAATACTGCTCTGTGTGGAGAGACAGGGAGTGGCAAATTCAAATGAGATTCCACTTTGCAGCACTGACTTGTAGTTGTTGCTTTGTTAAAACCCTGGTCTGAGTCCTTAAATTCCAAAAACAACAACTGAAAGATTGCCAAGCTGGATCAGAGCAGCAGCCCATCTAGTTGAGAATTTTATCTTTGACACCAGACAATATCAGAGGGTTGCCATGGCAAAAAATAGCAAAAATTTATTGCCGAGGCAGGCAAAAATTACTTACTCTGTGGGCAGAATGTAGCTGTGATTTTTGTTCACATTAGTTTACCAAAGTGTTTGTTTTATTTTGCAAATTAAAAAAAAACCAGCGTAATGTTGTGTGGAGAACAGGCATATAAAGAACAAAGTATTAAATCATATTAAAAAGGAGTTTTATTTGGTAGTGAATTTTCAAGGATTATAAATAAGATGCATGAAAATTCTTGGCCTTACTGAAGTCAGTACCAAAACTTCATTGATTCCATGATGGTAATTACTTCACCCTATGTCCACTATATGAAAGCATTCTGACTCATGAGCCATACCACCAGTGGGTGTAAATACATGTATATTAGATTGTAACTGCCTGCCCTGCCCTGCCCTCCCCTCCAACCCCTACCTTCTGAGAATATGGAATCTTTCCTGTATGGAAAGCTTATTTTTAACCACAGGCTTATATTTGGGAAGGTGAGTTTTGTCCATGTAATTTTGCTTGGGATGTTCTCATCTATTTTTTAAATGAACCTGTTAAGCTCTTGGTTCCTGTTGCTGCTGACTGTGCTTCACCAGTTATTCACGGAGGCAGGTTAGTGCTAAATGTATTTGCCTTTTTATGTGAGAGGGTACAAGTATATTTGGGTGCTTCTATATGTGACCATTTACTGCACAGTAGCCAAAATTACTGAACAGTATTGACATGCACACCTGTACTGCACGGTAAATATGGCGACTTAGGCCAACTTGAGTGTAACTTTGATACCTGCATGATGCAGGTATAAGATTTATGCCTCATTAGTAGGGTTGTACTGATAGAGATTTTGGGGACTGATACAGAGCCAATTTTTAAGGAGGCATATTGGCCATGCATGGGAGGGTGGGGGGGGGCTATGACGAAATTTGGGGCGGCTGCAGCCTCCTGCTGTAGCCTCCCCCAAGCACCACTGCTACCTGCCCCAAACGCAGCACGGCCCAACCCCCTTCCCCCTCCCACGCACTGGGAAGAGCCTGCTGCAGACCCAGCCGGCAGCTGTAGCCCACTCTGTCCTGCCTCATGCAGATCCAAGGGACACGCCCTCCCTCCCACCCCCCAGTTGCCCCCAGCATGTGCATGGTGACAAAAGCCATCCCCACCCCTCCCTGCACCCCCCAGACAAACTGCAGCTCCGTCCTGCACCCTGCCTGCCCCGGCTGGGCAGCACCTGCCCATGCCCCAGACCCACTCCCTCCCTCAACATGGGGGCATTGATCTGCCCCCTGCCCATGCCCCTTCCTTCCCCTTCCACCACAACAGACTTACCAGCTGCACGCAGCTCTCCATGCTGCCAGGCTGTGCTCCTTGCTGTCTGCATGCTGCACTGTGGCTACAGGCATACATGGGCATTTGTCAGCCAAATTATCAGCCACATTGAGCTGATTTCTGATACAGCCAATTTTCTTTATATTGGTGCCGATTCAATATTGGACCAGTGCACCTCTACTGATTAGTTACTGCATGGTAACACATGTGAAGATGCCTTATTGCACAGTAGCACTGTATGTGTGGACTGACTTGGGACTAACTTTCAGTCCCAAGTCAGTCCACATACAGTGTTAATGTGCCTTAATGCCTGAACATGTAGACATCGACCTATTCCCACTTACTGCGCAGCAGACACAAGCTGATGTAAAGGGATGTACTTGGTAGCTGTGTTGGTCTGAGACAGACATACAAAAAACTAGAACTCTGGGTTCCAAAATTATACCTTTTATTAGACCAACCGGAAAATGGCAAGAAAATTGTCCTTTTCTGCAAGGTTTCAGGATCAAAGTCCCTTTGTCAGGCTCTGGGAAAAGTGTAGATGGTACAAGATGGTAAAAAGTAAATGCATTTTTATTTCTGTTTCTATCAATTATCTTGTATACTGCTGCCATATCTCCTTTTGGCTTCCTCTCTGAAAAGACTGGCAGTTTAATCCCTTCTTATGAAAGACTTTTCATATCTGTCATTTATATCCTCAGTCTGCTGCACCCCTAGATACCTTCTGTTGCAGTAGTGAAACTGATGCCCTCACCACACATTCAGTGACTATTCCTCTAGTTCTGAATACAGTGGAACTGCTCCTTAAGAGGTTGAGTTGATATCACTCTGTAAATGACAGCTTTGACATTTGGTTGAATTGTGCCTGTAAATCTGTACTTACAGTAGCCAGTAGTCCAGTGTGCTTGTAGAAGAGAAAATCACTTGATCTATGAAAATCAGTATCCTCAAACTATATAGTGACCTGACCTCTTTAACACTATTAGTGTGTATATATGGTTAAAGGCTGAGAAGAGTATGAAAAGATTGACATGTGTTTTCACAGATGTCTTATCACTCATTAGTGAGCTATAACTCCCAAATATTCCAGTGTACAATGTGTCTGCTTCCCAAATTGCTACTATATCACTGTTCTTGCCTCAAATAAAAATCTTTTTAGTTAGCTGTAGAATATGCCTACATATTGGCCAACAGAGTTGAATGTGTTCAATTTAATAGATCATTTTAAAGTTAAAATGACCAACTACTGAGGGCTGTCTCCTACATTGTTTAATTTGTAATAACATTTAATTATGTGGAAAAATGCTATAGCTTGTTGAATTCTTGCTCGCTGACTGATGCCTCTTTACTCTGAAATGCTACCTAATTATGAGCATGAAAACAGATGTCATTCAAATGTTGAATGACTTAATAACCTCTTGCACATCTGAGCTTCTCTCTTACTTTGGCAATGGGTTTTGTGCCAAGAAATCCTAACATTTGACATCTAGGATTTATATTGTTATTTAAGCATAAAATAACTTCAGCCTGCTGCCACCTAACTTCTGCCACTGTCTCTTATTGACAGTAACCTTGGATCACACAACGTGCCTGAATATCTGTACCACTCGCTTGCATGTTCCTTTATAGAGTTCAGTAGTCTTTGTGGCAAGTGATAACTTCATGTTCCCCAGGTGCAGAATGCAGGAAACAAGCTGGGTAGACGCTGCGATATGTGCTCAAATTACGAGAAGCAGTTGCAAGGTATCCAGATTCAGGAAGCTGAGACAAGAGACCAGGTGGGGCTTTTTCTTTGTCTGTAGTCAGATTTTGTAGCTGTAGAAACTACCAAGAATGTAACAATTAACCATCTGCACTTGTAATCATCTGGTTTGAGCTTTGAGAAGTTAACCTACTTCACATTCTGGGAAATTTGCTTCAATTTACTGCCGTAATCTGACTTGCTACTTCAGGCGTGTGAAATCATTTGCCTTCACTTATGCATATTTCTCAGATAGTTCCTACAATTACATGCTGTGTTGCTGGGGTTTATGTAGCCTTGCAACAAAAGACCTTACGACTGGCAAAAATTAAAAACAAGGTTGGGGGAAGGAGAAGATTATGGATTAAATAGCCTTCTGTACCTATTTGGTAGAAAAACTTTTAACGTGTTGAAATTCTAGTGACTTTCTTCAGAAAACAAAACAGTTGCTATTCTAATTTTTATGCTCTGCAAAGTATATAGGGTCACTGGACCTGTGTACTAAAGAAGAATAGGTCTTGAATTGTTACAGGCCATCTTTCTTCTCTTGTGAGTAATATGAAAGAAATAGGGATCTACTGCAGTCTGGTGTTCTGCATTCCATTATGGGCTTAATCAGTGATGCATGGTGTTTCTCAGAACAACAAAGGGACTTTTGTGACTCTTAATCCTAAACTCAGAATGTTTTTATAGTCTTGTTGAGGAAATAAATATGCTCTTTAAAAAGAAAGCTGCATCACTACTTTTGTTCAAACCATGTAGGTGAAAAAGCTGCAGGTGATGCTGAGGCAGGCTAATGACCAATTGGAGAAAACAATGAAAGATAAACAGGAGTTGGAGGATTACATGAAGCAAAGTGCTGAAGACTCTTCTAATCAGGTATGAACAAGTTCAGTTTAATAAAGAAAGAGATTCTTCCGAAGGAACATTATTTTTGTGTTTCCCAAGATAATTCAAGTTTTTAAAGATTTAGGAACCATGCAGACTCTCTACTCCAGGGGTTCTCAGACTGTGGGTCGTGACTCCCTGGGGGGTCATGAGCAATTTAAAAGGGGGCCACAAACTTCCCAGGAGGTACGTGCAGTGGCGCAGAGAAGCAATGCACTGTGGCAGCATAGAATGGTGGATGACAGCGGCGGTTGTCATGTGCAAGCTCCCCACTGCCACCATCCGCCACTCCAGGTCACGGTATCACGAAGTTTGAGAACCCCTGCTCTACCCTAGAGCTATTGAAGTGAAAAATTGCCCACAGGTTGTACTCTGTACTCCAGTGAACTGACATCCTGTCAAACTCCTTACACAAGCATCTGGAATATATTGATACTCTCATCTGTTACCCATTTTGGCTTGAAAGTTCCCTCTCTGAGCCCACTTAATTATGACTGGCTTCTTTCCAGTGCTTCTTGTTCTTGGAGCCTTCTGTTAGTTCTGTCTCTCTCCCCGTGGTAATTCAACATTCAGACCATTTCTTAAACAGAATGCCAAAAAGTCAGCTATCACTTTGACAGAACAAGCTTATTTTTCAAGTTGGCTTAATTTATCATCCATTTCTGAGTTCTTTGTTCAGTAAAGCCATTCTAATTGTAACAGAAACATCTTGGTGAACAAGCTTATTAAATGCTCTCTTCAAAAGGGGGTTTAAGACCCATTCCAGCTGGGGATATGGCTCTGTTTATGCTGTGTGCTGTAAGTATCTATGCACATCTGTTTTACAGTTACCTGGGATTATTTTTGTACCTCATTAGACTGCAACATTTTGATGCTAGATCAGATGTTCCTTTTCAAGTATTCTTGCAAAAAATCAATTCTAAATTTTAATGATTAGATTTGATGAGTAGTATTTCAGTCTCAGAAGTAATGAATCAAACATAGGAACATGACATTAATTGTACACTTAACTTTTTTGGGGGTAATCTCCTACATGCTGTTTTACCTTCCCAACATTTGACAGGCTGAGTGAAGGTGGAGACAAACATTTACTATGCATCTGAGTGGATCGGAATAGATTATGGTCAATCAAAGTACATGCCCTTTTTTTTCTGAGCCTTGAGAGCAGGAGCCTTTAGTGGGAAGCTTGCAATCTGAGAATATTTTATTTGTTTTATTTTTACAGTCCCTAGCACAAGGGGTCCTGATGTAGCATGGACCACTAGATGCTACCACAGATAAAGTAATAAAGGATAATTAATCCTGCAATGTACAGCCTTTTGAAAACACTTATGTATAGTAACATACTGCAAACCCATGAGCCATTTGATTTTTTTTTTGTGGTGTAATATTATAGAAACAGTGGGTGCATCTACACATGCAATTAGCACGTAACAACCTCTGGCACGGTTTGCACCAGAGTTTTACTCCCGGGCACAGCGTTTACATGTATGCCCAAGACCACAGCACATTGAGCCAGGTTGGAGGGGCCCCAGTTTGCAGGAAGCCTGGGTGTTGGCCTGCCAGCCCGGGGCTGCTCAGCCCCAGCTCAGCATCCTGTGGAGGAGCTGGCTGCATCATAAGGGTGCTACAGTGTAGGGCTAGCCAGCAGGCAGCCCCTGCACTGTAGTACCCTCATGCCTCAGCCACCTACTGTCATTGTCTACGTGTGGTTTTTTTTGTTTTGTTTTGTTTTGTATTTTTTTCGGCGCACGTAACTATTCTGCTATGGGATAGTACTTGTCCTGGACAGTACTATCTTACAGCAGAGTTAATTAGTTTATTGCACCCTAATACAGGTGCATGTGTAGCCAGTGACACTTTACCGTGGAGCTAATTAGTCTACTCCACAGTAAAACACGTGTAGATACACCCAATGGGCATATCCCCACAAACGGGAATGTGAGTTTCCCTTGTGCTGCTGCTGCTTGTCCCTGGTGAATGCTCGTGCCATGCACACTCTGGCACGTGCCAGGTTACCCAAGGTGTGGTAATGGAGGTTGGGGCCATCAGCTATGCTGCCCCAGTAGCCTTACCTGGGGCTCTGGGGGCTGCAGCCATGGCGCTTCTGCAGCAGGGAGCCTGGCCAGCCTCCAGAGTGTGGCTACAGCTGGCCAGACTCCAGTTTTGACAGGCACATGCTGCTGCCACATACGCCATCCAACTGTTTTTGGCAAAGTAGCAACACAGGGAATACCTGCATGTGCAGTGTGTGGCACCACAGACAGGTCTGCTGAACCACATACCACACATCTGTGCTCGTCTGGCCGTGCCCAGTGAGCATAGTAGGCAATTTCAGAAGAAATTTTCTGGATTAGTAATTAAATATATTTAAAAACTCTTTTTGCAGTATTTCCACTGAACTTGTTCTTTTCATTGTTTTATTTTTTTTTCTTTAGCTCTTTGGTTTCTTTTGTCTTTTCTGCCAAAGTCTGAAATGTCTGTATTTGAGGTGACCAGAATTGGCTGCTGTTTCATTGTTAGTTTTCAATAAAAGATTAATATATAAATAGTCTCGTTAATTTTAACTGATTAGATTGAATTATAGTCTGACTTATGGTGAAAGCATGATTTACTTGCCAATACACCAAAAAAAGTTGTTTTCAATAAATACAAAGCTGCAATGTATAAAGTATATGTGAGGTATGAGAGAAGGGGAATGCCTCAGTGCTTTTAAAAACTGTTTTAATTTGCTTTAACTATTAACTGTATCCTTATGTGTTTGATCTGTTTTGTTTTTTTCCCCCCTCCCCCTGAAGATCTCTTCACTTCTTGTTAGATGTCAGGAGTCTGAGACGTTACTCAGTGAATTACATCAGGCATTTTCCCATGCAAAGAGAAGCGTTCAGGAGCAAATGGTAAAGAAACTTTAATCTTAAATTTCACTTCAAAAGTGCTGCATGATGCATTGTGGACTTTATTAAGTGACCACTGTTTTGTCTGTTTCTTGCTGTTTAGCACAGTCGGCTAAGACAAGATAACCATGGTTTTTACATGTAGATATATTTAATTAAAAAAGAGGTATGAAGCCTATAGTTTTTACAAGCCATTCCAGGTTCTGTGCTGCCATACTCTGTGTACTTGTCACCATGTAGCAGGGAGAGCCTGCTTGTAGGTGTCATTCTTCCCCAGTCTGCCATTTTTTCCCTCTCCACCTTTCTAGCAAGCCATTTTAACTGATGCACTTTTGCCAGAAGTTCTGGATCCGGGGTTCCTGTTCTGTTACTCTCTCCAAACTGCTGGAGCTAGGGACTGACCTCTTTTCCATATACATGGTATGCTGGGGAACGGACCTGTTGCACTCAACAGTTATAAGGAGGACAAGTCCATGACCTGCAGCAGCATGATGGAACTTGTTTTCAGAAAAAAAAGATTATTTTTTTTTACTGAAGCTACCATAAATAGTAAAATGCATGCAATGAGCAACAGAATACGCACACAAAACTATGTTAAAAGAACATTGTTAAGATTGCAAAGTCAAGCATTAGAGAGATTAAGGACTCTCAGAAATAAGGTTGCCTTTGCCACCTCAGTATAATAGTCATTAACTATGTGAGTCTGTATTCTTTGCCCACCCCTTCCCCCTCTGTACCCTACACTTCATGCAGGTGCTTACTGAGCAGTAGCAGTTTAGTGTGTTGTCATATTTACCAGGTACTATTCTGACTCAGCTCCAGAAACGGAATTAATTTTCTCCTGGGCTTTTGTGGTATTAATTACTGTAGTTTCACAGTAGTTTACCAGTGTTAATGAGTATATTTTTACAAT
Source organism: Crocodylus siamensis (assembly GCF_052110815.1). Lineage (NCBI taxonomy): Eukaryota > Metazoa > Chordata > Crocodylia > Crocodylidae > Crocodylus > Crocodylus siamensis. Next base: position 23,462,323 of record NC_143407.1, read on the forward strand.
GCCCATAGGCAACAAGGAAATGAATGAGGAACTGAGGCAGTGAGATCAAGGTCAAATGGGTCAACATACTTCAGGTGCTGGATGTGAGATACTTAGTGACTGATATTTCCCCTCTCCTAGAGATGAGACATAATATAGAACAGGAGTCAGCAATGTTTTTGGGCAAAGCGCCAAAAACACCCACAACCTCAACTTGTAAAATATTGGTGTGCCAAGGGCATGGACAGTGGGGGAGCTGCAAGGGGCTCAATCCTTGTTGTGGACAGTGGGGGAGCTGCAAGGGGCTCAATCCTTGTTGTGGCAGCGCAGCCCCAGCCCTTTCCCCAACATCTGCCCCAAGGCACATGAGCCGAGCAAAATGCTTTTTTGCATGCCATGCTCTGGCACCACCTGTACCAAGGGTTACCTACTACTAACTAAGGGTTAAGAATTAGTTAACATTCACAGTTCCCCGTGACTTCAGTTTTAATTGACTGCTTGGCACTTCTCCAAATTTGACTTCATGCTATCCAACCTGGCACTCAGCAAACAAGGAATATATAAATTAATGACCACTGATGAAACAGTGGGTTTAAATGACTTGACTAAAATCATATAGAACATCAGTGGCAGAAAGTAGGATAAAATCTAGTTCCTTGGGAAAGCTTTCTGCAACTTTAGCCAAGAGTCCATCCTCTCCTGCCACCTTCCAGCCTTTTAAATAAATAAAGCCAGAGTTTTACAGATAAGTTTCCTTCCCATTACAGCTCTAACTCATCCTCACCGCAGGTTCATCCTGTGACCTGAATGAGATGGGGTCCTTTGGAAAAAATTATTTATGTGATAAAACATTCTATTGTAATGTGGCCTATATGTGCATATGCACTGAATTTGCACAGGAAACTTTAATTCTGGCATTTCCTATCTTGCAGGTTTGACTTGGCACTGTTAATAATATCTTAATATAGTGTTTTTGTGTGTAACTTCGTAGGTTTTTAAAAAGCAAACTGAAAAACAGTCCCATCGTGCGACATCCTGTCAGCAGCCACATGGTTTTATCAGCTTGGTGTTAAACCTTTTGGATCCACCACACAGACCTCTGCCACTTGAGCAAATAGAGTAACTGATACAAGTATAGATTTCTCACCCTCTACATGGACCATCAGTAGATGGGGGCTAACTTGCTTTGTCAGTGGGTTTCACAGGTATCTGCTGTCAGCAGCAGAGTGGTGAGACTGAAATCTTGGGTTTTATTTCAGGCCCTAGTGGACATATTCTTCTGCCTCTCCTTATCACCCCCATACTTGGCACCCTTTTGCTTTGTGTCTGTTCCCTTATACCCCTGGCTTCTCTTCTCAGTACTATTTGCCTCACCAGGACAGTCCCAGTCTTTACTACACAGGTTTCTCATACCAGATCCAGTCTCTTTTACCCAGTCAGTTCCTGCCCTGACCTTTTTTTCCTAGCTTTTCATCCAGTCTCTCTGTTGCCCTCTGGCTTCAGTTGCCATACTCCTACTATTTCATTCCTACTGGCTATGTCTGTCCCCAGGTTCTTGATCCAGTCTGCTTCCCCAACCCTTCTCTGGCATGGTAAGTAGACTAGAGTAGAAGCCAATTGCAGTTCTTTGTTTGAATTGGGTCGCTTCTTCCAGACTCCTTGCACATCAACAGTATAAGCACTGAGAGCATAAGAGAGACTGGCTGCCAGTTCTCAGATTCAGTACCTGGACCCAGCATAGCCTGCAGCAACCCAGAGCTGCAGTTTCAAGGGAAGTCCTTCTCAGCCCTGCACTGGAGTGTGCGTAGCAGAGGTGGAGTATGGTGATCTTAACTCCTGGCAGTCTAGCAAGTCTGTTCCAAGGCTCTGCAAACAATAGTTTTCAAAGGCTTAAAACTTGGCTGAGTTTGGATAGATTTTCAAGAAGGCAAAAGTATCAGTGAACCAGAGGACACCGCGCCCCCCCCCCCCCCGCGCCAAATGTCTAGGTCCTGTGGCAAAAAACCTGGGCATGAGAGCTTTTGAGAGAAAAGGTCACGCGCAATGCATCTTCCTGGTAACCTCAGTCTTGGAAATAGCTTGATGATTTCAGCTGAAATTGTTACTAAAAGTGTGAGCCTGGGACCAGTGTGACATGGAAAATTTTAGCCCAGATGGCTTAAGTAAGGGGCATCAAACTTATCTGGCCCTATGAGACAGGTGAGGGGCACGGGGTCAGTCTGCAGGACAGATTGAGCCTACAGCCTGGGGTAGGCATGCCAAGTAGGCCATAAATCCAAGGTCAATCAGGCCTGGGTGCCGAATTCAGTGTGCACTGTAGGCCAGCCCCTCATGTTGCCTCTAACATGTGCCTGGACCAGCCCGGAGCCTTTTTGGCACATACGTACAGCACACAGGATCAAAGCCAGTGCATGTGCTGCCTGCAGCCCATGAGGCCAGTCTGAGAGTGTCAGGCAGCACTGTGGGCAGGATCGTAGTGTTCTGTAGGCTGTCTTTGACATCCCCTGGTTTAAGTCTTGGGATCCACTTAAACAAGGTCTTATTGATCTTATTAGACTCTGCTGACAGTTCCACTTACAATTTGAAAAAACTGAATTGAGTCTCTTTTATGCATTTGTATATAGACACATGCAATTTATCAGTTAGTCAAGAAAATTGGCAGATACATGGTTGTGATGTAGTTATAGCCTACTGTCTTGCTTATTATTGTGCTCTTGAGTTTGATTTTTTTTTTTTACTTCTGCTTTTTACTAATACTGAAATTACTAAAGCTAAACAGAGGGAGATGATTCATATTGCCACCTTTTTGCCGTTTTTTCTCAAAAAATGTAATTTGTCCTGCCTTTCTAAAGCACTGGAAGCACAATGATCAATTGGATACGAATAGACCCAAGCACAATTTTTAGGTCATAATTTTGTGCTCTTCTCTTTACATTGAAGGCTGTCCTGACACAGTCAAGGGAGGAGGTCTCGGAGGAGTTGGTGAGATTACAGAAAGATAATGAAAGCCTTCAAGGAAAGCATAGCTTGCATGAGTCTTTACAGAATGCAGAAGACTTTATTCTGCCAGAATCCATGGAGGTAATGATTTTAAAATTGTTAGAAGACTATACAGGAAAAAAAAAATGAAATAAATGTGTGTGTGGTACCTAAAATCTCAGTAAAGTTGTAGAACCTGTTGTAGCCTAAATTTTAAAACCTTTGCCCCTGCAGACTGTTGTTCAGATATATATATAATGCCACTTGTGAATGTAAACTAAGCATAGGAGTGATTGAAGGTTAAGAATGAGCTATAATCCTCAGCATTGAGGAGTAGTAGATCTCAGTTGTCACTAGATATCCCTTCCTCATACTCAAGGGTGTCAGAGTAACAGTAGGCAGATACAAAGAGAAGATGAAGGTTTTTGCAAACATTTTATTTGCTTTTCAGACAAATAGTTTGCTGAATCATTAAAAAAATTAGGAGTCAATTGAGAAGCTGAGGCAGAATACAGATAAGTTATGGAGATAAAACAAGTTACCATCTCTGTCTTTTGCCTGAGTGTGTATCTTTGCATATAGGAAAATATTGTTGTTAAATAACTTCTCATTAATCTTTCATTTAGGAACTCCGTAAGTTGCTATTAAAATACCGTGAGGACATCATTAGTGTACGGACTGCAGCAGATCACCTTGAAGAAAGACTTAAGGCAGAAATCTTATTCTTAAAACAACAGATTCGAGCTGAACAGTGTTTGAAGGAAACTGTAGAAGAAACTTTACAGGCGGAAATAGAGAATTGCAAAGAGGAAATAGGTGAGAGAGGAAAAAGTACTCCCAAAAGAGGATTGCTGTTGGAAAATGGAAGGCACTTTAGGATTTTGGTTTTAGGGGTAACAAGTACAAGGTATCCACATTTTCTTCATAAGATGTTAATACAGCATGCCCACTTGACATGCTTATAGAGAACGCACAAAAGTGTGCATCTGAGTATGCCCTTCAATTGACAACGTGGCTGTGTGTTGTAAGATTTTTCTTATAAATATGGCTGTAGTAGCTTCTGGTATAGCATAGACCTGATACTTAAGGTCAGTTAAAGGTAAAAGTAGTAAACAGGAACTGGGTGGTTCCTCTTTTTTTCTTGCATTGAGGTATGTTTCTTAGTTTAGTGTAGTTGTTTTACTTAAATATATATAGAAATCTGTGGTGATACCACTTTCGTGTGTTATGTGGGAGTCCACAGGGGTTCTTTTCAGTCTTGGTAATACATAAATGTGAATTTAAGGCATGAATTTGTTGAACTAGGTCACCCATTAGTTTGTTGCCAGGAAAACTACCAGGGTCATTTAGTGGGAGAGAGAGCAGTATCTCATTTAGACTTCAGCAATACAGCTTTTACTTGCTTTAGCTCCTGAGGGTCATCACACTTGTGAAGGGGAATGAGAATCCTGCAGACAGGTGAATAGCAAACAAGGAGATGATAAAAAGAATAGAAGCTGCTTTGTATAGGTTTGTCTAAATGACTAGAACAGAAGTGCCTTATAGGAATTAAACACAGGTGCAGTTGTTGATTTTGTGTGTTACTACAGGTTTGTATCTCAAAGATTTTGCAGTAGGAGATAAAATGCAAACAAGAAAAAAAGCAAAACAGAATTCTGCTTTCTGTCCTGAGATTACTTTCGCTAATTCTTTTATGTTTTCTGCCTGTAGTTTTACAAACAAAGAGAGAAACTTTAAGTCTCCCTTCAAAGTAGCGCTCATAAAAATGAAATAAGTTGTTTATCCTCCCATATCTTTGAAAAGTAAAAGGGGAAAATTATAGGAAAATGGGAGATGAGATAAAGTAATAGTTTTGCACATTGCTCAAGTTCACTGAGACTGCGGACAGCTGGGTACTCGAGTGGAAGTAGGACATGCTGCAGGGTGGGCGCAGGGGGTAACTTAGGCTGCCCAGTCCTGCTCTTGGAAGAGTAGCTGATTTGCCTCGGATCTTCCAGCTGTCAGCAAGGTAAATGTAACAATCGGTGCTGAAAGTGCTGTGCACTGACAGGGCTAGCTCGAGTAGATTTGGGTGTACTTCATTTTTGTCACAACATTGTTACTTATGCTTTCAGATCTGTCCAGGAGTCTGCATTAATAAAAAGCTTCAGCCAGGACATGTAGATAGGAGGAAAAAGAGGCTGTAGTAAACCAACATTATAAAACAGAGCCCTAAGGCTTCTGAAGAAGGACACATTTTTTTAAAATCACAGTAGATTAACTTTATAATACTAATGATCTTTTAATAATAGTGGTTCATGTCCCGAGCGAGTGATATTTAAACATTCAAATGAAGGGAGATGTTTCTTCCTGAACATGTAACTGTTTCAGATGGAATACTGACAGGCTTAGTATAACAACATGGATAAAATGGAACAGGCTGAGGGGAAGAAGTTCACCCCATGGCTGCTGAGTAGGAATAGCGATAATGGCAATTTTGATACCTGCCTTAAGAGACTATTTACCTACTGAAGAGACGGCCAGGGTTATTTGTTGAAAAAGAAGAGCTTCATAATAGGCAGAATGGTAATGTGCTCAGTGAACAGTCAGATTGGGGCCTATATGTGTATGGGTTTGTCGGCACACTTGCTAGGATACAATATTTTTAGATTTTTTTTTTTTTGTTAAACCATTGATAGATAACAACTGGGTCTTAAAACCTGAAGAAGCCAGTGCAGTGACGAAGCTTGTTTTGCTTTGTTTTACAGCTTCCGTTTTTAGTCTGCGAGCTGAACTGGACAGAATGAAAGTGGAAAAGGATCAGGTGAGGAGTCAATGTGATCAATTTGTAAGAGTTTTACAAACTTAAATATAGGAATTTTAACTTTCTGTGTAATGTGCAGGAAAGAGAATCTTGAGGAGTCTGATAACTGGGTAACAAGTTCTCCTTGGCTCTGAACTGGTATGAGCATCTGTCTCCTTCATATCAGAAAAGATAAACTTGTTTTTTCTTGTTGCCTTTGAGCTGTCACTAGCAACATTTTTATGCATGTATGTAGAAGGACTCTGTACAAGGAGACTAACTGGTTGGCCTAATGTAAGGAAGTACACAAGCAGTTATAAACCTAACTGGATAACTTTAAAGTTGTTAACTACTCTGTTCCTTTGTATCAGTTTGATAAAAGCCTTACTGCAAGTTGTGAGCTTACATACTTCTGTCTTGTAAAGACCAGCATGGTTTTAAAAGAAGGTATTTGAAGTTTGGAAGGGCAAATTATAATGCTGGGAACAGTATAAGGTTTTGACACCTTAGTAGTTGACCCTTTTCCCTAAAATATTTATTCTTTCTCTACTAATGTTTAAGCTAAACACTGTTAGGCACCACCTTTCCTTCCAGCTTCAGGGAAGAAAAGTATAAGTGACATGGTTTAATGTTGGTGTTTCTGCACATTTATAAAGGCTAAAGGCATTTATACCAATTGCTTCATGGTAGTGTGTTGAATGCATGTCAGTTGTGAAAAACGAACTGATGAAAAACCCTGTTGTCCTCTTTGATTTTACAGTTGGAGAACACCTTGCAGGAGAAAACACAGCAGCTGGAGAGTCTTCAGGAAATGAACAAAACTTGGGAAGAGCATCTGAAGAAGGAAACTGCTGCAAAGGTAGAATCTATGTTGTGTGTGTATTAAGGTAACCAGATTTTCAAAGGCAAGCTGTCTTGTGCATGTTAGTCTTGGAAGATCAGTGTGGCAGTCAAACAAGGTAGTCCTCACAGGGACAACACAAGGAGAAGTCTCTGAAAGTCAAAAGGTGTCCTGGCAATGCAGTAGTCTGCCTAGCACAGTTATTGAAAGCCCCATTCCAAGTTGCTTTAAAATTGTATTTGGGAAAGCAGTAGGGAATAGTAATCTAAACTATAGTGACTTAAAACAGTAAGGCTACCATCTCTTCTGATAGACTTCAGTACAGAGTATCTTAATATACAAACAGCTCTAATTTAATCAAATCCTCAGTTTGAGCCCCTGAGACTTCAGATAATTGAGATTCTCCTGTTCATAGATGGCAAAACCAAGGCCCAGGGAGGGGATCCTCTTTCATGCAGTGCCTGTGTGGTACTACCCAGGTTTTCTACTTCTCAGCTCATACTTTATTTGGGAGTCTGTACATGTTCCACTTCTCTGTGAATACACATCAGGAACTAATTTTTTTCTAGGCTAACCTTGAGCAGCTGATGTTTGAAGAGAAGAATAAAGCTCAGCGGTTGCAGACTGAATTGGATGTCAGTGAGCAAGTACAGAGAGACTTTGTAAAGCTTTCTCAGACCCTTCAGGTAAGGGAGATAAAATCAGTCCATTTCCAAGTATTATATTTGCTAATGCCTGTATATGTTCTGCTACCTCTGTAGCAGGAAGCCTGTGCAGCATAAGAGCTGGGGCTATAAACTCATTGATAGGTGTTTTTATGAATAATAAAGCATTACTAGTATAAACCAGGAATATTCCACCTGTTTTAGAACCAGATTAAGCTCTTACTTAGAACCCTATAGTGTCCTTCTCAATAAGTTCCTTCAGTATGTGACTTTGAGTCTTAGTGATACAGTGTAATTCAGAAGGGGGGATGTGAAGGCAGACTTGCACCGTTTGCTCTAAATCCATGGGATGGCTCCTTTAGTTGGTGAGTTTGCTGCTTTTAAGCTACAGTTGTAGTGCAGGATAGTCTTATCCTTACTGCCAAGTCCTTTGATCCTAAGAAGATATCATGAGACAGCAGAAGGAAGGAATTTCAATATCCAGGGATTTTAGGTTACTACATTATGCAGCTGAGTGCGGTTCAAAGCCCTTTTTGAGGTACATCTGAAGTTTGGCCATACAGTCCATTAAAGTTATTTAAAATTCAGACTTTGAAAACATGAAGCAAGTTTTCTACTTTAACTAGTAGACAGTCTCAAGAATCTCAGCTTGTTTGCAGATGGTCCATGTGGGTGAGCAGAGAAGGCTGTCAGCGCTTTCTTCTGCTGCTGTAGTGGTAGGTAGCACAGGCATAAGACAGTTAAATTACCATTTTCACTGCAATCATTGCTTGTCATCTTTTCCAAAGGCAGGTTTGGATCAGTTGTTGAAAAATACCCGTAGTGGAAAAAATTGCCCAGCACTTGGAAGATGAGATGCTCTTTCCAAAAATGCATGTAGCTCAATAAAGACCTAGTGACAAGAAATTGGTGTTACTGTCACACACTGCTGTCTTTTTTTTTTTTTTTCCAGACCCAAGCTTTGTTTGTATGAGTAATTGTTAGTCATATCTGATCTCTTCTTGTGACTGGACAGTGACATTTCAGCCCCATAGCCATTTGCTTTGTCAAGAGGAGTGTGCAAACTAGGAAGGGCTATTTCCTTTCTTCCACGCCAGTGGCAGCTCTGGGTGGGCATCATCTGTGCATGATGGAAAGGAATAGCTGGGGTAGAACCAAGCTCTATTGCTCTGTGGTTCCAGACGCACCGTATTGGACATATTGTATTTGTTGTTTTCTTAGGTGCAGTTGGAACGGATCCGGCAGGCAGATTCCTTGGAGAGAATCCGGGCAATCCTGAATGACACAAAACTGACAGACATTAATCAGCTTCCTGAAACATGACACCCTGAGGGGCAGGGCTCCGAGGCTGCGTCTGGGGTTTTTAACTCATCTTTATAGCAACATTAATTATTATTTAACTCTAACTGAAAGAGCAGAAGACAACAGAGGGGAGCAATGACTGAGTTGTTTCTCGAGGGGAAAAGGTTTTGTACAGGGCAGGAAGAGAGCACCAGGGAGATTGCAGGCTAGAAGAGAACTCTCTAATGGGAACACTAATGGGTGCAGTGTTTGTGTTCCACTGTAAGTGGGATCAGTCCTCACATCCTGAAAAACTTTTCCCTTTTGGCCAACTTCTCTAACCTAATATAGATTTCTGGAACCTATTCCCCTCTCCCAAAATACTGTGATCAGAATAGCTGCTGGAAACCATAATGTCCCTCAAAACTCCTTGAAGAGCAGAGTGGTTGACAATTTTCTGTTTGAATAGTCAGTAACAGTATTCCGCTAGCAGAGAGAATGAAGTGTAGTATGCTGTATGAATATTTTATATTAAAATATGAATTTATTAGCAGGACACTGGATATTGATTTTCTTTCCAAACTCAGTGCTTTTTTTTCGGTTTTTGGGGTTTTTTTTTTACCATTGCCCCTGTGCTGAAGAATTTGAAAACTGTTGAAATGTGATGGCTATGAGTGAGCTGCATATCTCATGAGCAGGTAAAAAGCTAATCCAAAAAAATGAATGGACCTGTAATGAATGATGAGACATTCAGTTCCTTTGAATTCCACATTAAATTCTGGGGTTCAAGAAAAGCACAACAGCTGCACTATTTGGTACCTCTTTGTACAGAGTTAAGTCAGCAGATGCTTTCTTAACTCCAAACCTGAAAAATTTTACTAGTCCCTTGTAAGTGGTAAGATTAGTAGCAAAATTTCTGTGCACTGTCAGTGCAGTGCATGGGCTTTACACAACTCTTCTCCACTGCAGTGCACAGCACCATGCATGAACTACTAGCTTTTACCCAACTTTGTAAAAAGGGCAGAAGATTGTGCTTTAAAATAGCCTGATTTCCCTGCCCTCCCTTTCCCCCCATGCAAGTTAGGTGAACACGAAACACCAGTTATGTTCTGTATCAGACTACAAATGCAGCGTGAGCTGTATTGTGTAGCTTCAGGTTTCAAAAGTCCAGTGCATCTGTTATCAGTGTGGCAGCCTGGTATTGCTTAAAGCAAAGGAAGTACCCCTAAACTACACTGTTACTTGTTTCTGTAATTATACATTCAAGTAACGCTATGCAACACAACAGCAGACAGCAGAAGGATGACCATGTTGCGAGTCTCCAAGTGTTGGCATGGGTTTCTTGTTACCCAGATGTATGGTATTTAACATGAACATTCCTGTAGTTACTGGAATTCTATGCACTAAGGTCAGCTGGCTGTGGTTTAGGTACCATCCTTTGCTGATTACAAGCAGTGTTGCAGACTGAATATCTGAACGTGGCCCCTGATTAGAACCGAATTTCCTACCTAATGGAAGGGGGGGTTAAATGGATTGATCACTAGTTCTGTTTTTGTAGTGTAAAGGTTAGTGGGGGTAATGCATTTTGCTTTAACCTGTTGCTTCTCTTTTATAATCTTCAGAGCAGCAAAATTTACAAGGTAAAGGGAAAGCTAGAGAGAGAAAATACCCTCAGTTGCTGTGCATGCAATTACTATTTTGGTCTGGCCTTTTAAACACCCCCACCCAAAGCCAGAGCCACTCTGCTAAACTAAAACAAGGACTGATTGGTTTTGAAAAGGGGACTGCCTTAAAGAACCCCAGATGAAGCACACGTGGCTAATGCTTTGCCTGTGTTATTAACTTATTTCCCCTACCATTCCACATCCCCTGACCCAGTTCAGGAATAAGCCAATCTGACAGACAGTGAGAGTGTTGCCTGTCATGTTTTGGCAGTGTGCTTAAAAATGAAATCTAACATCTCAAGTAAGTAGCCAGAATTCCTTGCTGATTGTGGCCTGACAGGAGCTGCTGCCCGCTGCTAACTTTTTGACACCAAATCTTATTTATTAGCACCCATAGCTTCCTAAAACGTACATGCACTGTTGTGTGCATGTGCACTTGAACTGCTGGGCCTTTATTAGCAGTAAAGGCAAGAGATTGTTCCCCGTTCTCCTAAACTAACTCCAACATCTTTCTTGTACCTAACTTCTGCATTGGAGTATTAAGGAAGCCTGCTGCTTTACAAGACCTGGTCTAAACTACTTTCAACATAGCTCTGCAGCAAATTGAACACTTTATTTGAAGAAACACACTCAATAATAACCTGATGCAAGAAACTGAGAGTTACGGTTGCTAGAGTTCCTTCCACTGTTTGGATAAAGCAAGGAAAGCAGCTTTTAGTCATGGAACACGCTTCAAACCACTGCCACTTTCCTTTCTCAACCTCCCCTACCTCCTTTTCTGAGCCATATCTTCTCCCTCCATACTTACTCTTGAACAGCCACCATTCAGCCGTATCTCATGACCAAGTATTGTTTATACTGCTTTGATCAATAGGGAGTGATGTGGCTTTCATGCAGTATATTTTATGTAGCTGTGCATTGGTGTGTTGTTGGATTGCAGCTGCAAGATGTTTTCCTATAGCCTAGAAGTGGTATGTGGGTGATCTGTTAGTGATCATTCAAAGCTTTGGTAGCAACTGATGTTGAGATGACAGAAAGAACATGTGCATGAGTATGCATGTTGGTGTATTACATTTTATGACCTGAGAGGCTGCATTATGGTTTTGATTTTCAGGTGAGCATGGAGGGAAGGCATTGAAAGGGGAACGTAGCACAAAGGGTGGTGAATGATGGATGTACTTCCTTGCTTTGATTCTTTTAGTGAGTTCAGTGCAGCAGCCTCCAGCTTTAACTTATCACATGGGATAGCTATGACTAATGTATTCCCCATTCTTACCTTTTTTATTTCAAAAGGCTTTCCCATTCCCTAGTTTGACCAATCTCCTACATTCAGCTTTTAAAAGCAGAATGTAGCACTTGCACCAGCAGGCTGTTCAGCTAACAATACCAATTCCAGTTTATTTCACTGTGTGAGAAGCATGGCTAAAGTGGCTCTGAAAGCATGACCGTTGCAAGAGTTCTTGAAGACCTGACTCGGCTCAGGGTGCTGGCTTGGCAAAAGGAAAGTAGTGACTGACAGCACTTCTGGGCATTAACCTTGGAGAAGGCTGGGTTGGCAAACTAATAAGCCCCTATATCTGAAGGGTATAGAAGCCCCTATAGAAATGAGGAACATAAGGCACAGCTTTGAGAGGGGTAGCTAGTTTGTTCTGCAGCAAAGTTGCACAGAGAAGCCTTCTGGAGACTGAATTCAAAGGACTCCTGTCCCTATAAAACACACATATCCACCTCAGGCATGTAAGGGGGTGCTGCTCATTTTGTAATTGGGCGTGTAGGAGAGAAACTGCCCTTAGCTAGTTTGAGAAACTTTTAGGCTTGATATGGGGAGAGTGATTATTATATGTACCATCAGTTTCTGATCTCTTTCTTTTATTAGCTTTAACATGTCATATCGCCACCTACGATGCAAAAACATACTTACTGGTTTAGAAAACTGGGACTTTGGTCTGTGCAGACTATAAGAGAGGAAAAAAAAATCAAGTTTTGTAAGTGTTCCCTCTACTTGTATAGTCTTAATCTGTACAAAAGTGTTCTTTGCAGCGTGTCTGGTAACCTTGTTACCTAGCAGTGAATTGCAGCCCTCCTATCCTTACGGCTTTATTTTGGCACTTCATATTGTGCCATTGTCCTAGTAGTGCAGTACTACTTTTCAAAACTTAGCTTGACCAGATCATTGTTTTAGGGGAGGGGGAAGAAATCGCCCACATTTGCAGTCCCATACAATTGGCTTTTGAAGTTTAAGTCAGCCTGCGCCATATCTTGGCAAACTGAGTGTTTGGAAGCTATTACTGCATTCCAGCGCCCCACGCCGTTGGTGTCCTGCGCGATTGTGGATGTAGAATTCTGCTGTCTCCAGAATTCCAATGTAACCATTTTGTTGACTGTATTTGAAGGTGTGTCCTTATGAAGAAAGTGTTCAAAATTAAAAGAAAAAAAAGCTGCCGAAGTGTGTGAGCTCTGCTGGTTTTTCTGCTCCGCTTCCTGCCAAGCTCTGGGAAGAGGGAAATGTGGTGCCTTATAGCATGTGCTTCTGGAGCTGCCTTTGCTGAAGCAGGTGTAGTTCCCCTGCCTAAATACTGCTCTGCCTACACCGGCAGGCTACCTGTCAATATGAAGCTCATACACAACTTCACTTGGGCTTGACAAGAGAGTCTTCCCTCCAGAAGCAGAAATCTAGCCTGCGAAGAATCTTATCAAAAGCATTTTATTCAATATCAGTCTTTACAAAATAAGTAAAACCTGGTATATAACACTTGTTAAATAATGAGAAATTGACGTAGCAAGGAATAGCAGGACCCAAGACAGCTGAAAACTAAAACTCTTCAGACTTTCCGCTGTGGGACTGTGCTCATTGGCCCACTAGAAATTCACATGGCTTCTGATGTCATTGATCTGTTTCACCATTTCTCTTATGTGCTCTCCCCTGCAAAAGAAAAATGCTGAGTTAGAGATTGCAGAAATCATGATGGGATGGGTAGAGTAAATCTTGTTTTAGCTGCAAGCTCACAAAGAAGGGGCATTTTTAACTCCAAGCTACTAAGCATGGGATGTGACAGTTCATAGAGTGGGCCTGCAACACAGATTACAGCAGCTCAGAGAAAAGGGACTCAACTTTGGTATATACTTAAACAAGTTGGGCTGTTTTTGGCACAAAAGTATGTTTAAATGAAGTCAGAGCTTGGCCTCCAAAGCAGCGCTAGCTGGTCAGAGAAAACGTTCTGGGACCATCTCAGGTACCACAGATCAAATTATATCCTGAGCTAATTATAAGGACTTAGCTCAGCTCTTGAGGGTATGAATCCTTAAGTATCAATCTTCACATCTACTTTAATGGAGTCCAAAACACCTTGCTGTTTGGACATATCAGAAACTGGGATCATCGCTGGTGGGAATACAAGGAGGCAGGCCTGAAAAGAAAACTAACTTACTCTTCTTTCAGAATAGACTGGATGCATTTGCTCTGGTAGGCACTGAGGGTGATACTAGGTTGTCGTGGACTGGTTCCCTTTTCCATCTTTCTTTGCTGGTAATCCTTTTTCATTTTCACCTAGAAACAGCACACAAAGTAATGGACTTATCAGTATTTTCTGTATGCTCAGGAGTCACCGTTTCAGATGGGTAGAGGAACTGAGCAGCAGGAGCTCAAGCACAAACTTAGGTCTATGAGCAGCACTGACAACTGGTCTGTCATAGGAGATTAGGTTTGGAAGGGACCTCAGGAGGTCATCTAGTCCAACCAGCTGCTCAAAGCAGAACTGCCCCCAACTAGATCATCCCTCCCTAGGCTCTGTCCAGCCAGGTCTTAAAAACCTCCGAGGATGGAGATTATAGTCATTCATCACTTTGAGCCTCTTCCAAGTCTTGATGCCAACTCAGTCTCACCTGTTTGATAGCACTTCCCAGCTGCTGCAGCTGATCATGTATTGCCTGCAATTCTTTCTTCATCTCCTTCTCACTGTCTGACAAAACTGGAAGCTGAGTGTGAAAACTTCGTAGCACTTTCTTCATCCTTAACAGAGACTCACAAACATTAGTGCACAGATGTTAGTTACCCTATGTACTAGACTGGTTCATGAGGGATTTTTTGGGACTTTATTAACTAAAAGAGTTCAGTCAAATTAGGGTCTAGTTCTTTCAGCCTGCTAGTCTGATGTACGTCAACATTACTGTTGTTTTCTGAAGAGGCTCCCTCTATGCCAAATCTATCCTCAACACTGCCATCATCCATTAGGTACAGCCACTAATACCATGGGCTTTCAATACCAGGCCTAAAGATTTGACACCTGCTTGTTACTTTGACGCTGCTGCTGAAAGGTCACACTTTGATCTGATTTGCTAGGGGAACTAGCCATTCTTTGTGCTTACCTGTTCATAATATCTTCTTGTTTTTCTTTGGCTTCTTCATACTTGTCAGCCAAGCGTTCGGCCATTTCCCGCAGACTTTTCCTTTAGGCAAGAAAGTCTATTTACATCAGGATTATGCAAAACATCTTGATGAAGTTTTATATGCAGGAGGCACGAGAAGTCTTTAAGAACCGGGCTGGATTGAAACCTATGACCCTGATACCTTGCTATGATAGTCCACAGAGGTTTAAATGTATTCAGTTCCAGCTAGATGCTTATTTGGTACCCTAGGAATCTGAATGCTTCAGAAAGGACTGTTCAAATATAAAAGCTGCTGGCTTTGACTGAAATAACACTGCTACATAAACAGGCTGCACTCACCTTTCCTCTCGACAGTAATTAAGATCTTCCAGTTGTTTCTTTTTCTGAGCCCACAGTAACTTCACTCTGCCAAAAAAAAGGGTAAAGCTGAATCAAATGTACTTCCATGACAGCCAGTTCTTCTGTAACTCAATTAAATCTCTAGAGATTTAGAGAAACAAACAGAAGCCACACTCAGGAGCTTAAAAGCAGGATCAAAAAAGATGGGACAAGGGATATGGAAGAGTTTTCTAGGGTAGGTACAATAACATTTTTGTCATAGGCAAAAGGTTATTGGAAGGCTCCAAGCATGAAGGCAGATTTATTCTGCGTACCTACAGCCAAAGGGAAATGCTTTGCTAAGCCAAGCAGAGACCCAGCACTAACCTAATATCCATCAGCTCCAATATATTCAGAGCCAAGCTTTATTAACCACTCTCAATCATGTTAAAATGCAAGTCTCTCTCTAGATGACATCATCCTCATTTGCAGGGCTCATGTGACTGACCACTCAGTTAGGGGTCTAGTGTTGTAAGCCTGTGATACTATTTCCCCTGAATACATTACACAGGGCCAAGTTTCAAACATGTAATGCTTTACGAAGCCATTTTACCTCTGCTGGATCTCTTCCTTTGCCAGATCCTGCTTCAGAATGTATTCTTCCCTGAAAACCTGGATAGCTCTGCTGAGGAGCTGCAGGCATTCTTCTGGGGGAGGAGCTGCATCTTTATCAGCAGATCTGGGAACAAACAAGGGCAGCTGGATTATTCGCACTCCCACTACTTAAAATCCCTAGAGAAAGTCCTCCCAGAAGAGCAGAGCGGGAGGCACTCCACATGGACTTCAATCCACTGGAGATGCCCACCTCCCCTAAACAGAGAATCCCTTCTTTTAAATAGCCTCCTCCCTCTTTGTCTCATAGAGGAAATTGCATGTACTTCAAAAGCAATGGGTTGGCAGTGCTCCGCTGCAAGATGCTTTGGATGTGCTCCTCAAATGAATGCTGCGATTCTGCCAGGATGCGGAGAGGCGAGACTGTTGGTTCGTTGTCCTCCCGGGTACAGAGCAGTGGTGGGGATGCTGGATGGACTGTGCTTCTGCCAGAGCAAAACACAGATAGAAATGGCGCAGAAGGAAAAGCTCTTAACATTAGGGAAATGCCTCTGTCTCTTGACATGAAACAGAATGATTTTGATTCACCAACAGACCACCAGAACCTAATTGTCTGGCAGGAATTTCTCTCCCCTTTTAAGGTATGATATAAATTAAGCAGCTTTATCTTACCTTGTGTTTGCTTTAGGGAGCACTACTTAATGCCCAATACTTTGGCAGTATTCTCCTAAGAATGCCTTTTCTCTCCATGTAAGCTTAAGTCCATAAGCTTCAAACTAAGCTTCCAGTTGCAGCATCTGACAGTTAAATCTATGCTGCCTCAAATTATGGTGCTTGGTGGCTGTAGGGTGCTTTAAGATTCTTTACCAGGCAAAAGCTACCATGAAATGTAGTTGACTTCTACCCCACCCAGCATACCTAAGCCCTTGCTAATGTCTCTCTTAGCCCTACCAAAGCAATTCAATACCACCAAAAGCACTGAGGGCATTTTAGATTTATCCTTCTTCTTCCTCAATGCCTCCTGAACTCTTATCTTACTTCTTCCTCTGGAGTAACTCATATAAGAAAAGGTGTCAGCTCAGCCTGGAATTGTTCCAGTTGCCAAATGTCTCATCAAAATGGTCCAAAGAACAGAAGCTTTAAGTGAAGCTGAGAAGAGGAACACCAAGCAAGTCTGGGACACTAACAAGTCATTTAGGTAAGTAGAGTTTCCATTACATGAGTTTGACAGAGGCAAAAAAAGCACATTAAACAAGAAGCACATACAGAAGAGGCCTTGTGATGCACTCATAGGTGCTGGTGATGCAGATCATTGTAGGCCCCAAGATGTCAGAGACTATCCAGAATCCTCTAATTGGAGCGGGCTGCCTGGAGGGGAGAAGAGATTATAATGCAAATTCACTGAAACAACTTTTGTCAGTACACTAAGACTCTAACCTGACTGTGGTGTTTCTTTACTTCAACCTATTTAGCAAAACACATTGGTCTTAAACTAGGATGTTTCTTATACAAGTTACAGTGCACAAAAGGCTATTCTAATTAAAAGTACTCTATACAGCTGGCACCTACTAATCCCAACTTTTCTTATGGAAATTGGCCTTGCTGTGCCCACAAAGCTAGGCAGCTCATGGCAGCATGCAAAGACGCAGCTGGTATCATACAGCACAATGGTTTTGTCCAGCGAATGATACTTTGAAAGTTAGGGTACCTGAAATGTTTCTGTTGGCTGGCTGGTGTTCAACACTCCACAAGAGCTGTATGCATGTTGCTGCTATTAACAGAAAACTGCATTCACCTTCTCCCCCTCACGATGGTGGCAATGTTACCACTTTTGCCATTTGGAAGATCGGAGATCACACACTACCAGAAACTATCTGGTTCCAACCTAACTCTCAGCCTTATGATACTAGGGCCTGACAGCAGGAGTTTAATTATTTGTGCTTACCCCATTTATTTTGGTTAAGTTCATAACTTAATTTAGTTAGAGGGGAGCTGAGAGTAAATAGAGACCATTTATTTACTCGGAGGGAAAAGGGAGAAGGGATAGTAGTGAGTTCTTACCTGCACGGCAATGGCTTTGTGCAGAGAATGTGCTCTACAAAGCACTTCTGTTCTGCTCCAAGTTCTAGTAAACTGTCTTTATCTTCTTCATCTGCAAAGAGAACACACTCAACATCACTCCCCCGATAAGGTTTGGCACTGCTGACCACTTACAGAGAAGAAGCTGCGAGATATACACATACCCTAGGCCAGGGGCTTTCAACCTTTTTTAAGGAGAGTATTTCTCGTGGGTACCCCCTTCTGGACGTGGAGCGGAGGGAGGGTGGGGGCAGTGGCCAAACATGAAGCGGTGGCGGCATTGCTTCCCAAGTACCCCTGCTTCTTTGCACTGCTGCCGCATACCCCTGGGGCCTCCCCAAGTACCCCCAGGGGTAGGTGTGCCCTTGGTTGACAACCCCTGCCCTAGGCAATACTAGGCAGGCAGATGCTGGAGACTGTTTGCTGACAGCCAGCGACCTCCACAAAGGAAAGAAGCCTGAAGGGCAAACACCCTCTCCTTCCTACAAGACACTTTAACTACTCACCGGAGCCAAGGAATTTGTGAAGCTTATTAATCCAGGTTAGCCCAACACTGTGCACCCCAGCTTCGTGTGTGCAGTGGTACCTACTGGGGCACTTGGGATCTGAAAATTAAGCAGATCACATTTATTACCGACAGATCTAGAAAATCCACATGTAGCACTCTATTCAAGGGGGCTCTTCAGCTACTCAGCACTAATGGTGGTATTGCAGGAGCTACCCAGCCCCCTTCCTGCTTTCAGCCCAACCCTCTAGTTCGGGGTTTAGCTCCAGGAAAATTCAGACTCCCTTCCACAGTAACCCTCGGCTCTACAAAAGAAGGAAATGGCGATCCTTCTTCCCTCCCACCTATAGGAAGAGCTGGTGCAAAAATGCGCAAGTTTACGAGACCACGCTGCATCCTAGAACAATGAAACATACAGCAGGCATCAATGGCTACAACATTCATGAAGACCAGTTTCTTAGTATTTCAAGGGAGTGCCTCTTTTTAAATAGTAATAAAAAACAAGGCTGACTTCAGCTCAGAACAAACGTGAAACATGTCCACGTTGTTACCTGAACCCTGTTAACAACTTTATGGATTTTCCACCACTTTAACGCTTTAGACACCAAGCAATGGCTCCAGAAGAGACCAATGATAAGATCAAGTGACTTAACAAATCCAGCTACTGAAATAAAGTGAACACTACTGCTGCTGAACAACAGCCCTACCTCTGTGTAGTTTAATTGGGCAAGAGAAATCCGATTCCACAGGCTCCTCCTCCTCCGCTGATGCCAGTTTCAGTGCAAGTTCCAACTCAACGCATTCAAACACGTACAGAGAAGGGATCAGGTCAGATCTTGGGTCCCAAGACTTTTCCGACTGTAAAAAGCATTTCAATTCTTCAGTAAGACGCCTTTTCAGCAAGTGCACCAGTGTGGGATAGAGGAGAAATGGTGACTTAGTGCAACCAGGGTCCTTCAAGCATTTTAAACAGAAGGGCAAACATGCCTGATGATTCTATTGGCAACTCTGTATTGGTTTGATCACTGCAGGGCCAACATGGACATGTTTCACTTCTAAACTAAAATCAAGCCATAGTTTGAAGCCAAGATGTTCCTCTCTCCACCTCATACTTCCCCAACATTTATTTTAAAGCTCTCCTTTAGAATCAGATAGACATCCCAGCTGCGGAGAGACTCCTAGGTAACACTGTTTAACATCTTCATCAGCGACTTGGACAAGGGGGTTGAAAGCACATTGTCCTAGTCTGCCGATGCCACTAAGATGTGGGGTGAGGTGGACACACTTGAAGGGAGAAAGAGAGGCTACAACTAGATTTAGACAGACTACAAAAGTGGGCAGATGAAAACAGGATGGTGTTCAACATAGATAAATGCAGGGTGCTGCACCTTGGGAAAAGGAATCCAGAGCATACATACAGGCTGGGGCATCCCCCTCTTGAAAACACAGAGGCAGAAAGGGATCTTGCAGTCATTACTGACTCCAAGATGAACATGAGACACCAATGCCAGACTGCAGCCAGCAAGGCCAGCCATGCCTTGTCACGCATCCAAAGATGCATCTCAAGCCACTCCAGAGAGATGATCCTCCCCCCCTATGCAACACTGGTCAGGCAGCAATTGGAGTACTGTGTCCAGTACTGGGCGCTGCACTTTAAAAAGAATGTGGTCAGCCTGGAGAGGGTTCAGAGGAGGGCCACCCATTTGTTGAGAAGGCAGGGCAGGCCCTACAAGGAGAGACTGAGGGACCTGAACCTGTTCAGCCTCAGCAAGAGGAGGCTGAGGAGGGACCTGGTGGCTGCCTGCAAACTCATCAGGGGAGATCATCAGCAAATAGGAAGAGCCCTTCTCTCCCAGCACCACCTGGGGTAACGAGGAACAATGGTAATAAGCTGATGGAAAATAAGTTTAGGTTAGAGATCAGGAAGCAATATTTTACAGTTAGGGTGGCCAGAATCCCAGGAAAGTGGTCCTTGCCTCTACCTTGGGCAAATTCAAAAAGAGGTTGGATGATCACCTGTCTGGGGTCTTGTGAACCCAGCGCTCATTCCTGCCTATGGCAGGGGGTCAGGCTAGATGATCTGATCAGGTCCCTCCTGACCCTAGCTATTATGAAACTATGAAACACTGAAGACCAAAAGGATCAAAAGTTTGAGGCGCCTTGGCACAGATGACTCACTGCTTGATTTATGATAGCAAAAACAGCTGTCACTCGGTCACCTCCCTGCAGGTGACTGCCAGGGACTTCTGACAACCGGGGCCTGGGACAGAAAGCAGAACACCAGAGAAACCAGCGCTACATTCCTGCTATTAGGGAAAAAAAAGGCATACTGTCTGCTCATCGTCCTCTTCTCCCTCCAGCACCACACAGTGATAGAGCATCCCTGATTCAGTAGCGATCACCAAGATGTTGGGCACACAGGGCAGGCAGAGAACAGCACATGCGTCATAGCCATAGTTGTCTTCAGCTGCCGGGTGCATGGGCAGTGGACCCAACAGCTTACCAAGGTTTCCAGAGCTGAAATGAGGATGTACGAGTACTTTTGTAAGTGACTATGCAAAATCAAATACCTCCCCATGTTACCTACAATAACCCTCTGAGGAACTGGAAAAAAAAAAATCAAAACACAAGAGGTAATAAAATAGACCCATTTTTCCATGTCGTTTCACTCAGGAGTGATCCTACCTTGAGCAGAGGGTGTGTAACTTGTAACAGAGGATTGAGTTAATACTTAGAGCAGCTATTTTTTTTTATCCTAAATTTAAAATTAAAATTTAAAATTTATTATCCTGTTGCATCCCTTAGCTATTGTAGCTGCCTCAACTAAACAACTAGGCCTATTACCTTCATGGTTGTACAGACTCAAGTGTGTAGGCCAGCTATTCCAGCCACACAATTTGGGCTGCCCTAGGAGATAACCCATTCCCGACTGGAGTCAATCTGAATGAGACCTGGTACAAACAGACGAGTGCTATATAAAGGCCAGGAAGCAAAGTTTTCTATTTGACTTTTGGATCCTACCTTTGTAGGAGGTTAACGTATGTAAGGAAGGTCTCCCCATTTTCATACAATATGTACAAGGGATATGCCAACACTTCCTCTTTCCCCCGTGGCCCAGCCACATTCTTTGGAACAGATGTAATTGGCCCAAAGTCAAACGCCACTGCAGTCTCTCCCAGCGATGCTCTATAGGCTCTCCTAGAAGTGGGAGACAAATGGACCCAAAGTTATAGTCAGTAGCAACTGTCCATGCAAAAGCACTTCCCCTCATATGAAGTGGCACTTCTGTTGGATAAATGCAGTTATGCTTTCAGCCTTTTGGATCAGATCTTTGCCAGACACTGCCCCTTCTGCAGTAGATACCCCAGCACAGGCACTTCTGCTCTTCTCAATGGAGCCCCTGAGATCATGTCAGAACTACTAGAAACAGGGGCTCTCATTGGTTGTTTCAAGGAAAGACACCATGCAACATCTTCCTCCCTCCCCTCTCCACTGCGCCCAGTAACATCTCATCTCCAAAATACTTATCTGCATAGTATTCAAGAGGGGTGAGAATGCCTTGGTGCCATCAGTGTGATGCTAATCTATGGCTTAAGAAAGTGGACATCAAGTTTTGTCCCTTCAACCAGGCCTGAAACAAGTAAAGAAAAAGGTTCTTCCCCAGAAGCCTTTCTTGGCCCCGTTTTCAGCTGTACTGCTTTACATAAATCCTCTTTTGTTGCAAACAGGCATCTGTTTGCAACAATCCTCAGCTGGCTCTAGAATGCTGGGGTGGGAGTCCAGCCAGCATGAAGCAGAGGAAGGGGAAAGTGAGATGAGCCATGGCAGGAGGGGGGCAACAAGTGCCCTGGGATTAAGTTATCACACCACAGCATTTGCACTACCCTGTCACCAGTCAATTTCCCATTTGGTACCTTGGCAAGCATACCTTGGTAAGAGAATATTAAACTGTTCATACCCTTTATTGACTACCGAGGTCTCCTCCTCAGCCTCTGAAAGAGCAATCACCTTCACAGGTGTCTGAGGCACTTTCAGACTATAAATCCTAGAAAGAAAGAACAAACAGATCATTCGGTCATTAGTGTTCCATGCAAGTTCCTGCTGAGGCAAATACTGGACACCAGCTTAAATTGCTTTCACTGTATTTTTACGTTATCATTCCAGTAAGTCTATTTATGCCAAAAAGGGGAAAACAAATAGAAACAAGCTAACCTTATAGTGTTATCTGAAGTCAACAGCACAACATGAGGCTCCAATGACTCGCTGGGATACCAGGCAGCATATTTTAAAGTGAGGGATGCTGAGCTAGTGAAGAACCTCTCAGCAATAGGAATGGTGCTGTAATGAAAAACAGCTATTTATAACATGTATAAAAAGCAGATAAAAATTAAATGGCTTTTACCTTGGGGAAAAGAACAACTGATTTAAGTTCCCAGGGGATGTTGGCTGTGTAGTAGTATTTAAAGCTGAAGGAACTCCTACAACAGTCATTTGTCACTTTTGTCTGAAAACAATGGTTGCTGTGACTTTTTTTCCCCAGTTAATTTGTACATTTGACAGCAACGTCTAACTAGATGGTTTCACTATAGTTGGTTTAATCTATTCCTGCCCACGTATTCATCACCCAGAGATGAAGATTAAAAAGCAACTGCACAAATAGTACAGGGAAGGTCTGAAGGAAAAACCCAGGGTACTAGACCCTGAAATCTTCAACTAGATGCAACTGTTTGCAGCTTTTACTCCAAAAAAGAGAGACAGCCTGTCCTTGCACACCTTGAGAAAACAAAATTCTGACTGAGACCAGGAAAAGACTGTGCATGTCAGAAGTGTACCCATTTACTGATCAGGAGTGGAGTGGTCACGTGTTTTGTACTAATCATGACCAGAAGGGTTTCAAAGAATGTGTGATATGATAATTAAAACAATGTAAGCCATCATGCTATCAGGATCACAAAACACAGGTAGAAGCGACATTTTAACCTCCCAAAAGAAGAATTACCAGCCAGAAACAACTCAACCAGTCAGCTAAGAAAACAGCAGCAGCACAGCTGTACCCCAGAGATTCAACTATACAAAAACACCCCTGTGCAAACGCTTCCGTGCGTGACAACCTATTTCACAGCCTCCACACAACTACGTGAGGGGCCTGGGATTTGCCTCCTCTGCTCTTACAGAGCAAGTTTGGTACTAGTGAATGGTGAAGTTCTAATTCTTTTGCTCATGATAAAGTGCTTTGTTTTTTACCAAAAATAAATCAGCCTACCAAGGAAATGGGTGAGTTTCCCCTCTGGTCGTCTCCAAGGCATTAAGGTTTATTAGGTCTGTATGGGTGTTAAGACTACCAACAAGTAGCAAATGGGATTTGTGGCATTTGGTCCATCATCCTACATCAGAAGAAATTTTCCCTGGGGACATAACTTCCTCTAGCAAATTCTCTTGCGCTGCTCGCTGACCTGACCAATATCAGACCAGGTTAAACTGGATTCAACAAATACGCAATTTGTCAGTGAATTTACCTGAGAGCTACGTAGGGCAAGTAGCTCAGGTCTTCGACTTTCATTTCGCTGGACTGCAGTCCCTTTTATCGCCTACCCTGAGATGGCAGATAAGAGGGACTGCTGCTCCAATACAGTACAGCGATTCTCCTACATTGCTTTGTGATTCAAATACTATGCCCATTAGAAATAGGATCTCATCCCCCCTACTACTACTGTGTCCAAAGAGAAAACTATAAGGTTTTAGGGGGTGGGTCGCTGTTGCATTTGTGGAGGCTCATTTCTCAGTACCCCAATGGGCTTTCAGCTCAGAGTATGTGCTGTATTCCCCTCACGCAGGGGTCGCACCGAGCAATCCCGCACACTGCTGCTCCCACGTCGGCTGCTCTACACGTAAAAGGCACCAGGATAGCCAGGGGGGTCCCGCACCAAAAGCGTCGCCTACCTGCAGTTGACCGTGGCTTTCCCCCCTTCGAATTCAGAGTTCTTCCCCCAGCGCTTGGGCAGCTCCAGGACCATCATTCCCTTGGGGCCGACGAGAGCCACATGGTGCTGCGTGGGGCTGAGCAGCGTTTGAAAGACATCGAAGAGAGGCGGGTTGATGCAGACCAGCGTCTGGGAAGGGAAGCAGGGAGTTAAAACTCGGCGCCCCAATGAAACACCGCGCGGACGGGCAGGGTCCTTCGAGAGCGCCGCGTGCAACGATCACGAACGGAGGTCACATCAGAGCCGGGCGTGAGCTGGGACATTTGTTTCCCAGGAGCCCGGGCAGAGACTCGCCAGCCCCGGGAGGGGAAGGGGCCGACCCCTCGGGCCTGCAGGGGCGTCCCGCACCTGGGAGCGGCCAAGCGCGGCGGGCTCGCACCCCGCCGGGGCCGGGGGCTGGGCGAGGCGGCGCAGGCTGAGCGCGTGCAGGGCGCCGCGGCCGCCGTCCCACAGCAGCAGGTCTCCGTCCAGCCCCAGCAGCAGGTGGCGGAGGCGCGCGGGGCCGGGCGCGGGGCGCTCGCGGAGGCGGCCCAGCAGCGCGTGGTGGGGCAGCGCCGCGCGCCACCGCTCCGGGCCCGCCTCGGCCTCGGTCTCCCCCTCGGCCGCCATTGCCCGGCGCCGCACTTCCGCTTCCGCTCCGCCGCGGGGCATGCCGGGCCGCAAGCGGAAGTGCGGCGACGGAAGCGGAGGTGCGGCGCCGCTGCAGGCTGCGGGCGGCGCGATGGAAGCGCAGCGGCACCGCGGCCTGTACAAGGCGACGGCGGCCCCGGCCTGGAAGGAGACCTACCGCCGGGTGAGGGGCGACGCACGCGGTGTCTCAGGCAATCGCGCCTTTGCCTCCCCGTGGGCCCGCAGCGAGGGCGGGGGCTGCCCCGGCGAGGTCGTCCGTCCGCGTGTGCTCAGCAGCGGGCGGGGGCGGCGGAGCGCGGGGGTCACCTGCTGCGTTTCTTGTTGCAGCGCTGCCTGGAGCGGATGAAGAGCAGCCGGGCGCAGCTGCTGGACAGATACCGCCGGGCCCGGGAGCGTGGGCACGCCCGGGCGAGGGGCGCACTCCTGGCCCGGGAAGTGATGGAGGAGGAGTGGCAGGCCTTGCGCTCGGCGGGGACCGGGCCGCCCTTGCTCCGCGCAAAGGAGGAGCTGTCACAGGTCAGCGGGGCCGAGCGGCAGGAGGGGCGCTGAGGCATCCCAGGTTCTCCCTGTCTGGCGCGTACAAGCTGCCTTGCCACCCCTCACCAGGGGACCTTTACTAAGAGACCAAACCTTTACGTGTTTCTTGGCTCTTTCTACCAAGACCGGCTGCCGTTCCTGTCGCACGCGAGGTTCTCGGCTGTTGCGGTGTCAGCTTCAGAGCTCACTTACGTGGTTCTTGGGCTTCTGCCTGCTAATCGAAAGCTGTCTCAGGGTAACAGAGATGCAGTCCTCAGACTTTCCACCTCCAGCCTCACGTAGAGCTGTTGCTATGTGTAGCGATCGCCAAGTTCCCTCCTCTCCGGAAAATCTATGGAGTTGTAACAGGTTCCTGCTGAGATGGTCTCAGGACATCTGGCTGATCAGGATGTGCCCAGCTCAAAACTTCAGAGCTCACCCAACCTTAGGTGCAATTGCTAACATCCGGGAAGTGGCCTATTAGGTTCAGCAGCTGCATGTCAGTCTTGATTCTGGTCTCTCTTATCCTTGTTTTTTTTAACGACCACAGTCCCGTACGAATGTCACCACTAAAAGTGCACCTGAAATGCTGGACTTTAAAGGGTGAGAAAGAGGAACTATTTGCTCTTGTGTGTTCTTACACAGACACCAATGTCATATAAACAGTGAAGCTTGTGTCACTTGTAAATGTTTGCTTGCTGGGAGTGCACAAGGCAAGTCCTGATGATTTCCACTCCTTAAGTGCACAGGCAGTGGAATAGGTTGACTTTGATTTGATTGTACTGGGCTGTCGGGTGCTAACGTGCTAATTTTTGCAGATGTTCTGAAATAACACTCCCCGCTTGCCCTAAAAGGAGGAATACTGACTGACGTATATTTCAGATGTTGGAGGACCCTGATGAATTAGCCGTCCTGGAGGAAATCCAACAAGAGCTGATCTTGCAAGGTAGCTTTTCAATGCATGTATTTCATTACTGACAGGAATGCCCAGTGAATCATAATTGGGGCCATGGCTTTAAACCATCTGTTTGTTTAAAGGTAGATTATTTCCTTGGGTCTTGTAGATCACCTGATTGGAAAGCCTGTCTTAAATGACCATTCCAAAAACAGCAGAGTTTTCAGTCTGGATGGGTTAGAGGCTGACGGACAGCAAAGGCTTGGACTGTCAGCAAGACTTCTCATTCCCTTTCAAGGGTTGGAAGCTCCTTTTACTCTTCTCCCTGAGAAGAGTAAAAGACAAGTACAGACTTGACCACCTGACAGTCCCAGCTGCACACAGCAAGTGCTCTCTAGCTTTATATTGTAGTGTCTCAGATGAGAGCACACAGGACTGAAATCCAGACTTAGCCCAGTAACACTAGTGAAGCACTCTCTGATCCTTGAATGGCAGGTGCTACACACGCACAGGGTAGGTCCAGCTAAAGGCTTTAATTCGGTATCATGAATAAATACTTAAAACAGTCAGAATCCCCTTGTAGTTTTGAGGTTGATCTAAAGAACAAGCTACAAATAGGAACCAGCTCAGATCTCACCATGCGTGATGGCTGTTATTGCAATGCATTGACAGTTTCCTCTTTGTCAAAATGTCTCTCGACTGCTGACAGCTGTGCTTTCTGTTACAGAACAGTTAACCATAGGAGAATATGAACAGAGTTTGCAGTTTGATGAAAAATGTCTCAACGCAATGCTTGATGGCCTGGATGCAGGGAGCAAGGTTATCTGTCCCGTGTGTAAAAGGTGAGGTAGACCTGGGCACCAAAGTGATTTGCTTGAGAATATGTTAAGTAGGTCCTTGTGAACTAGCGAACCTCCTGAATTCACCCACTTACATGATGCTCTCAAAAGCCTGAGCATACTCTCTAACTGCAGCTGACAGCATTAAGTTTAATTTGTGCTGTTTATAGCTAAGAGATACATGGGTCGGCTACAAGCGAAGTACAGCCACTTCTGCTATGGAACACAATAGAATATGCTGCCTGATAGCTTAAACAACAGGCATCTCATCTCTGGTGAGACAGGCATATGCACCTCTTCCATGCCATTCACTGAAATACCATGGTGTATGCTACAAGAGGTCAAGGGGGATTGCAGTGAGTTCACCTACTTGTCTCCTGGTAGAGACAGTTGGCCCCTGTTGCATACAAATTGCATCAGTTAAAAAGCAGACCTGTTTTTCTAAGGCTTTCAGTTGCTACAAGATTCCTACTGTGAGCAATGTTGTATGGTACTTAACTTTAGTTTTGCTAGAATTCTTTTATCTTGTTCCTCAACTGTTCTAGCTGTCTCTGTCCAGGTACTCACTGTGTCCTGTTTCTAGGAATGACCTGACTGTGATGAGTCACTTGGTTTTATGCCAGTGTGGATTATACATCTGCACAAAGGTATGGCAAAATTCAGATGTTATGCAACTCCTGTCTGAGTGAGGCTGATGTAGTGCAGTCACACTTGCACACAAAGAATCTCAGTGACTTGTGCTGTATGTGATGAAGAGATGGGTACTCAGAGCTGTGGTTCTCAAGCTATAGCCTCTTCGGGGCCCATAGAATGGAGCAGCTGGAGAACCAAGCTGTACAGGAGTGGGAACAGATATATGCCTGTATGTTCCCTCTCTGCAATAAGCAAAAAGTAGAAATACAATGTAAATCTTTGAATCCGCAAATGAATCGTGCAGTGTGCGCCAAGAGAACCCGCCCAAGGTAACTGAACTATAAATCATTCATCTTGTGCCTTCAAGGTAACTTGAAGAATTATTTGTTTTAGGATATGACAGAACAGAAGCTCCGATCACTTCTAGAAGACAGTTTAACAGAGCATGGCCATCATTGTCTTCACAATCCTGAGTTTTCCATTACTAGCGGAAAGGAGGAAGAAGCCAGCCTTCTCATGAGCTGTCCGGTGAGTCAAAATGACAGTCATGCCCCTGGGAAGCCCAAGTGAGGAAGATCATCTCATTTACACAGACCACACAAAACCCTGTAAATGACTGCATTTATAGACTTGTAAGGGAGAAAAGCAGCACAACTTCACTTTGGAAGTGTGTAGGTTACAGGTTATGGCCTTTTCCTCAGCAAAGTGCACAGAAAAATGTTTAAAATCCAAAAAAATCCTCTTTAATTGAAAGACTCCAAAAGAAACTCCTCTAAATCCCAAGCAGAAATCCACACAATAGCTGTTCTTTAGGGATGAGGTACTGTTCAAGTAGCAGGTGACACTTAAGACAAACCAGAGCTAGCTAGTAGCTTCTAACCTTTGGGCTTGCTGCTCGCATCTATTGGTTGTATTACAAATTGGAGTGGCATTTGACTTCATTCAAATTGCTTCTGGGCAGCCTGTGAATCTAATAGACCTGCAATTCTTATCTCATCTCCCAAAGATCTGCGATTCCTGGACAGTCATCCTGTAATAGATTCAGCTGGTCTTCATGGACCAAATTTCCAGCAAGGTAAACTGTTCTGAGGACTTCTTCAGGTGGATGATGCCTCATACATATTTTTAATGCATAGAATTGTGACTGATACCTGACAAAGCACTGTTTCTTGGCTTATGTTGCATTGCACTTTTGATAATAAAATGAATATTTTGAAATAAGATGGGAAGTTTGTGGTGAGGTGCACGTCAAGATTTTTTCTTGGAAGTAGCTAGCCTTGGCTAACACGAGCACTGCACTCTTTAGCAAGTTACTTCTTTTTCTTTCATGGTACCTGAAGCCCTGTAATGTGCCCTGCAAGTGACCTTTAGTCTTGTCATCTTAGAACAGGGGTTTGGATACGGCTGACAACTTACAAACAAGTTGCTTTTTTTAACGGGACCAAATGTGGTCTTAGTGATGGTTATGCAACCTGAGTCAGTACCCAAGGAAGGGTACAAACTGGCCAGTGGGTAGCACCAGTTGTTAGAAGACCTCATTATGATAATTCCTAGTAACTGCCATTGTGTAGCTTTTACCCACTTCAGTTTCAAGGCAAAAAAAAAAATGCATAAAGGAACAGCAAGTGTTACTTAGTGGAATTACCCTTACTTGCTGCCTTTAGGCAAGCATGTTTAGGAACTGACTTAGGCTGCAACATATGTGGCATTAGAAAGAATGTAAGGCAGTGTCACTATCTAGTGTGTGTTGAAGTTATAGGCAGGTCTGCTTCAATTTAATGATACAAAGGTGAACACTGAGAAGTGAGATCAATTTTCAAGATCACCTGTATAACAGCACAACAGCCTGTTTGAGGATATGCTTATCTGCTGGTTCTCAGCTGGCCTAGTCAGGGTTTTTCAAACTAAAGATGCATCTATGCCTTGAATTCTTCAATTATGACCCAGTAGTTTTTGTTCTGCATTGAGTGAGTGAAACATATAGTATACACAGGTACTTCAGCCTCCAGACACTACATAAAGCAACAGGGAAAGGGGGTTTTTTTTTGGCAGTTCTGATAACTATGTCTATGAAAACTCAAACAAGCCCAAGGGTGGACCAGAGGATTTAATGCATCTCTCCGGGAGTTACTAGACCAGGCATAGTTGACATACTGCAAGTGCTTCAGTCCATTTTTAACATGGAGAAAAGTGAAGAGGCTAATGGAAGTGATCAAAAGCTCAAGGCACTCTCATACCTGAACAAAACAGAGAAAGACAATAGTTTGGTCCCTGTGCAGAGAAAATTGGCTCATGGACTGATTTGCTGGATGATGCAGGAGCAGATAGAATTGATATATACCTGGGCTCACTGTATTAAAATCTAGCAGCTCCTGTCAGGTGAGCAAAGACCCCTGCTAATGTAACTAGTCACTTTGTCTTTCAGGCAGGTGCCTGGTTCTGTCTTAAAGGCAAAAGTTGCTGATCTCTGCTGCAACCAGGTGATTGGAAATTAGTAATTAGCAAATGAGTGCATAAATGTAAGTCAGTACACTGAATGAAGAGTTAGGGACTTGGCAGCTGAACTGACTGAAATAGTGAAAATCAGTTCTGCCAGAATAAAATGCAGGCACTGGCAAGCTGCTGACTAGCAAGAGGTAAATGATTGGTGCTACACAAGGAAGTGCAAGACTGGATCTGTGCATCCTTAAATGAAAGCATCAGATCATATTGGATTACTATTCCAAGTCGGCTTAGTCTGGCCCACCTTCATTTCTTTTCAGTGAGTCATTCAAATAAATCCAATTAGCATCATATTAATAAAAGCTATCCCAGGACACTTCAGTGGGTTTTACATAGTTAGCAGAAATAGGAGGGGCACCCTGCAGGGATTTGCTAACAGGGATCATGACAGATGTGGCATTCTGTTCACTAGAAAACAATCTGTTCATAATAGAACAGCACTGCCTCCTAGTGGCAATGGCTTTCAGACATTGGTATGCCTAGAGATGAAATGCTTCCCACCTTGTCTCCAATCCCCTTCTGAAACCACCTATACTAGTTCAACATTAGTTAAGAACAGCTTAACTGAGGAACACGCTACCATGAAACAGAACACTTTAAAGCCCAACTTTCTTCCTCATAATCCACAAAAAGGCCTAAGACCTCCCAGTGAGTTTCTCTAACAAAATCATGCCAGTCAGACAATTCATGCTACTCCTTGATAAGTGAGAAAACAAGAAAAAGAATGCTATTCCATACTGACATGTTGAACAAGTTTTATTCTTCATATCATTGTATCTTTACTTCTTAAGTGTACAAAACAAGCAGAAGTAGTGAAAGGTAATCACTGGCAAGAATGATGCAAAACTGAACTTTGGCTCGCAACATAAATTACATCTGAAATACAGTTATTGAAAGGAGTTAGATAATCTTTTTCCATGATATATCTTCCATAGTTAAACTTTCCAAAGTTAAACTTACTGTTGGTACCTGATGTCAAGCTATTCAGCTCTTGCCAGTGAAAGCATACCCACATCTGAGGACTTTTGACTTCAGTTTTTTAAATCTACCGACACTTGACAAAACCTTTAAGGTCTTCGAGAAACTTAATATACTCCTGGTGTTCCAGTGCTGTGCTGAGCTCAGTTAACTCATCAGCAAATGTGTTGTCCACTCCACGATCAGCCAGGAAATCCATTAAATGGTCATACAGAGCCTGCAAGGAATTACAACAGGTACAATAATCCAATTTGTTCTGTGACCAAAAAAAAAAAAAAAAATGGACTGTGTCCAGCCATTTTGTATTTCTCTGGACATGGGTGTCCCTTTCCCCAAAGGAGAATAGAATCACCCATCTTCTCTTCGTCGACTGCCTTAACTAAGCCCAAGACTCAAAGGGAGCTAAAATGGGGACAAGACCACAAATAGAAAGTCATGGTCTGAAACGGCAACATTGCTGGGTGGGATCTGGCAGCAATTACGGCCAGGAGATCAAGTCACTTCACTGCTCTGTATGAAGTGACCCTCTCCTCCAACCCCTCTTTAATGCTCAAGTTACCTTAGTACCATCTAGCTGAAAAGGAGGGGAGGACTAGCCTCAAATATAAGCACCTGCTCAGTTCTTTCCGAAGTCAGGCAGTCTAATTCCTATGAGTGATTTTTTTGTTTGTTTGTTTTTGAAGTGTGCAGGTCTAAGGCACTAGTGGGTACATTTTCCCCAGCGAGCAGCAGTTGCCAGCCATGAATGCAGATGGCCTTCCTTTGCCCAATTCGACTGTTTAACAACACAAACTATTAGTATTTTACTTCTTTGTCCCATCTGTTTTTTGGTCTATTCCACCCTGACAGCCACAGTTCTTAAATCAGACCTTGATCCTAGAGTACTAGGGTATCAGACAAATGGCCTATAGGCTGAATCTGGGTTGTGGAACCCTACCATCTGGGCCCCTACAGGCCCACAGAGGGCACAGCTTGTACCTAGGCTGCAAGGCCAGTCTGCAAGCTGAATCTGGCCCACAGACCCCCCAACCCTTTTACCCCAAAATACCCAATCTGATGGGTGCTCCGAACTGGTCTAGGACTCACGTGGCATGCAGTGTGGATTGAGGAGTGGCCAGAATGTGTGCTGCACACAGTGCTTGCTCCAGCCAGTTTGGGACCCACACATGTTGCGCTGTGTGCAGCATAGGTCCTGGACTGGCAGGAGCAGGTACTGTATGTAGTACACTACCAGAGCTGCTAGGGCAGCTCGACCAATCACTGGATCAGGCAGGTATGCTGCAAGAATACAGACCTGTTCTCCAGTCTGGACTACAAACTGGGTCAACAGGACATAGTTTAAAGGCTGGGGAACTTTTTATTCCTCATTTTATTCTTTGAGAGTCTCAATTAGTGAAAGATCTGATCTTGGACTTCTGCTTGTGATTCATCGAGATTATGCTAATATTTTTGCTTGATTCTTAAATTGTTCTCTGGGCCACAAAGAGGCTAGAGTAGTGCAGGGGTTTAGCAGAACCTACCCAGTCGAGAGAGTCTGTGTTGAGAGTGAAGTTGGTTTCCTTCCAATCTGATTCTCCAGTGGACTGAAAGCTGACCTCCTGAATTGCAAAAATGTCGCTCTCCTCTTCTCCCTCATTTCCAATCTAAGAAACAAAATGAGATCTAGTGAAGCATAACTGTTCATACTGAAGAGTATCTTCATCCTCTGCATTCATGAACACAACCCAGCTGGCAAAAGCTGTAGGGCCCACATAAACCCCACTTTCTCCCTCCCCAAACATGTGCTTTGCAAGGGCAGAAACAAGTTCACAGAGGACACAGGTACTGCCATACCAGTTTAGCCTGCCAGTCCATCAGAAAATGGAAAAAATTCTAATGGACGATCATGAAAAAGCCTG
This sequence comes from Crocodylus siamensis, assembly GCF_052110815.1. Taxonomy (NCBI): domain Eukaryota; kingdom Metazoa; phylum Chordata; order Crocodylia; family Crocodylidae; genus Crocodylus; species Crocodylus siamensis. The sequence continues at coordinate 23,495,286 of NC_143407.1, forward strand.
CCCAGTGGAGATATTTCTTCTCAACCTTTGTCAACCAGATATTGGTTATACCTTAAAGCAGGAGGGTTTATATTACCCCCAAGATTTTGTTACAGTTAAAAAAACCCAGCAACCTAATGCAGCAGTGAGAACCCCCCTGTTGTGTCTACTTCAGTCTCAAAACCTACGGTGCCTCTGCTCTTAAAGGCAGTGAGTTCTGCAAATTAATTATATGCATGAATTCCATGTATAATAAATTACATCCTTCTATCAATTTTCAGTTGCTTCTTTTTTGATTGTCCTCCAAGTATGCTGCTAACAATTGCTGCTTGCTTGCTGCCTCCAAGCCTATTCAGGAAAAGCAGTTGCCATGATTCAGGAAGCGAGGTCAGCACACAGGTAGAAGCGTGGGCCATCCCTGCTTTGCAAATTACACCGCACTGGGTGGCTGGATAGTTGATCACTGGACTTGGTACCCTGAACATGACCATGTAACTAAACAAGAGAAATGGACATTAGATGGACCATGCCACAGCCTGAAGCACTGAGCCATCTCCCATAGTTAGCAAGGGCTCGCATCCCCCTTTTACAGTACCCACCTCATCTTCAGGGAAGTGGCAGTCAAGCACAAGGGTATTCTTTGTGTCATCTTTCGTCACTTCTACAACAAAGTTGGGAGTTGATCTAAGTTCGGACTGTGGGAAGTAAGAAGATCACATCAGCACTGGAGTTCACTTAAAGCAGGCAGCTTATATTGCTACGGAACTAGTTATTTCTCAGTGGAAAACAGACTGCCCATGAGCTAACCACTACAAGCAAAGTTTGTGCATCCATACCCAGATTCCTTCTCAAACTTCTAATTTAAGTGCTCAGGGAGAAGCAAGTTGGTTGCCACAAACCACACTGGCCACTTAAACAATTACCAATACCATACACTGACTCCTCTCTCCCCTGTAACCAACTGCTAGAAGTCAGTGACCTTGTAAAAGATCAAGGATCAAGCCATTTAAGTTTTTGTGTGCACTGCAAGTTTTTAGTGCCATTGATATCAGCCAGACATGTGAAGAGATGTAATCCCTGACTACTACCGCCAGACCCGTACACAGCTGTAGCGTGGTATAAATGCTGCTCATAGCACTGAGTTCTCCCTGATACGACTCATGGGCAATGGGGGCCACACCAGGCTCTCTTTGCTCTACAGCAGAGTAGCAAGGAGCTCCTAGCACAGACCTGGCCTTCATTACAGCAGGAAGGGAAGGCAGCTGTAAGATCAACCACCTTCACTTGCAGCTATAAAAATTCCTCCTGCCCTGGCAGAGATTATGCCAACTGGCCAAAAGCTTCCCCCTGCTTTTGCTACTGTAGTAATGGAAAAAAAATTAAGTAATAAAAATCTGCATTATGCCAGCATTAAGCATCTTTGTGTTCTGAAGATCAAGTTAACAGTGTCTGCCCAAACACAACTGGGCAATGGCCCGACTTCCCTACAGTGTACTAACTCAAAGGGAACACAAAGGCTGTAGGTTTACCTCCTGTTCATCAGCTTTCTGTCCTTCTTCAGGCTCTTCATCAGTCACTGGTGGAATGCTGTTGTTAATGTTGAACGTGACTGAAATCCTTTAACATCACAATAGGAAGAGTTAGTTGTACAACCCACATTAACTGTAACCCTACTCAGAGTTAGAAGTGCTGAACTCACAGATGTGAACATGATTTGAAGAGTATTAAGCATCCCCCTGAATCTCCCCTGCACCTCATACAGCACACTGCTCCCCAGTTTACATATTTTTAAAATACAGGGTTTAAACTTAGTGCAAATGGCTGTAAGTGCCCCATATTGACCAACAAGGTCGTTTTCAGTTTTGTAGGTCGAATTCTCTAGTTTTTCCTCTCATGTGAAATGGTGGCATGAAGTTTAGGGATGTGTGCAACAGGAAACAGGGAAAATTCTATGTGACAAGCTCCTTTTTTCAAGAAAGGTAATGAAAGTATGAAAAGTCCAGCATTTCTCCTTGGCCATTTTTGTTCTCTCCCTGGTTGTGAAACAAAAGTGACAACGCCGTAAGGGAAATACAGAGTGCCTGAACGAGGGATTAACATAAGAGGGACAGGGCTGAGGAGGGGAAAACAACTAGGTTACAGGAAATACAATGTTAAGCAACTAAGCCCCAGGGACACTGGGAAGCAGCACTTAGTAGTTGTTCATTAACAAGTGCGCTCCTGTTACACACGTGTGCCCACCCAGCTTTATATAAAGAGCTCCCCCCCCCCGGAGTTTACTAATATCAAACAACACCACAGAACGCATGGATCCACATCACTTACTTCTCGCCAGGTATTTTCCGCACCAGTTTGGCCTCAGTGCCGTGCACCTCCAGCTCCCATCCTCCAGAGATCTTGGGCAGCGATTTGTGCTTCTGGATCTTCTTTTCTTCTTTAACCTCATCCTGGAGGAACTCGGCAAACGCTTTGTCCCCTTGCGAGGAAAAGAAAAGAGGCCATTTAGAACAGGGGACGTTTTGCTTCCCGGAGGCGAGCTCCACCCCGGCTTTCCCACAGACGCAACCAGTGTCCCCACGCCCCCCTCCCTGTCCCACAGTAAAAGAAGGGGAAGGTTTAGCGCAGGCTGGTCACCCTTCATCGGTGCTGCCAGGCAGGGCGCACGTGTTCGGGGCGAGGATGAAAGGCTCAGAGGCTTCCCGCCCCGAGCCGTGGGTGCAGGGGCCGGGTAGGCAGCTGGAAGGGCCCCAGGCGGGACCCGCTGCCCTGCAGCAGCACAGGCCCAGGGCCAAGGTCACCCGGGCCGGAGGCTCACCCTCGGTGTGGAGGCTGCCGCAGCCGCAGGACAGGCCGGGCGGGCGTCGCAGGAGTGCGGAGGGCCGCGGACCGCGGGCGTCGCTGCAGAGCAGCCAGAGGGAGCGCGTGAAGGGGCGGGAGGCGGCGGCCGGGCGCAGCAGGGCGCGCGGCGAGCGGAGGGCGCCGGCGGCGGAGCGGAGCGCGCGGGCGAGCAGCATGGTGCGGAGCAAGGGCAGGAAGGCGGCGGCACGTGCCAGAGGGCGGGCAGGCGGCTTGACCTCTGCCCCGGAAGCGGATTCCGCCAGCCGGAAGCGCCCCCGCCCCTTCCACCTCCCAGACGCGGGGCGCCCTGTTCGAGCCCGGCGCTCAGACCCGGCACGAGCCCGGGCTCTTGCGACCGCTTCATGATGGGAAAAGGGCAGCTGCACAAATAGTCGTTTCTAAATAGCTGCAAGCGTCGTTAAGAGACCACCCCAACAAAATGCGCTTTTATTTGACAGGTTTCAAGTTCCTGTATGACCCCGGGAGCAGCAGGGCAGAGCTGTGCAACTCCCCGCTCCCACCGCTGAAATAGCAGGATGCTGCCAGGATGCCACCCGGCCTTGCTGCTGGCCGGCCACCAAAGCTGTGCCCTTGGCACGCTCACCAGCCACGAACAATGCAGAGGAGGAGGCAGGGGCAGCGAGATGAGCATTTACATTTCAGCCAGGCACCTGTAACACAAAGCGTCGCCCTTTGTGCTTGGAAAGAGACGGACGCATGCTGGGACTCTGGGATCGCTCGAGACGGGCCGCATAACTGGAGCGCGCCGGTTTACGCCAATGCTGTCCTTCGCAGCCAGCGATTTGCAGATTAGTTAGAGTGAAGTTCAGGTTTTTACAAAGGTATTTCTCATATTTTTCACTGACTGAGCGGAACAAAGCTGCTTGAGAAGGCAGACTGGGACACGCTTTGTAGCTAAAGCCTGTGACCAGAAAAGCCATTCTAAATGGAAAGCACAGCTCATCTCCACCCATCATACAGCAGAGTCAGCAGTTTGTTGTTCCCAAGGTTAAAGATATCAAAATGGGTTTGCAAATATGATCCGCCCTAAGCAGCCCCAATTAAAATGTAACCCGCCCCCATGCACTTTTTTTTTTGTTTTAAAGTTGGATGCTTAAGAATGCAAGAGGGGACTAAATGCCACATCTATTAGAAAGCAAGGTACCACCACCACTCACATTAAAGTAAGCACGTTTTATTCCACAGTGACACTGCGTTTACAAAACTGGTTCCTCTCCCGCCCTTTTCGAAATCTAACGTTTTAATTCACCTCAGCCTAAACCTTTACCAACAGACTTCTGTTGAAATTGAAAAGTTGCCTCTCTCAGAGAGGTTCTGGTAGAAGTATTTGAACGGATATTGTTCAAAAATAACTTCTACATTTTCATCCACCCCTGCTCTGTCACAACGGAGCAGCGCATTCTGCTCGTTCCAGAGGTGAACGCTCTAGAATCGAGCAAGGAGACTGGTCCAGCCTTTCTTAGTTCTAGTATAAAACACAGGATTAAAAAATAAGATTGGATCTTATTGCCATTTTTTCCTCCAGTGAAGAAACTGATGGCTAGATGCTCAAATGGTGTAGGCAGCAAAGACGGCCTAGGACATGACAAATGTTGCCATGCCAGAAAAAAAATCTAAGGCAAGGCAAAATATAAATTAAGGGGGAAAGAAAAAGCAGAGAAATGGCTGGTGTAAAGCCCTAATGGAAGTAATAGGTGTTTGATGATTAAAGGGTTCTCAATGGAAGTCTGACCCCAGCAGACATCTTCATAGTCTTTTTGTGAAAGTTGCTACCAAATAGCCTGATTAGCTAAAGCAATAGATGAGATGGTGCTTGAGGTGAGCAAAACAGAGCTTGGTGTGTGTGGGCATGCACCACAGTTAGAGGGGGGTTTTGGTGCTAACGTGCTGGGTTTAGTCTGGAACAGGGCCCAGGCTTCTGCTTCGACACCTGGCTGTCGGGTCAGGAGACACCAAACACAATTGGCGAAATGCAGACACTGGCAGTCTAATCTCCACACACAAAATATTCTGAGAAATGATGTTTAGAAGTAAAAACAGAGCTCTAAGGTGGTATAGAATGCATGGGTTGCTGACAACCGCTCTTGGGCACTGCATGACTATCGAGCCCAGGTGGTTTATGTCTCAGACAGGCACAGGCAATGAAGTATCAATTCAGGGAACCCTTTACTGGCCCTTGAATGTCTCAAAATAAGGTGGAGAGACCAACATTAGACAGAAAGATGCCTGATGAGGTAAAAGACCTCACCTCCTAAAAACATACATGTAAAAAGGCATTGTCTCTACACATACCTGTATCTATACAGAGAAAGAAGAATGATCTAATTTTTTTCCCCAATAAAACTTGCAAAGGATACAAGGGCAACTGTAAAAACCAAAAACTCAAATCTGCTCAGTAGAGTTCTTGGGATCTCATTTCTTTATACGTATCCCAGTAAAACTTGAGCTCATCTTAAAAACTGGAATCTGATGCCCCTTATTCTGCCCAACATATATATACATATATATACACACACACACACACACACACGTACCACATACATTATGTTCGCCCTTACATAATTCCTTGTAACAAAGGATGATTGTTCTCAGCCAGTGGAGATTTGTGAGGTCCAGCTTTCAGGAAGAAGCTGTTTTTCTGTAAGGTTGTACCTGATTGCCAAAGCAAAGCTCTCTTGCTTCTGTATGTTCGTTACAAAAAACATCTGACTGTGACCCTAAAAATCCCAGGCAGATGGTCCAACATCGCCAAGTACTGGTCAGTTCTTGGCTGTTCTTAGCTTCCTGCGGAAATAATCTGGTGCAGCGTCATACAGCCAGTCTGCATCCACCACACACAGGTCCCGCATGTAGCATTTGTTGGTGTGAAGCAGTTCATTGTAAAGGACACAGGCTGGCTTGCAGTGGAAGAGGACAGAGGATGGGTGGATGGCCACCAGCTGGTGGGTGTCTGCAGTGACATAGGTGCCATCTGGCTGTAGCTCTGCAGCGTTCATAAAGAGGCTATGAGCTAGGCAGCGGCGGATGTTCCCTGTATCCGAGCGGGAGGACTCGATGGGCATGGAGAACTGGTCAGGAACAAGAGAGAGAGAGAGAGAGAGAGAGAGAGAGAGATAACATAACACCCTACACACAGGCTCCCTACACCAACCTGGAGTTGAGCTCCAGTGTAAGCCAGGATGGGCTTCTGCAAGACTAAGGGCTCAAAAGGAACAGGAATGCAAACTCCAACACTGAGGATATCTTCCCCTATGGAGATGGGCCAAGCTATAGCCCAGGTATAGTCCCCAGTCCCACCTCCACCTATACTGAAAACCCTGTAGTCCTAGCTGGCGGTGTGCATTAAGCCTACACCAACATGTGTTGTTGAGGACATAGGGTCAGGTTTTCCTTCAGTCCCAGCTGACAAGCTGCCTACCTAGCCATGAGAATGCAAATCAGATCTAACCCAGGTGCTGTTAATCCTCCATTACTATCCCACAATTCCAGCTGAGCTGTAATAGCTTGTCTATCACCTCCCTTCTACACTGGAATTCAACTATCTTGGCTCAGTGTTGGAAACCCACAGTTGCCTGCTCCATTTCTGCTGCACTCCTGCACCATATGCACAGAGATGAGAAGCTGTGTAGTCAGACAGGCAAGCTCTAAGCCACTCGGTAGTGCACACTTCATGACAGCTTAATTAAAAGTTCTCAGTGTCACATCTTTTGCTTTCATCTTCACAACTGTCCACCCAAACAGGGAACAATTCCACTTGAAAGTTATCCACATAAAGTACTGTTCTCATATTACTGAGACAGGCCCCATGCCACAAGACAACAAACTGGCCTGCACATGCATCCCACAGATTAGCTCATTAAAGCAAGCTACTTCAGTGCTCTGCTTAGGACCATAGAATATCTCACTAGAAACCCCGCACAGCACACAGGCTAGATTAGAAACATTCTGGACATAACTACATGGATCTGGCATAGACAAGGATTTGCATTAAGGATGCTCAATCTCATTTAGGCTAGCTCAGGCCAACTCTACCTTTAAGACACGCCCACAGATCTGCTGCCCAGGACAAAACCAAGCTGACTTCTTTATGGGACTGAGTCAGTTCCAAGCTCATCAGCACTTAGACTTGGAATTGAAGATATGAATGCATTTCCCTCTGCTGGCATCTGGACAGAGAAACCATTTGGGGGCAGAAAAGATACAGAGCCAACAATGGAAGAAAAGTCATACTGCAATGAATTACCTTTACACATATGTCCCTGAGCTGAGCTCTGACATCCGATACTAGCAGCATATTCCGGCCATTCACAAAGTTCTCTTTGCACCACTCCTGCAAGAGAGCAAGCAGGAGGTAAAACAATCCACTTCTTCCCAAGTATTCTGGAGACAGCCTTGGGTAAAGCAGGGTCCCCAACCACTTACCATCTTTAAAGATCACAATCCTTTTTTCAAGAGAACAATGCAAGCTTGGTTGCTACCTTTGGCTGTCCCATCCTATCTAAAAATCTCTCCAGCAGTTCCAATCAGACGCACTGCTGTTCATTTCCTATCTTAAACCATTTGGTGGGCTTGCTGTGTGTTGCTGGATAACAGTTGTGCTACACCCAGAGGTAAAAAAGGCACTACAGGAGATGGTGTACAGGAGATGGTGTTCTCTTCTACACACTGAGAAATGAGACTGGGGAGTTTGCCAATTCTGAAAATACTATTTGGATTTACCAGACAAGTCAAATGTATTCAGTGTCTTTGTAACACACTCAAAAATGCTCAAGTACAATCCCAGGCATTTCATGTTAGTCTACACTTTGTAGCTGGAAGGACATCAACAGGACTCCAGTTCCCAGCTCCACTACACACTTGTGAGATCCTGGGCAAGTCAGTTATCCTCATCTGTAAAGTGACAATAATCAGTCCTTCCATATCTCAGAAGTGTCTTGTAAGAGTAAATTCTCTACTAATTGCAACAAAGGCTACCCAGCTGTACAGATATACAAGGGGAAAGTCTCAACAACATGTCCCTAAGGAAATCTGTTATTTTGGCATCTCCAGGGGCTGAGATGTCACCTACCTTATTGCCGCTGACATTTTTGAAGGCCCTGTAGACACTGAGCAGGGTAAGATGATCCCCTTCACTGGAGATGAACTTCTTCCTGACAGACTGCACTTCATCCCTCCGGGACGGGGGATTGTAAAGCACGCTGTCCACGGACAGCAGGGATACAATGGTCAGGATCTCCTCTGTGCAGTGGTACTTGGGAGACATGAGGATGGTCTGTGAAGCAGAGAGAGCTGCTTCAGTGGGTTTCACCAGCTCAAAAGCTACTAGACTTTACCAGCTACCAACACCATAGTAACCCTGGTGGATGCTGTTCAGACTGGTGGACCTGCCATTACGGCAGGTTAGGCTAAAAGTCAGCTCAGTATGAGCCAGCAGAGAGATGGGAACTCTAGGTTTAGTTCTGAAGGTATAGAAGTTGAGAAAAGACATCTTAGTGTCCATCTTCCTGCCAGTGGAACACTGCTCCTCACAGCATTAAAGAGATACTGATAATAACTCTATCATCAAGGCTTATCGTTTAAGCGTTCCTTATCTGAACAAGCCAAGCTTCATTTATTATTGAGACAAAGATATATAGACACACTCATGCCATCAGAACACAGACAACTAATTTTAGGAACATTTCAAAATAGGTTTATTTATGCAGGAACTGGGAAGAGTTGAAAGCAGCCCTTCTGGGAACATGCGACTAACTTCTCTTATGAAAAATCAACCACCCTATCAGAGCCCCGGAGGGTGTCCAAGGTTGTACCTATCACTAGGGATGATCACTACAGGCCACCCTAGGATTTTCAGGCCACTGAGCTCCATTTCAGTATGAGAAGCATTAGCTGAATGAACAGGATTATAAAATTTCTCTTGATATGATGTGATAGAGACAAGATATGACAGAGGCAAACTACACAGTGCCTGTAAAAGGAAACCAAGGCTATTCTAATACATGCTATGAAGCTCAGGATATGCATCACTGCATCTATGAAGCCCTCACTCTGGGATCTGGGAGCGCAAACAGCAACTCACTGAAGTTAGTCAATAAAGAATGAGGTCAGAAGATGCATCCACTGCTTCTCCTTGCAGGTGTACTACTCAGAATGTACCAGGTGACATCACCAGTACAGAAACTGTTGCATCATTGCACATGCCATGGGAATTGGCTGTGAAATCAGAAAGGAGCTGTAAGAAACTCAACCCAAATGGAACCTCCTACTTCTGATTCAACAGCAGTTTAAGGAACTCGGAAATTAGAGAGATTAAACCACAAATAAAACAACATCCACTTAAAAATAAAGAGCTCACAGCCTGTAGTTCTTACTTTAGAGAACTTGGGTTCCAGAGGAAATGCTGCCATCTTCCTTCCCAGTGGAGTCAGAACAAGCTGATCCTCCTTCCGTTCCACAGCCCCCAGCAGATCCAGTTGCTCAATGGCTGCTTGAATCGCATCTACAAAGACAAAAAGGTGCAGCGACTTGCCACCATTGTTGGCTAGAAGTGAAAAGGCCTAGAGAGTTTGTTTTGGTCAGACGAAAGGACCTTGGGTGGCGGTGTGCTCTGCCTGTTCAGCGATTAGAGTCTCCAGAACCATTCATCTCACACTTTCCACTGACACCACATTCACTATTTCTCTCTTAAATACTAAAAACAGATGCAAAGCTAAGGCTGACCTCACACTCCTTTAGTAGCAGCTCTGTAAGAACCTCTTCAGACTACCCTTCCTTCTCTAGCGGCCACCCTCCCTATTGCCAGCTTCTGACTCACTGTAGCTCAAACCTACTCTTAACTCATGGTGCTCCTCACTCTGTTGGGAAGTTGAATTCCCCAGCTTCCACCATCTGCGTGCCTGCTGTGACAATGCAGACAGCAAGCACGTCTGTGAATTTCCAGATGACAGGAAATTTCTATAGGTTCACCTGCCAGCTAAACTGGCTGTGGGAGCATGCAGTAGTACGGCAGTGTTGCACTTCCTTTCCACTCCGTTGTCATCAGCTCCGTCAACACTTCTATTTCCAGACAATTCCTCAATGACCCACTTGCTCATTCCTGCCAGCGCTACCCCCACACATCCCTTTACCTGGAGATGGTTTGGACATAAAATCAAAAGTAAGCACATTGGGAATTCTAAGAGCCAGGAGCTGCAGCATCACATTGGCCAAGTTACACCTGCCGAAAGAGAGAGGAGAGGACATGAATCAATCACCTGTTTCAGCTGTTGAGGTCACTCAGTCAAACCTGCTCAACTGGAACCCCTAAAATTCTGCCCCTTGAGGGAGAGCAGCCCATGGGTAACTGTTGAACCCCATCATCCTGAGTTTGGGGAGGCTGTGGGCACAAGAGAGACAAAACCCTCATTTTGGAAATAAGTCGAGGATACTCTTCCAGGTCTGAATAGCTGCAACCTGCTGTAGCTATTTCATCTCTAGTTCATTTCTTCATGAAAAGAAATGCCAGCCCCAATTCTGCCCCAAATATACCAAGAACACCAAGCCGCACTACTCTGGCACTCCCACAACAGACCAACTAGCTTCTTCAAGCAGCACCTCCAGTCTCAGAAGTGAAGTGAAGTGAGATGCAGCAAGGAAGAATAACCACAGCTGCAGCGGAAATCTTTGAGATTCATTTCATCAGGAATGGTGAGGGGTAAAAGGAAGAAGAGGGGCACCACACACAGAGAGGATGATTGAAAGATAATAACTAAGGTGAGCCAGGAAGATGGGTCCTCCCAACTGACCCCATCTGAGACCCCGTCAGCTCTAGGAGGAAACAAAGGGTACAAATACACTCCTCCAGCCACCCCTAGTAATCTCAACAAACCCCCTAGTAGGAACATTCATGCCATGACATGGGGACAGGACAACACAAACTGAAAAAGAGTGGAGAGAAAAACCTACAAGACTCGAGAGGCATCCCATTCCTCTCATTTCTGGTACTTTCCTCCTCCCCATAAGAGCTGATGGGACAGCAAATGCCTGAGCTCAAACAGGTACAGGCTCATACACCACAAGACACTGGCAGCTGTACTAAACTGCAAGAACAAGGTAAACACAATGGGTATGCAGCTTCCTTTCCAAGCTTTAAATGGTTTTCCTCAGCCAAAGCTGCTAATGGGTCTCCATATCCACTTGCAAACTCCAGTGGCCTCCCTTCCAGGCCTTCACACACAATCTGGCTGAGGGACAGCACCCAGTGGCAAAAGCATGGCTTGGGGAGAGAAAGCCAACCTCACCTCTGTATCTCGGGTATCGTCATTTTATCAAACTTCTCAAACTCGTCCTCCGTGTACAACCGGTAACAGATCCCACTGTCCTCTCGTCCTGCTCGCCCCGTCCGCTGCCAGGCCTGGGCTTTTGACACACGCTGAACTGCCAGTACCTCTAGGCCACTTTCTGGACAAGTGAAAGCATGCACATCAGCCACAACCCTCCCACATACAGAAGTGCAGCCAATACAAATTTGCCCAGTGCCTCTCAGCTGATGCTGGGCTTGAAGGAAAGGTCTGATAAGAAGACAGCAAGGTTGTGCTGTGCCCATCTGATGTCATTTCATAGTGCTGGAGGACTGCAGAGTTCCACACTTAGCTGATGTCTTCCCCTCCCAAATGGATGGCCCACATGCACTCTAACCCGGGGTGCAGTTGTCACGGGAGAAAAGAATGCAACTGACTGGAGGAAATTTGACATGTTAATCAAGCCTACAGCAGAAGATTCGTTTTTAAATTAACTGCTGTCAGTGCCTCAACTAAAACATGTAGCAAATTCAAAGCTATTTCCACACGATGCATCCCACCACGAGCCCTCCCTCACCAGGGTTGTACTTCTTTGCTTTAACCATGCCCGTGTCCAATACATATTTTATTCCTGTGATGGTGATGGAGGTTTCTGCAATGTTGGTTGACAGGATCACTTTGCGATACCCCTATGATGAAGAGCAAACAAAAGCTAGTCAAAAACCATCTCAAAGCTTAGTTGTCATGCAGGAGTCCCTACCTGTCTTCTTCAGTGTGCGAGATTCACTTCTGTATGTCTTTTAAAGCAGGCCTAGTCAAGCTATTGTAGTTAAACTACTATGCTTCACTGTACCAGCTGGTGTAGCCAATAAGCTCTAACTACTGACCAGGTCTCTATAAAGAGCAAGTTTGCAAACGCAAAACAGTCAGTAAAAGCAAACCACAGACACACTGTACTCACCACAACAAAATAGGGGACCAGAACAGCTGTTTTCAGAGCAGCCTTTAAACTTTGCTTTCACTGCTACTGGCAGGTACTGGTTTATGATCCACATACGCCTGAGCTCCTATCCCCATAGGCCTGAGCTCTTATTTATCCACAGAACAGGTACAGCACAGGATGAAGCAGCATAGGTGCTCCTATGTATAGTGCTGTCAAAGTGTCTTAACTCCAGGGCACATCCAAGTCCCCCTGGAATTCAATTTGACCCAGACACTGACCAACCATAGTGTTTTTTTTACAACATGGATATCAGTCCACAGGAAACTTTATACAGAAAACCAAGACTCTGCCCCACAGTCTTCTTGCTCCTCTCTTCTCACGGATCCAGAATAATTATTTCACTACAGCAGCTAACGTTAAAGCATCAAAGCCAATCCCTACCATCAGACTGAAGCCACTTACCCTAGGCAATAGGACTAATGCAAACTGATTTTACCCACCTATTCTAGGTGGCATATGGCCTTTCAAGGGCATTCAAACAAACAAATCATATCTCTGTTTCGACCAATTAATCCAAAATAATATAGGAAAACTAACCTCCCTGGGTCCAACCTGAATTGGTTTCAGATGACAAACTTTTTAAATTGAGTAATTTTTGATGCCAATAAGTATATTCTGCAATTACTCATGTCTAAGGCTTCATACCACTTCAGTGCTTCTCAAGGCCTCCCCGTCTCAGTTTCATACTTACAGCCTTGGAGCCGTCTTGTTTTGTCACCTAACTTTGCTTCACATAGCACCACTTAACCCTATTTTTACTTTTGTTCCTTATTTGCATTTCCAGGCTTAATTGTTACTGGGCTTAAATCCTTAGCTTTTTGAACACTGCTACCCTATAAAACAGCTAATCACCTTTCTTTTCAAGCCCCCTTGGATAACAGCATGCTGGTTACCTGCCCTGGTGGCCTGGCTCACCTTGGGTGCAGCCTGAAAGACCCGGAGTTGCTGTGAGTAGGGCAGTGAAGCATACAGAGGCAACACCACCATCTGCGGGCAGCCATCAGGGAGATGCTTTGCAATGTCTCTGCAAGTTTTAGTCATTGCTTCGATCTCTTCCTGACCCGTCAGAAACACAAGGATGTCCTGAGAAGAAGGTGCTTCCTTGGAGAGGGAAGAAAAAAACCCAGAAATTGGTGCAAGCTGGTTTGGAGGGAGTGGGAGGGTCAAGCAGAAAGGTGGCAATGGATATCAGCAAGAAACAAGCTCTGGGCTCTCCTCCCAACAGCAGAAGAGACAGAGAAACCAAAGAGCATTGCTGAGTTTGTGCACACCATGCAAGGGGCTGGACATATGCTGCAGCACCTGCTCGAGTCACTGCAGGATCGAGTCTTAACCACACCCACACCCAGAGGAAAGAACTAATTAAAGCTTCTGTTTCATGCAGTATCATTTTTGGTGCAATTCAGACCAACGTGTAGCAGTTCAACATTGTGCAAGATCTGTCCTTCACTTTTTCCAGTGCTTTATTAAAGGCACTTGAAACATCTCTCCATGCCTCTCCTCACCCACTTAAGGTTTCATGTGGTTACTGGCCCAGCTGTTGAATCAGAAACCTTGAGTGTATTTGCTTATTTGGATGGACTGGAGAGTTGCATAACATAACAGAAGAATAAGCGTGTGTGGGCAGGCTTGTTAAAAGGACTAAGGGCTTAGGTGCTTTGCTTAGCCATCTCCTTTTATCTCCACACTAGCATTTAATTGCTGCAAAGATGCTATGATTGCAAGATTAGACACAGGGCATTAATGCTTTATTTAATGGCTTTCCATTATATATTCCCATTAAGAGTTACCACAGAGAGCTCCAAGAAGCACTAAGTCTCTGTCTTACAAAGTAGAGAAGACGTACCAGATGTCTCATCCAGGAACAGTGCTGCAGGCATTTCCTTGAAAAAACTCCAGGCTACCTATCCATTTAGCACTTAATCGTTCAGCTACTTAGTGGTAGTCATAAAATGTTTATGAGCTTTTATTTGAATAGATTTCCATTTTCTCTGTATTTATCTCAACCACTAAATCAGGGAAACAATCTTATGCATACTCAGAGTGGCATTACTCCACTCTAGAGCACTCCATGGACTCCACAGCACTGTAAGTAATGCATGCAAATACATTACTCCCCTGGGTGCGAGGTCTTCCAGTAATCTTCTCACTTAAGCACTATCTACCTGACTCTATCACCTTCTCAGCATACTCTATGAGACAGGGAGCTTCTGAAAGAAGGCAGGACTAATTAAACTTTCACTTTCACAGGAAAACCACTCTGTGAACTGGAGGAATAAGAACAGGAGAAATTTCCAGTGGCAACAGAAATGCAAAGTCCCACACACAAACCTGATGGATCTGGAAGACTGATACCAGTGCTGCCTGGAGGTAATCACTCTGAGGCTGTTTGGTGTAAAAGATCTGGATAGGATGTTGCCGGCCTTCTAGGTAGAGGACTGGAGCTCCGTTGAAGTATTGAGAGAACTGGTCTACATCCATGGTAGCTGACATGACGACCACCTATTAAATGGGAAGAAGGCACAGCTAGCATCACAAAGCCAGCCCAAGATGCTATCTGCCAACCTGCCTAGCAAATTCCAGTCACTTTAGGTTGCTATGATCAATGCCCAAAGGAGCCAAGGGCAAGAATAGCATTCGTAACAGAAAAGAAGTACAGTTTCAATTTTCAAGCCTAAAACCATCAACTCCCACTTCAGGAAGTTATACAACATGTACCACACAGTGAGTGGAGAAAGGTGCCGAAAGGTTTTCTGTCACAAATACGGCTAAACTCCTTGCACAGACCTCTACCTCAGACCTAAAAGCTGTTTTTTGGGAAAGGAGATATATCCAGGTTGGTAAAATTAAACAAGCCATGGACCTCACTCCTAGATATCTGAAAGAAACCCCCCTCCCACTTCCCCTCCTCAGTCTAATTGCATTCAGATGCCCACTGCCACCCGCTCCCCCCACCCACCACCACCCAGCGCTCACTTTGAGTGGCAATTTGCCCAGCTCCTTCCGCTTCTTTTGTGCTGCTTTGACCACTCCAAAGAGTACATCAGTGTGTATTGTCCTCTCATGAGCTTCATCCAGAATGACAACGCTGTATTTGCGCAGCAAGGGGTCCCCAATGGCTTCTCGGAGAAGCATCCCATCAGTTAGGAACTTAATTCTAGTTTCTTCAGATGTAAGATCTTCAAAGCGCACCGTATAGCCAACCTAAGGAAACAATTGTGCAGAGGGGAACCACAGACACCAAGTTTACACACCCCAAAAGCCATCACTTCAGCTACATTTGACTGGAACTGGAAGTGACATTTCAGAAGGAACCCAAACCTATTTGCATCCATAGGCCTTAAAACTTAAGTGCCTGAGCTGCTATCCAAGAACCATCAACATCTTTAGCATGATCCGTTTAAACAAAAAAACTAGGATGGGACGTTCTCTATAAACACATCTGATACATTCATATAAACCCCCTTTCCCAGAAGCCAGGGAATGGATCACCTAACTTATTAACTTTAATATATACAGGATATTAAAACAGAAAAAAATCTATATAATAAGTGCAGCAGCTGACATACAAAATTTGCATTAACATCGAACTCGGTTCTGCAGTGGACAAAGGGCTAGCTGTTCCTTTTTTTTTTTTTTTTTTTTTTTTTAAATATAAATAACACCTGCAATATACCTAATATACCAAAACAGAACAAGCTCCACAGGGAATCAGCAAAAAGACAAAAGTGCTTTACAAGGCACTTGCAAGGTGGAAAGGAGAAGAGAAAGGAGAGAGAGACGACTCATTTGGATGCAGACCTTGGTGACAAACATGCTTTGTTCTGGACTTTAATTACACAGCTTGACTTCAAGAAAAATGAATCTAGTGATGACTCCCCACCCCCACAACGTGCACCTCCGAGAATGCAAGAGGGTCTGGCCACTGCTAGGAAAGCCACCCAAAAGCCTAACATTCAGCCCTCAGACTGCTGGAAATACACCCGCTAAAATACTTCTGCTCCTGTTTAAATCCACCAACATATCGGTTATGAAAGAGATTATGTAACAGGTTTGCCTGCAGCAGCAGGGGACCAGACTCAGAAACCCAGGAAGCTCTTCTCTCTCCTACATCCCAGGCCTCCAGGAAGCTACTGTCTATTCCTTTAACAATGGGCAAATCTTGTATTTATTTCTTGCTCTCTCATCCACTAACAGGTTTTCTAATAATTTTTTAAGATCCACAGCTCTGCTCACTGGACCAGCCTGGGCTGGACATCAACTGCTGACATCAACTATACTCTGCACTGCAGTATATCAGAGAATATGGCAAGAGAGCACAGGTGACTGTCACACAGTATGGTGCTTAAAGTACTGAGGTAGCCAAGCAGCACTCAACCCCTAGGTGCAGACTGGATGCAGAAACAGCATCATTATTCTGGCATATTATTAAATGCAGATTACATCCAAATCCCTTCTTGCTCTCGGGCTCAGACAACTGCTCCCACCATCTGCTTTTCCCACCCACACAACACCATGATGCATCTCAACTGTTTTACTTGAGACCAACTATTGAAAAGAAGCATATAACAACATACCAGTTTCCCCAGCTTTGTCTTCTTCTCATCTGAGACTCTGGTGGCTAAGGATATGGCAGCTACTCTGCGTGGCTGGGTCACAGCAACGATGCCTTGGTGGCCAATTCCAGCTTCATAGAGATACTGAGGAATCTGAGTGGTCTTCCCGGAGCCCGTTTCCCCTGGAGCACATCAAGCAAACAGAGACGGTCACTTCCATAGGGCCACTGGGCAGAAAATCTCAAGCCTCTTTCCCTCCCCTCCTTCCATTTTTCTTTAAACAAGCACATTTATTAACAAAGTCTTGGCTGGCAGAAGCTCAGAGGCAAAAGTATAAGGGCTCATTTTAAGTCCAAAGCCATGATTACAGAACATGTGTGCACAGTATGCTTTTCAAAGTAAGGCTCACTCTAATCAAATCATGGGAACGATGCATTCGACTCTCCAACCTGTCTCCCTGCCATGGCAGGAACAGGCCCATGGCAGCTTCGTAACGAGCTGCCCACTTTAGTCTTTAAAGTTCCAGGCAACAGAGCCTGCGAGATTCCCCACAAGCGACCAACCCAGATAGACCTTTAAGTTTTCCCTGCTCTTTGGTTTCAATTTCCTGTGCTAGATTTATCCAATTCTGCATCCAGTGATGTGCTCAACTGTGCATCTTCAGCCTTGGGGCCAGCACCATGTAGACATGGGAGGGCTTCTCCCCCTGCGAAGTCTGGAAGTAAGTGACTTTTTTTTAATTCTCTTATGATTTGCCTTCAGCAGTAAGAACACAAGGCAGGGAAGATGAGTGGTCGCTCCTTAAGGAGACGATCCTGCGAGCCCAAGGGGTGACAGTCCCAATGCAAATCAAAGGGGCCAAGAGTGCTCAAAAGCCTCCACGGCTCACCAAAGGCATTCAGGAACATCTGAAAGCTAAAAAGGAGGCATACACCTGGTGGAAGGGAGGGGCCATCACCAAGGAGGATTATACCTCCGTTGCTTAAGACTGTAGGGGGGCTGTCAGGAAGGCTAAGGCGGAGACACAACTGGGATTAGTGAGCTGGATCAAAGACAACAAGAAGTCCTTTTTTAAAATACATAGGGAGTAAAAAGAAGGCACCAGGTAACGTGGGGCCCGTGCAGGGCACGCTTGGCAATCTGGTGGTTGCACCAGATGATAAAGCTGACCTCTTTAACAAATTCTTTGCCTCCATATTTCTGAGCAGGGACCAGCATATCCCGCACACCGTCAGAGAGGACCTGATCAAGGACCTTCTGGAGGGGCTGGATGTGTTCAAATCAGCAGGTCCAGATGATCTCCACCCCAGGGTGCTGAGGGAATTGACAGAGGGCATAGTGGGACCCCTGGCACAGCTCTCCAAGCACTCGTGGTGCTCTGGTGTGGTGCCAGAGGATCGGAAAAGGGCCAATGTGGTCCCCATTTTCAAAAAAGGGAGGAAGGAGGACCCAGGTAACTTGAGACCCATTAGTCTTACCTCGGTCCTGGGGAAGCTCTTTGAGAAAATTATCCAGGAGCACATCTGCGAGGGACCAGCAGGGAAGATTGTGCTTAGGGGCAACCAACTTGGGTTCATTAGGGCAGATCCTGTCAGACCAACCTGGCTGCCTTTTACAACCAGGTCACAAAATCCTTGGACGCAGGTGTTGCAGTGGACATAGTCTTTCTGGACTTTAGGAAGGCTTTTGACACCATCTCTCATCCCATTCTCATTAAAAAGTTAGGCGACTGTGGCATTGATGCCTGCACAGTCAGATGGGTCGCCAATTGGCTGGAGGGCCGCACCCAGAGAGTGGTGGTGGACGGGTCATTTTCGACCTGGAGGGATGTGGGCAGTGGGGTCCCCCAGGGCTTGGTCCTCAGGCCCACACTGTTCGACATCTTCATCAGCAACTTGGACGAGGGGGTGAAAAGCATGTTGTTCAAGTTTGTAGTTGACAGTAAGATGTGGGCACGCTAGAAGGGAGGGACAGGCTACAACTAGATCTTGATAGGTTACAGGGGTGGGCGAATGAGAACAGAATGGGTTTCAACTCTGACAAGTGCAAGGTGCTGCACCTGGGGGCGAAGAACCAGCACCAGACCTACAGGCTGGGGAACTCCCTTCTCATCAGCACAGAGGCAGAAAAGGATCTTGGGCCGCCAATCTTGGGTCAGGAAGGTGAACCACAACTTGTCATGTGTCCACAGATGCATCTCGAGCAGGTCCAAGGAGGTGATCCTCCCCCTCTATGCAGCACTGGTCAGGCCACAGCTGGAGTACTGTGTCCAGTTCTGGGCGCCGCACTTCAGGAGGGATGTGGACAACATGGAGAGGGTCCAGAGGAGGGCCACCAGCATGATCAGGAGGCAGCAGGGCAAACCCTATGAGGAGAGGCTACGGGACCTGAACCTGTTCAGCCTCCACAAGAGAAGGCTGAGAGGGGATCTGGTTGGCATCTATAAACTTACTAAGGGGGACCAGCCAGGAGCAGGAGGGACCCTGTTCCCCCGAGCACTACCAGCAGTAACTAGAAATAATGGCCACAAGTTGACTGAGAGTAGGTTCAGGCTAGAGATCAGGAGGTGCTACTTCACAGTCAGGGCGGCCAGGAGCTGGGACCAGCTTCCAAGAGAAGTGGTGCTGGCTCCTACCCTGGGATGAACACCTTGCCAGGGTCATCTGACCTCAGTACTCTTTCCTGCCACGGCCAGAGGTCGGACTCGATAATCTACTCAGGTCCCTTCTGACCCTACCAACTATGAAACAAGGATGGGCAGGAGCTCTTTACACCATCAGAGAGGGCTACATTCAAAGAAAAAGCTCTATCCCACTTGTATGCCCATTAATTACTACCTTTACATTGCCAGCTATAACAATGCCAATGGGCTAGCAAGGCAGTGTCATAGCATTAAGGGCCTGTCGTGTCAGAGTGATAAAAACCAAGCTCTGTCAACACTTGTTCCTATCAGCACTGACGACAAAATGCTTGTGTTACTCAGGGCCAATGTGGCTTGGCACAAGGCACAGTACTTCACAGAACGTGAATTTAGAGCTGGTTCCAGGTCCCAGGAGAAACAATGAGCAGGAAACTGACTGCAAGGCCAAAATCATTCCCCTTCATATTCACTACAGTTCTTGCAGGTCTACTTTGTGTAGCTTCATTTGTGTGGGAAAATTATTTAAATTTGATTTCAGAAGTATAAGACCATCCAGTGACCCAGAACAGGAATTACTCCCCATAAAGAACTGAATATATTAGAGATTCAAGGAACTGGAGAGGCCTGTTGCCTTCTTGATTCTTGGACAGCAGTAAAAGTAAGAAAGCACAAAGCAGCCAAGCCAAATACCCCGCTGCGCAGGGAGTGGAACAAACAGGAGACACTGCCCTGATTCTGAAGCCATCCCCTCTCCCAACAGATCCTGCATCCGGTGTTCAATGCTGGCTCCATAGATGCGTGGAATCACAAGCCTTTCATGTCAACCAATGCATCATGGGCACCTGTGCCAGGTCCTGGAGCTTTAACAGTCTTCATTTTTCTATCTTCAGGTACAGAAAGTCCATATGAACCTTTCACTCAAGTCAGACCTAGAAATTTATACCTAGTCCACCACCACAAGCCTTTTAACAATGAACATTATTGGCAGTCGAGATTATTTTGATAAGCAACGGGATATGGATTGCGTGGATGCCGATAAATGTTTTGTGATGAGCTTGCAAGGTTGACAGACCAAGATGACACCGGAATGCGGCTTTTTTAAAGATACTCATTTTTTTCTTTCCCCTTGCAACTTCTACTTTGTTTTGTTTTGCAATGTCACCTAAGAACCATCCATGGTGCAGAAAACCATCATGTTAGGGACCTAGAACAAAACTATTCCTGTCCAGAAATTTGCTGTAATGTCTTTCATGTCTTTTTAAGTTTCTGTGGAGGATAATACTGTCACTTTGACCACAGTCAAGCAAGTAGTAGAGATTTCTAGGACCATCTTGCTACGGGAATGCTATTAATACAACAATGGCCAGAAAGGATCTGATGCAGCTCTAAGAGAATATACTCACACAACACAATACTGCATGAAAAGCAACAAGGAGAAATACATGTTATGAAACAAGTGAATCATGCGTATTGTGCACTAACAGCAAATCTAGTAATTATTGCCTTTTGCTATTGTATCTTGACACAGAGTAAGGATTAGAAGCCAGCATAGCAAGGGAAGAGAATGAGATAGGACCCTAGAAGGACTGAAAAGGACAATGAGAAGATATTGTATTATAGGATTGTGAAATTCCTAAGGCATATGATAAGCCAAAGCCAAATGTAATTTCCACAGCTGCAGACTGGGAAAGAGGGAGAAATTAATTTACCTCATTCTACAGCTGCAAAATGTCACGAGGCATATTGCAGTATATATTTAGCAAGTGATAACGCAAACCACAAAACGCAGAGATGAAACGACTACTATGAATACCCAGCCTAGAAAATTATCATCGCCAAATTTCAGTGCCGACTGATTGCGTGCACGGAAATCCAGGCACTTTGCGCCTAATTTTAATAAATGCCTGGTCCCAAATCTTTGCAGCTGAAGTCCCTAATGACTGCAGGCCTTTGGCTCTCGAAAGTCAGGCACAAAGCATCTTAGGTTCATGAGGAAAGAAAATGAAGCAAGCAAGCATTTCTGAAAGTTTGGCTTGGGAAGGTACCTTTACCCAAGGAACCCATTTTAGATGGTGATTTTTCTTTGTAGAGCAAAAAAATCCTGCGTCGGTAGAAGAGAAAACAGGAAAGGGGCTTAACGACAAGCTGGAAAGAGGCAAAACAGTCGTGCTTTCCTCCCCAAGGCCTGGAACAAACTCACTCCCCCGGGAGGTGGCACAAACACCTACTCTGGACATTTATCTTGCTGGGATCCTGTGACCCCAGCTGGCTTCCTGCCCCTGGGGCGGGGGCTGGACTCGATGATCTTCCAGCCCCAACGTCTATGAATCTATGAAATCATACACCTGGAGCTGTGCAGCTCGCTGAAGATAAGGCTCCCCCCCCACCCCATTTAACACCAGGAAAGGGGAGGGAGCCCCTCGTCTTGGATTCAAGTACGAGGCGGCAGCAGAGGCAGGTGGCTGACTGCAGCCCTGACCCAGGGGAGGGGATGGAGCTGCAACCGGCCCACCGTCTCCTCCCCCTGCCCGGCCGCTGCCGAAACTTTGCTCCAGCTCCGGCCGGGGGGGCCCGGGGCCCAGGGATGTTCCGGCCCAGCCCGGTGCGAGGCAGGGGGAGGGGGGAGGCACAAGGGGGAGGGGGCGCCGGTGGTTTCCAGCTCTTCCCGCACTCACCGATGAGGACGGCGGTGTCCAGGGCGCGGAGCCGGGCGAGCAGCGGGCCCCGCGCCTGGAAGATGGGCAGGCTGCGGCGCTGCGCCTCCCCGGCGGTGCTGGGGGCCGGCGGCCGCTTGGCTCCGGGCGACGCCGGCAGCATGGCTCGGCGGGCGGGCGCGGGGCCGGGATCGGCCTGCTTCGCTCTCTTGGCAGGGGGCAGCTCCTCGCCCGCCCGCGGCATCGTCCCCCGGCCGCCGCGCGCGGGGATAGCGTCACCGCCGCGACACCCCCACCGAGACTGCAACTCCCGGCCTGCACCGCGCCGGGGGCGAGGGCTTCTGGCGAAGGGTACATGCCGTCGCGCGGGAATGACGTCACGGCGGCGACACCACCCACCCCCGGGACTGCAACTCCCGGCTTGCATCGGGCCGGGGGCGAGGCTTTTAGCGAAGCGTTGCATGCCGGGAAGCGCGGGCCGCTCGCCGCTGAGCAGCGGCACTGCGGGGTCCCCCAGGCCCCGGGTCTCTCCTGGACGTTATCCCACCGGCGCCCGGCACAGAGCAGCTCCTCCAGCTGCACTGAGGGACACACAAATAGTCAGGAGTTGTATTTAAAAAAACAACAACCGCTCTTTGGGTTGCAATAAGGCTGACTGACGTGCGAAGGCGAGGTCAGATAATACCTAAAATACCAGCTACTGAAGAGTTGCTTGGGCCTTATCAGGACCCGCCGCGCCAACTGCTGCTTCGTCCGCGGACGAGATTTCCATGGCTGAAGCGCCTGAGGTTTCAAAGAGATTATGAAGGTTTGCAAGACATCTTTCCCCTGCGCGTGTGACCCAAAGACATTGATGTGAAATGACGCCATGAGAACCGTGATCTCGCTCAGCACCTGCTTGATGAACCATCGCTCTTGCTACAGGTCGTTTCTCTACACGGCCAAGGTACAATCACGTTTTCCATTTTCAAACTTTTTACAAATCTGAAGGTCATAGCCTTTTTAGACTACAGGCAGAAGCACTTTGCACACTTGTCACTCGCTTCCATGCCCTATAAAACAACGCCGTCACATAGTCGTTCCCAGCTCTGAAACAACCCTTCCAAGAGGCTTTTCGAAGTTTCTGCTGGCAATTTCACATACGCCCTCACCTTGCAAAACTGTGTTCAAGGCTTCAGCATATACTTCTGGCCTTTTAAGATGCCTTGTCATTCTCCCTCCCTGAAGCAGGTTGGTTAACTTCTGTCCTAGCCAAATGCAGTTTTGTTTGATGACAGTCTCACCACAATACACGTTTGTCTGCCGCTTCACCTGGCATACCTCATCCCCAGCACTACTGATCAGAAATAATACCAAGTTCTTCATGAATTTCTCCTCCTAGCTGGAACAGTGCACTAGATCCACAAAATTGTCTAACTACTCTGCTCAGAACATGTTAATGTACTCAAGATAAAGAGGGGGAAAAAACTTTCAACACATGACACACGTGTAGACATCCTAAACTGAAGTGTGCAGTTGACCTCTAGGACTGTAACAGAGAATATGGGTCCCTTACAGGCCAGAAGGATAAATCAGGAAGGCAAGGCTACCATGATCCAAAAGACCTCAAGCACACAAAATCCAGGGAATGCCAGAGAGAAAGAAGTCTAGGAACAACAGCTTTGGGAGAAAAACAGTAATCTGAGGATTATTTTGTTCTAAAAGACCAAAATCAGAAGCTGTGTAGTATACTGTGGGCCAATAAATGGGAGCTTTGCCCTACAAGTACAAATGCTGGGAGATAACGCTCTTCCCTCTGGCTGAAGAATCAGCTGCTGTCTCCTGGTCCAGGAGGAAAGGGGTGAGGGATTTTGACTTTGTTGACAAGTTGCAAAATGGAAAACAGTATCCCAGCACAGAGGATTACCTGGGAGTATAAGGGGCTTGGTTATGAAGGTTGTGTTTTGAAGCTTTGATGACAGCCTCAGCAGACAAAAGCAAGAGACACAAGCTGTTTTAGGACAGGAGCCTGCCAGAGTTAATTACAGAATAAAGAGCAAATATACTGTGGTGGCACAGCTCCAATCAAAGGTTTAATATTGTTCAAATGGGTTAGGGCAATTCTGTTCACATAACAGATCATTTCCTCTACTACTATGATGAATGATTCAGCACACTGACACAAACAGCATCAAAGCCTTGATTATGTTCTTCTCTATGGAAAGGCAAATGTAATTCATTACTTCCAGGATGGTTTATTTTTATCCAATCTCAACCTGGGGTAATATTTTGCAGGTTAAACATGTTAACAAGGTTCAAGTGATTAAAAAAAAAAGTGCCAGTGTAGGATATCATGTAAATGGAGCTAGGAAACAAGAACACCAAACATGCAAAGTAAAGCAGACTATTAAGACATTTTAAGCTATAACAAGCCAGCAGCTGTCTTGCTGTCAGTGTAACATGGACAAGCAGGCAGTCTCCTCTTCTCTGCTTTGATACACACACCCACACATCCCAGTTGACTTCAGTATCTGCAAAAAGTACTTCATCCTGCTGACAGGAACAGCATGACCCATCACCACAGCCTGCCCGTACCTGCCTGCCAAAACCATCTCCCCTTTATGTTAAGGAAAACTGTAAAGGGTGGCAGGAGACAAAGCCCTGAAGCAGTCAGCTGTATCCATGCTCTAGGTCAGTGGTCTCCAAACTTTTTTGATTGCACACCCCTATCAGTAAAAAATTTGAGCATGCACCCCCAATGTATGTAATTTATATTTGCGCACCCCTATCAGTAAAAAATTTGAGCACGCACCCCCATTATGTATTTATAGAAATAGAAATAGAAGTTCTAACCCGCACTCCAATGGATCATCTTGCGCACCCCACTTTGGAGACCACTGCTCTAGAGCAGGGCAATCCAACTTTAAGCTTTTGGGGTCTATGTGGCCCAGTGCTGCACCAGGAGACTCCAAATGACAAAGTACCCACCAGGCATTCTACCAAATCTCTCCCCCCACAACATACCACTGCACTTTGTGCCTGCATGGGTGCTCCCCACCCCACTGCACAGTGCAGGCATGACATTATAATTCCCACCTCTGCTGCCCTACACACCTGCATGGGCAGGCCCCCACTTCTACACAGTGTAGGTACGGGTTTGATCCTCACCCCCCACACCTGGCATGCGCCCAGACTCACCCTCAGCTCTTCATGGAATCACACAGCCTCATCCCCTGGGGCAAAGTCAGGAAGCAGCAGCCAGATAAGGGAGAGGGAACCTGGAGACTCCAGCTGCTATTGCAAGGTGGACACATATTAACCTCTCATGGGCCACATGCAGCCTGTGGGCTGTCAGAGATACATGCTCTAGAGATCAAGGTGTTGGAGCTGTTCGACAGAAACAAAGATGGTTTTGACCATAAGCAGTCCAAGTTTGTTAAGGCATTAAAATACGAAAGGAGGCAAGGCACAAAGATTTGGCAGCATCTGAACATTACCTACATCACAAGGTATTTTAGGACAGACATATCATTCCACCATCTTATTTTTTTTTAAATCAAGCCTCTTGAATCACATCTGTGTATTTCAGTGGGTCTCAACCTTTTTAGACCTGATGCACCCCTCAAGAAACTGGAACTCTTAGATTCCACTCATTTTTTTTGAGTGCAGAAAAAAATAACAACAGAGAAATTCTTCTGTTGCAAAGAACTCAGAAACACCACCACAATAGATTTTTATTTGAAATCTCTGGATTTATCATGTAAATCCTGCAGCACCTTTGGTAGGATCTCAAGGTACCCTGGGGTACAGTGCCAGCCTGGTTGAGAATTATTGATTTATATGCTCTTCAAATATTTTTGGGGAGAATAAACATGGAAACAAACAAACAAACAAAAAAAATCACACACTAAAAGCAAGTTATTGCTATTTTGTTTTCAGAGACTGCTTCCAATCTGAGCAGGGGCAATTATAATGGGCGAACTAGAAAAAGCCACCTTTCTAGTGCAGTGCTTGCTAAAAGCGGCAAGTTGTTTCAGGAGACCAGGCTGGGCCTTAATCCTCAGGATTAGTTTATTTTGCAGCAGCAGGATCTTTTCCTGCTTATTGATATTCTACCTGCAGCCTACCAAGTGCTTCTGTCTGTGCAAACATTGAGCTGAAAAAGACTGCCCTGTTACAATCAAAATGTCTGACCGCTAATACCCAGAGTCTCCTTGGTCCTTCAATATCATCATAGATTAAAAGCTACTTGGAAAGGAAAAAATTTCCCTCTACAGTTATATGCCCAGCAAGATCCTTTGAAGGACATAAATTAAGATACAAACTCCAGGCTGTAACAGGATCATGCCTCCAGGGGCAGCCATGACACCCCCTGACAGCCACTTGACTTCTGTCCCACTTTTCCCAAGGGAAAAGGTACCCTCCCTTTTCTCTTACCTGCCAAGCCCTGAGGTAGTTAGTTGATTTATAAAAAGGGAAGCTGCCCTCAAGTCCCAAAGCAAGCCTTGGTCCATCTTTCAGCCAGCAGATCCCTTTCTGACCCCTTTTGTCCCAATGCTGCCCCTCAAGCACTGAGTGGGCCCTCCTGGCCCATCCATGCTCTCAGGGCACCTATTGCCATAAGGGCTGTTCATGGCCTCTTGCCCCTACAGCCCTGTCCATGCCTCAAGGCTATTACCAGTTATCATTTGCATGGGACGCCTTGCCCCCAGTACACTGTTAGGGCTCTACATCACTGTTGGGGCTTCAGCCTTCCTGGCTTTGGCCCCTTTCCTCTGGCTGGACCCCTCTCGGCCTGGGTCCACTGCACCGGACCTTGGCTTCCAGCCATCTTGCCCCTCAGTTGCTAGGCCCCAGCCCCAGGACATTCCTAGTTTAGGTCCTGCTCTGGCAGGACTCTAAACCTGGCTGTGCCCCTCAGCCATCCCGCTGTGGGCTCCTCATTCACCCCTTAGAGCCACACCTCGTCTACAAGTATAGAACTTAAAAATACAAGCACACTGGCTGTAACTAAAACCATCCCGCACTAGGTCATACTTCCCTGCAAGCTACAAGCCCTTTACTTGACATTCCTAGGGCATCTTCAGTGCCAGTTAGTCCCTCTACAGCAGCCAGCCTGTTCAGGATCTCTGCTCCCTGCAGGGCCAGGCTGACTGCCTGTTCTCAGGCCCTGATCTTATGTTCTTGCCCCTTCTGATCAGGTGGCTCTTCAGCCACTCCCAAGGGCTTTCACTTTGGACTTGACAGTTAGCCTTCAGGGCACCTTACAACTGCTACACTTGCTGCCTTAGCTGTACTCTTACTGATGAGCAGGGCTCTCCTTATCATACTATTTTGGGCAGCCTATGAGTCTCTGGCTGTCTATTCCCCTGCAGCCTTTCCATACATAACATGCAGTCTCCCCTGCACTTGGGATATCCCTGCTACTGCCTCTTGCCTTAAAGTTAGCGGGAGCCTCTGGCTCCCTGTTATACAGGCCAAGCCATTATCTAGCTTCAGAAAGATCTGAACTTAGTGACATGCTGCCATCTGTACCAGCTGTTATGCTGAAAAGAACCTTCCCTGACAGCTACTGAAAGAAAGAAGTTGTCAGGGGATCTAATAGATTTGAAGATCTCAACCTTTTGCCCTGAATCTCCACCAGACAGTACACACTCACACCCATCGCACCTTCCACAATTCTTTAGGGTGGGTAGACAGCTTCAAGTAGCCAGAAGCAAAATGTGCAGTCTCTCAGTTGGGTCACCAATTTGACTCTGATCCATTTATGTAGTCACAAAGCAAATCCTGTGACAGCCATTCTGTGGCTGTGGAGTGACTTGGTATTGCTCCAGTTCTTCCTGGACAGACGTGTATATTACTTATCCCTCTTATGAGCAGCTTCTCAGAGATCAAGGATTAAATCTAGCAAACAGCACAAACAATCCTCTCCCTTGTATACTGCAACTACACAGTTCCATAAAAATCAGCCAGGCAAATAACCAGCATCTTCCAGAATTAAAATCCCAATTCGGGCTCTGAATTTTAGCGTATTTTGTTTCAGATCAAAGTTTGATAACAAAGAGAGAGAACCATGCTTTTAATGACTCACACCTGCTTCTATCCAACAAGAAGAGCTTAAAATCAAAATGTTTTTATTTTGTCCCCTTGAAAGTTTCCCCATACAGTCTCCTGTATCAAATAGCTTGAAAAATGCTTTTAGAAATGTTTAAACAAGTTATTGATGGTCTTGTTAACTGGAGCTGATAGGAAAGGGTTTCCAGTTGTAATTGTTTTTGGCTCCACTAGATTATACTTTCACTGCCAGCATGGCAAAACCCCTGATGGGGAGGGACACAGGTAGTCTTCTGGTAATGTCTTGAATTAAACAGCCATTTCATAAAGTGCTTGTACTCGGAACCATAAAGCTGTCAAATGTCCTTTCTGCAACAAGGCAGCGAGAGGCTCTCCAATGTGGTACTTCAGTTTAGTTCCTCCCAGCTTGTGTCTGGGTGTTGGCATGGCCATTTATTAGCCTCCAAGGCGCTGACCTTCCCCCCATGCAAACCCCCCTGGTCGCTCTTCTGGCAGTGGATTGTAATTGGGATCATCTTCCGGCATGTCAAATATTGCTTTCCTGGAAAAACAGAAGTTTATAGATGAAATACATGTTCCACACTACTGGCAAGTAGTCTAGCATAAATTTGTATTTCAAACTGTATCTGAATGAGAATATTGCAATGGCAAGAGTCATATGCTATTATGTTGTATAAATCCAAACTACATTTGCTCTGTTGGGAATTGGTTAACCTACATGGGGCAGATCCAAAAACAAAGCCCCTTCTAAAATAAAGTTTAAAGACATGAATCATAAGCCTCAAGTTCAAAATCTGCCTTACTCTTACCAATAAAGTGGGAGATGCTGAGCCAGCAGCCTTGTCTGCCAGCTAGAAAAATCATTCTAGCACATCTCCGAGAAAGGATATCTAAACTATCAAAGGCGCTAAGTTTCTTTAACCGGTGCTAAGTTTCCTCAACTAGCTGAGACAAAACTCAATTTAAGCCAATTGACACAAGCATTGAACAGACTAGGCAAAACAATGATAAGTAAGAAAAGTACTTGGAAGTAACCCAAAGAGACTGGATTAATCAGGCAGGTACTTGATTCCACTTAGAAACCACTTCTGTAGCCTCACTGGAAACTGCATCCAAAGGCTGACCACTTCAGAAAAACTTGTGGAATAAGAGCTCAATGCCATCTTTGCTATGTGGAATTTTTTAAAAGCAAGATTGGCCAAGGGGGCTTGATTTGCTGATTCTGCTCACCAATGCAATAGCAATCAAAAAAAAGACTACCTTCAAATAAAGGTCACTCAGAAGACCGCTGGAAGGGGGCCACATAAGAATGCTTAAGGAAGAGGGCTTGCTAACCAGTGGATAAGGAGCAACTCCTTCAAAAAATAATAGTAAGAGTTAGAACTTGAGCACAACCGTACAGGTGCCTGGATTACTACACTTTAATGTGAAGTCACAAATCAAACTGGCCTTTTTGGTCCACTGCCATGCATTCGCCAGGTAAGACAAAATAGGCACCTCCCAACATTTGACTGTTGCCCTTATCTACAAAGGGAAATAGATCAGAAAAACTTTTCTGAAATCACAATTCAGCTGCACTTCTGGAATAACAAAAACCCTTTCCCAGAATATGCATTTAAGGGAGTTTTTCCTGGAATAACTAGGCCAGTCTATTACCCCATATAAACAAGTACTTCCGTGTTTAGATACCAGACTTGAGATACCCATGGCCTCCTACAAAACATTTCATATCAAGATTGGATCAGTATAGCCCTGCACCATTTGAGGAGGGTTCTGGATCTTGTATGCTCTGAACAAACCAAGTTTTCACAAAAATAGAGGTTTGTTGCACCTTAACAACATGATGTCTATTTTTGCAACCTTCTGGAAATGTGTCAGTAAGATATCAGACATATTAAACTTGTCTCGGTAACAGCAGATTTATATTCTGGAGTCTTACAAACTCTGTCTTATAATCAGCTTTCTGCAACTCTAGGTGCAACAAATTTTAGTTGACGTAGGAGCGTGGCAGATTCCACAGTTGGACTACATCTTAGAGAAAGTGTCTTCGGCTCCCACCTTTTTGTGCAACTACAGAAGCTGAGAAAATGGAATGAGACAAATAACACCATACTCCTTTGTCTCAGATTATCAGTTTACAAGGAGGATATTTGAATGCAACACTGTGGCTAAACACATATTATTTGTATGCTCCATACCTGAAGACACTACTTACAAAACAGAGGGTGTTCTGAGAAGTCTTCCTCCACCTGGCTGATTGGGAAAGACATCTTCTAAGAAAAAATATATGTGCCCAACTGCAATCCCTAGGGTCAGAGATAAAAATACAGTGATTTTCAACATTGCCAACCTTTAAAATACCCCATCACTTGCTTGTTTTTATGAGAGAGACCACATACTTCCATTTGTAAATAACCTGATATCAAGTAAGAAGCACAGTACATACAAATGCTAACGTTAAAGACTATGGTAGATGATATACAACAGACTGAGTCACAAAAATACAAGAGGAAAGTGTCACAATAACTTAAACACATTGATGGTAACGCTCTATTTGTACTGACAAGTCTATACAAGCTGTTTTACAGCCGCAAGTCTCTTGGCCAGTCAGGTGCCTATAGCTTTATCCAAGTAAGAGGGAACCAAAATACCAAAAGATCTTTTAATTGATGTGACACCACAGATACATCACTGTGTATGTGAACAATTAAGACCTGACATAGAAAAGGACACTCCGGGAAAGAAAGGTCTTTACCGAGGATAACTGTTTCCTCTAAGAAAATGTATAATTCTAATATTCCTGCCCGGCCCCATAGAAAATATGTTTTGGCATTTCTGTATTTCAACTCTTCAAAGATTAAAATGTCATATGAGCAAGGCAGACAGAGATGACATTTTGAATAGGTGAGTGTCCAGTCTTCTAGATCCTAGGCAAAGAATTGAGACTGCTGTGACCACACATTCAGTAGGCCAATTGCCAGCAATTCCCCAGATGCAAGGTTAGTGCCAAGGATGGCTCAGCTGCATGGACTGAGCACCTCTGTTTTTAATAACTCCAAAACTCACTTCCCTGACGGTCACAACATCTTCACTTGAAATACCTGTGAAGCCCGTGCAAAGGATTTTTGGATAAGTATGAAAACTAAGCATGCACACGCTTGGCTGGATGAGAAAAGGTGAAGTGGAACCCTCCCCCCACCTCACTAACACTACCCAGAACCCACAATCATGGGTCACTGAAAACACAAATACCTACTTACCTCTTTCTGGCCAGGTTAGTGCTTGATATTCAATTAAGAAGTCAACATGGTTTAATAATCCTTCTCTCTTTGAAGGAGAAGTCTAACTAGATGGAAAAGAGACTCTACCTAGAAACAGTTTCAACTAAACATATAAGATTTTTCTTTTAGAACTTCTTACCCAATAAATCCACAATAATGGAGTTTCCCAAGAGCAGTGAAAAGCCCATGAGTACCCAAGGTAGAAATGGGGCCTGGAAGATGAGAAGACCAAAAAAGTTCATACGAACATAGGGATTTCTGCGGCTCCACACATACACAAGCATGATTGTGAATGCCTGACCCAAGAACACCAAGTTCACAAACAAACCAAAAAGCTGGTAAGAGCAGTTAAAGAAAGTATCAGTGCATGTGCCTGAGATGTAGAAAACTGAAATCTGAATGTGCGCGGGGGGGGGGGGGGGGTTGGAAATGGTGCACGGAAAATAAATTCTGGAGATCAATGATGACATGATTCTATAGTTTGCTAAACAATTTTTCATCAACAGGTTAAATCCGTCTTCAGTCAGCCCAGTCACTACAGTTTAATAACTGTATGCTACAAGTACAATACAAGAGGATTCATTTTTACTATTTTCTATCTGTAGGCAGGTTTGAGGTACATAATTACCCAGTAATATCTCCCTTCCATCCTGATATCTGCACACCTACAATTCCATCTTTAAATTCCTAACTCTAATATTAGGTTTTGTAAGATCAGTCATACACATAATAGTAACACTGAGATCTGAGAAGTTTTGAATTCTACTAGAAGACAAATCTCATTTGACAAAAAGCATTTTCCTCTTTATGTACTTTCAAATCATGGCCTATGATTTGTACTCTTGCTCAAAGAATCTTTTGTTTTGTTCAGGCATTAAAAGGATACAGTCATTAAAAGCCCACCAAAAAGGAACATAAATACAAAATCTGCCGTCCGACCTCGGAAAGAGCCTTCCTCCAGCATTCGGCAATAACGATATCTGAGGTTATAGGTCAGGAAAGTTTAACACTAAAATCTGTTGCCAGAAAAATTAAGAAAATACCAGCCTGAGTTTTACAGCAGCTTCCAAGATCAAAGGAGAGGTCAAAGGGTCATCAGACAAGTACTGACTTTCATGAAGTAAGCCTGTTGGTCTAAGTCAGGGATGGGCAAAATACGGCCTGCGGGCCGGATGCAGCATGCAAGGCCATTCTATCCGGCCCGCAGGGCCCCTAAAAAAAAGGTAGAAAATTAATATTTCTCTGCCCTTGGTTCCTGTCAAAAATAGTAGGACCCAAAGGAGGCACAGTGGGCTCCCACAACAGCGGGGCCCACCCGGCCCTGCCCCCCAGCTCGAAAGCTCAGGTAAGTGTTGGGGTAGGACTCCAGGCAAGGAAGGAGGGCGGGGCAGGGAAGCGAACCCTCCCCATCCCATGCCTGGTGCCCTGCGCTGCAGCTGCTTGCAGCCCACATGGGGCTGTCTGTGCCTGCTCTGGACAGCCCCATGTGGGCTGCGAGTACTTGCAGCATGGGGCACGGGGTGTGGGAGGGGCTGCTTCCCCCCACACAGCTTTTCGCTGGGCTCCTTCCCTGCATGGAGAAAAGCAGCCCCTTGCCCACCCCATGGCCAGTGCCCCACGCTGCAGGCACTCACAGCCCACGCGGGGCTGTCTGGAGCAGGCACAGGCAGCCCCAGGCAGGCTGAGAGCAGCTGCAGCTTGGGGCACCAGGCATGGGGAGGGGAGGAGCTGCTTTCCCTGCCCCACTGCGCTCAGCACCACCTTGTAACCTGGCCCCACAGCCAGGCTGGCAGTGGGGCGGGTTACAAGCTGGTACCAAGCACAGGGAAAAGCAGCCCTTCGCCTGCCCCATGGTCAGCGCCCCAAGCTGCAGCTGCTCTCAGCCTGCCTGGGGCTGCCTGTGCCTGCTCCAGACAGCCCCATGTGGGCTGCGAGTGCCTGCAGCGTGGGGCGCCGACCATGGGGCAGGCGAGGGGCCGTTATTCCCCACACTCAGCTAGCAAGGCTGGGGGGCACTGGGTGTGAGCAGGCAGGGAGCCAGCAGGAGCACGGGGCCTGTACCAGTGTCCTGGGGCCAGCACCAACGGGGCCCAAAGCAGGGTGGCAGAAGTGCGGGGTCCTAGCCGGGAGGGGCTCTATGGAGCCAGGCCAGCTCCCCACTCCCTGCTGGTGCAGCCCAGCCTGGCTCCACAGACCCTTGCCAGCCTGTGCCTCGCTTTGGGCCTCACTGGTGCTGGCCCTGGGACATTGGTCTCAAAATGGTGATCAGGGAGCAGGGCACCCGTCAAGGGGTGGGGCACCTGTCACAGCGCAGGGCTACCCATGCGTCTGTCAACAGCCTGCCAAATCTGGGTAAGTGGCCCTCTGCCCAAAAAAATGCCCACCCCTGGTCTAAGTCCAGCTCTAACTGAACAGCTGCTCACACCATAGAATACAAATCCAATCAGAAGCCTGACTTGCTATTCAAAAGGAGTAGTGTAGTAATGGAAAATGAACTACCTTCTTACTCTTAAAAGATTTTTTCCAGATTAAAAGTAATATTCTCTAGTAAGTCACTAAGGAAAAGTTGTTAGGTTAAACTTTTAAGATGAAAATTCTGGCCCCACTGAATTCAATGGCAGAATTCTTACTGACCGAGTAGAAAGAAGAATTTCCTTTGTGGAGCCCAATCACACTACCAGCAAAGTCAATAATGCTAACCCCCACTAAGTCAACAATGGTACAAAACTAGCCCCCTGTGTAGTGAGTGAGATTTACCTACAGTGCAAAGTTCTGTGTTCCAAAGATGGGAGACAAACATAAGGAAGGATACAAAAAAATCATGTTAAATAAAAAATTAAAGCCAACCGGTCCAAAAAATAAGTAGTTTGTAATTAACCTCCATATCTGTAAACATAAGAGAAAAAACAGAGAAAGGACAATATAAATATAATGATTGCCCTCCAAACTATTATGGGAACAAGTGCTTGTTTATCAATACCAGCTAAAATGATTCATATTTTTTTCCAATAAACTTTTGAGCTTCTGTAAATCTTACGCTGAAGACTGAGAAACCTATTGCTGTTCTCAGGCTCTTCAGAGAAACAAACAACATGTAAGAACATCAAAGATTAAGTAATATAAAATACATTTTGCAACCGACAGTTTCATGTGTTATATCAGTGTGTCAGTAAAGATAAATTAAAGGACAAGGTATTTATTTGAATACAAGAAAAGGTGTCCCCCCACATCCCCCTCAGAACTGGCACAGAGAAAAAAGACTCAGTTTTGTGGGGGGGGGAAGGGGCCCATGTCTTATCACTGCACAGTAGGAAACCTCATTAAATATATTGTCTATCATTAAACTGCTGCCAAAAGCAGCATGCGCTCAGCAATGGAAACCAACTATGAAGTTGACCAAACTCAGTCAACACTGAGCACGACTATAAGACACGTGGTTCATAGTGGGGCTTTTTCCTTCCGTTCTTTGCAGGGGTGGGGAGGTTGGTTTGCAAAAACTAAATATTTCTATAAATAAATTAGGGCTGGCAAGCTAGTCGACTGACCAGTCAAATACTGTCAATCAACCAGTCAACAGACTACATATTTTTTGACTGGTCAATCACTATATCATTTTACCAAAAAAATACATTTTTGTAGTTTTCTTGAAAGAAATGTGACTTTTTTGACACATTTCTTTATGGAAAAGTTGTGCTTTTTCTGTGTGTTATTTTGACCTATTGGCAATTTGTTACAATTTTGGCCTGAGATTTGACTGGCCAATTGACTGAGTTTTATTTGACTGGTCAAATACCCAACCTTAGAAAATATATACACCCCTTCTTCTCCCCCATACCTTTACAGTTCTGTCTCATGACCAATCCAGTTGACCCTATGCATATTATGAAGTCACGTGAACTCTCATTATCCCCATTACAATAAATGCAACCCCTGCACCACAAAGACAGGTTAGTGCAGCCCATCTGAATAAGATATATGGTACCACTCATTAAGCACAGTCCCTCTCACTGCCAACTCTTTTTCGAGTCAAGGTGAGCCACTACACTGCATACACTTCAGCCTCCTCTTCACTCCCATAGCTGAACCATGGCTTTCTTTCCCATTTCCAATTATTCCTGTTGCTTCCAAACAGGCCCCAAACATTTCACCCAGAATCCCTCTGGGATAGAATGCACAATCAGATAACAGTGCCAAAAAAATGTCAGTGGCCAGCCTGATTACTCAGAAAACAAATGCTGCCTATGGTAGGAGTGGGAACAACTTGTCAGGTAGATCAGCTATAGCTATAGTTTATAATTGACAAGCTTTCCCTTTCAGTGTTCTTTTGCATTTGTTGATTACCTGGGGCAGACGCATCTGGGCCCCCTGAAACAATCACTTCTCTCAGAAAATAAAGAAACCTCATTCCGACAGGAGACATTGGTCCCCGAAATGCCTGCTCACTGAGAAAATCTGGCAGGGAGGGAGAGTGGCAAGCCAACTAACAACATAACCTTTGATCAGTGGGAAGGAGGAGTAACCAAGAAGGCTTGAAGCATTATCAAAATTAAAATTTAACAGTTTTAATAAGAATAGACAGGCTGTGTAATCTGGTAATACCACCTGAAGTACTGTTTCTGAAAGCAAACAGCAAAACTACACCAGAGGGTATAAAAAATACCCAGGAAAGCAATTTCTCTGCAACTAAAAGTGAAAACATTTCTGCAGAAAGTCATCTTACAAGTGTGTGCAGATGTAAATACTGCTTTCCAAGCTAGCATTTGTACAGCAGTATATAGTGCAATAGGTTCTGTAGTCGCTCAGTAGAGGCTGCAGCACTGCAAATAAGAGAGACAACAAACATTTTATATGCTTGAATATAGTGAAAGCATTTGCATTTGTGACTTAAAAGTAACATACAAAAAAGCTAGAACTCTCAGTTCCAAAACGATACCTTTTATTAAACCAACTGGGAAATAAAATAAAAGGTATCCTTTTGGAACCAAGAGTTCTAGTTTTTTTGTATGTCCTCTTGTCTCAGCCCAGCACAGCTACCAAGTACACTCCTGACCTAAAAGTGAACACTTTAGGATGCATCACTTATCAACCAACAAAACTGACGTGGAACTTTTCTTATGTAAAGAGATAGTGTCTGTTTTTAAAGAATCAAAGTTATGAGTTTCCACCAGCATGACGATCCTCATTTTAAAATGATTCCATTTCTCTGAAAAAAAAAGGGTAAACGTCTTCGTGCTTGGGTTTGAAAACAAGTATTTATAACTTTCATCCTCTTGAAACAGCATTCAGAATACAAAAGAAGTACTTACTTGGAAGTGTTTAAATATTAATTCCGGGTTGAAATACAGTTGAAATGGTGTGATGAGCTCCAATTGCTGGAACAGAAAAGAACGTGTCATGGGATCAATCCATTCCACAAAGCCCGCTTGCATCTTCCACGGTGAAGTAACCTGACAGGGGTTCGTTAATCCCCCTCGTTCACGTGTTTAAACACCAAAGGTGGCAGTCATTTTTTTTCCCCATTCCTACAATAATCAGTTGTTACCCTCCCCTTCAGACTAACGTTTTTCTTGGGCTGCTCCTCGTCAACACTGAGCCACGTAGAGGCGTGAACCAGGCCGGGCCACACAGTGACATTTGCAGGCGGAGCCCGGCACAACCCCGAGGGACCCGGCTCCCCTCGGGGGCCCTTGGATACGACCCCACCCTGCCCCGCTCCGCCGGGGGACACCGCGCCGGGGCACCCACGGGCGCTCGTGGGCGGCCCCGCCCCTCCCCGGCGCTCACCACGGCGGCGGTGGTGAGGACACAGGCCGTGGTGTAGGCCCGCGTCACGGGCGGCACTTGCAAGTACTCCTGCCGGAACGTCTGGTACGCCATCTTGCGCCGCCTTCGCCGCTTCCGCTTCCGCCAGCCAATCGCCGCGGCGCCGCCAGCCAATCGGGGCCGCTGCCGCCCGACGGAAGCCGGCCAATTCTCCTCCTCTGCCGCCTCATCGGTGGAAGGGGGCGCCGCTTCCCCTTGGGCGCTCGGCCATTGGGCGGCGCGCGCGGGGGCGGGGCCGGCGGCCGTGAGGCGCGCGCGGGCGGCAGTTGGAGCCCGGGAACGGAGGGGCTTTACCCTGGGCGTCGTCCGGAGCCTGCGGGGCTGTCGTGGCCCTGCTGGAGGGCTGAGCTCTTCTGAGGGAAGCCGGGCACGTCTAGGCACCGGCCCTCCGGGGAGAAACTCTTCTGGGAGTGATTGCCCCCAGGTTACCCCCCCCACAAGCCGTTTTGAGGGAAAAGCCCGGACAAACGCACGCTCCGTGCTTCCTGGGAGAGCAGCCACCCCTGAGGCCGGCGCAGTGTCCCGGGCAAGTCTCTGGCAAGAGCGAGCTGAAGAACCAGGTTTTTTCCACTGGTGTGAACTCTTGCTTCCCCTGCGCGAGGCTGAAACCTTGCTCCTTATCCCAAAACTCAAGTCTGTATTGACCTCCCTTTTTTTTTTCTTCCTCTTTGCAGATTTCTACGTGGCCTTGGGTTGACTCGCCGTAGCCAGGATGTCTGTGAATCCAATGTCCTACGAAGCTCAGTTCTTTGGCTTCACCCCTCAGACGTGCATGCTGCGGCTGTACATTGCGTTTCAAGATTACCTCTTCGAAGTGATGCTGGTGGTTGAAAGCGTCATTCTGAAGAAGCTCGACAGCACCCCGAACTCGAAGATCCACCCGCTTCACATCCGGAAGAACACAGAAAAATTTCTTCTCTTCATGAAGAAGCGCTTTGATCAGCTGTTCAGCAAAATGGAAGAAGTGCTTTTTCAGCTAGTATTAAGCATCCCTAAAAATGCCTTGCTTCCTGAAGACAAGGTCCATGAACAGTACCCGTACAGTAAGGAAGAGTTTCAGCCTCTTCAAGTTGAAATTGAGGAGCTACAGAAACAGTACAAGGCTGAAGTGTCTGCAGGGCAGAAACTACTCGCAGAACTAGAGGAACAGAAGATTGTTCAGACAGAACTTGAGAAGATCCTGCAGTGGTTTGATGGACTTGAAAACATATGTAGAGAACATGGGACCAGCAACTTCAAGGAAAGCTTTGCCTTCTTGACACAAAGTTCTAAGAAACTTCAGGACGTCCTGGAGGAGGTTGAAAAGAAAAACAAAAAGTTCTCCAAAAGTTCATCCAATTAATATAAAGGAAGTATTGAAAGGACATGCAGAAACCAATAAGACAATTCACTTTAGACCAGAAATGTGTTGATCTTTGCAAAGATATTTGCATAAGGAAATCTCCCACACCTCCACCCACATCCGGTTTTGACTGGGAATTATTCAACACAAGTATTCCAGGAATTCATAATTCTCCCTTCCTAAAGTTTTCTAAATGTAGATTGACAAAGATCCACTCCTTTGGTCAGGAGCCTGAATAGTCTGTTTTCATTTTGTTCTTTAGCAGGCATGTGTAAAGTTAGAATTTATGTCACGCACATTGTTCAGCACAGGGGCTTTTCCCCTGTAATATTTAAATCCTGCCAGCTCAGTTACCAAGGTATCCGAAGCAGACTCAGATTCAGGCTGAATCAGAACTGTGGTAACTCTGTTACTTTTAACTGGAACTCTGTTAATTTTTATGCTGGAGTTGCTACTTATTCTTGAGCTGTGCACAAAATGGGGTGTTCACCATAGGTAGCGTGTTGTATAGCTGCTATTAAAAAAAAGAAAAGCTAATCATAATGAGAGAGGATTAGAACAGGAACTGGAAAAAAGAACAAGCCGATGGATTCAGGAGGCACGTGAGCCTTCCTGTCTCCTATAATTTGATTTCTGTAGTTGGTGACTAGAGAAATGTGCCCTATAAATGAGATATCTAGTGATGTTTTTCAGCTTTCTTCCCCAAACTTATAAAAACTATAGGTTATAATTTACTGTCAGTCTATGCTTTTTTATTAAAAATTACCTGTCACTTCTCAGAACTTGCACTGTCACAATATTCTCCTATTGAGAACATGTCTTAAATGAAAAGTAAATGTTCCGGTTAATCAGAAATATGTTTTTTTATCGCTGCTGTAAGTAATCTTAGTAAAAGAAAAAAAAACTCGTAGTTGCAGTGCACTTTTTGATATAAACAAAATATTTCTGTAGTAACTGCTTGAATGCTAGAATTGTGAATATAGATACTATTTTATCCTTCACAAGGTTATTTTTCATGCTGAATTGTATTTAAAGATCTACAGCAGAACAAATAGAAATTAACTGGATAATTTAACTTAAAGACCAGGTAATTGTTGGATGATGGTAGTAAGAGGCTAAATGCAGACAAGAATTAATTTGGGAAGGCAGAAGGTGAGGAGACAGCAAATGCATTTTTCAGGGTGCAGTTCAAAGTGGCTTCTTTTAAGGCATTCATAGCTTTTATGTGCTTATATAGGTCCACAGAACAGGAGCTGGGACCTACTATTTTGATTTTTATATGGTAATCAAAAAATGGTTTCAAATGAAAGGTCCATAATGCTTTCAGAATCAGAAGGTTAAAGATGCTCAATGATACTGATGTTTGGTGTTTATAATTGCAAGTGGGTAATACCATTTTCTAGGGGAAATAACCATCTAGAATAAGATTTTCTTTCAGCTGTGTAACTCATTTTTTTCCTTTAAAAAATGAGGAAGAAGGTTGGTAGAGTACAATAAATAACTCCAAAGATAGGCACGATTTTGAAATAAAAAGGAATTCCAGATTGATCTAAATGTGTAATTGTTAGACATTAAACTCACCATTCAAATTCACTAAATACCTTTTCTCCAGGCTGGATAAAGAAAGTAAAGTAATCACGTATTTTACCTGTAGTTTACTGTGACCTTAAGCTGGCTAACAAACAACATTTTGACTTTGGGGTAAAAATATCAATTCAGATCAGTGTAAATATGATTCTTGTGCTTTGACCCTGCTATGGGTGGTTAGTTTACTGAGTCTTCCAAATCCATATTAATATAAAGTTAGTATCCTCGCATAGACTTGGAAAATATTGTTCCCTTCTTTTTTTTATATATGACAAAATAACTTTTCTGCTAATCAGAATTCTTCTGTTTTTTCTTTTAATAGAAACTGAATGCTAAGCAGACAGAATGTTGTATGAGATTCATAGCTATGTGCACGCTGTATGCCTATATCTTGTCTCTGCAATAAAGACATATTTGAAACCTTGCACATAGTTTATGAGTGCTGATACTATGTGAAGCCATGGATAAAGGCAAGTACTGTACCGGGTTGGGGGGGGGACTGCATGTGTTAACAGGAAGGTGCAAATGCTATGGAACTCTCTATGACCACCCAGTATTTCAGACCCTGTGGCTTTATTTTGAAACAAATTAAATTAGGTTGTCACTGTTTTTCTGATAGGGCTAAGCATATATGCTGTTAAACTGAGAAGCTGTTTCTTCTATATATGAATACTTAATTTTACTCGGATCCAAGATGAGATTTTATTTTTCCCATTCAACATGGGAGGGGGCAGGGAGAGGAGAGAAACTCCTCATCTTGGATTTGAGTATGGGATGGTGGGAGGAGAAGCAGGCAGCTCCTGCAGCTCTGGCTCCAGCCCTGAGTCTGGCCTTCTCTACTGCCCCTCCTTACCCCACTACAGCCTCTGCCTCCCTGGTGCCTGCCCAGTGTGCTCCATGCCCTGAGTCAGGATAGGGCTGAAATGCAACTAATGGTAAGCAGCAAGGGGGAGGAAGGCTGGGGTTCATGCACTACAGTGTGGTGCAGGCAGCAGGGGAGCAAGGCAGGGGCAAGGCCAGCTGCCTTCCCCTGCCACTGCTTTCCCTGCTATAGCAATGGGGAGGGAGTAATTTAAGACAACCCTGCTATAATTAGATTTCATATATGGAAAACTGTAACATATTTCTCCATATATAGAATCTAATTATTGTGGGTTCATCTTGGATTCAGGTAATTCACAAGTATGGGCAATGATAAAGAACTATTTGAACTAGTATGGGTTTTCACAGCCACCAGGAGGTTCATTACTCTTGACAGGATTTTTTTTCTCTTCGTTCAGGCTTCTCACAGCTAAAGAGCAATTAAGTGACTGTCTATTACTGATACAAATTGCTACCCCAAATGAACGGCCTAGGGAGAAGATCATATCTGTAAAACAAAAAGTCACTTCTTCCATAGACCTCCTGGAGATGTTAGCTACTTTGATTCACCTGCTATCAAAGTTACGTAACCTGATGTCTTTTCTCTGTTTTTCTTTGTAAAAATCAATTTTAAATGGAAGCATTTATCTGTCGGGGGTTGAATATTGTCTGGAAGCACATGCTAAGTCTAATTCCTTTCCAAGTAGTGATAAAATGTCTCACCAGGAGACTTAATGTTCTGGTATTATTCTTCTATGAAGGACATTAAGGGAACAATTAATTTGTGTGCATGTCAGTAGCACACAATAAGGTTTTAAAAATAGGCTTTTAAATTAATAGCTTTTTAAAAAATCTTAAAAATGTAAGATTATGCTTGAGAAACAAATATTCAGAAGACATTTTTGGACAGGGGGAGTAATGTCCTTATATAGTCTTTTTCTCTGCCAGGCCTAAGGAAACAGCTCTGGAGTAAAAGAAATGAGAGAGATTTCATGGGCGTCAGGACGTTACCCCTCTTTCACGCAGTGTCATAGAAATAAGCAGGAACAGAATGTCTTGTATAGCAAGGTTTTATAATGCTGCCTCACTAGCTTTCTGAAAGTCGGAATTAAAAGCTTTATTGACACAATGTTAAAATTACAGTTGTTATATGTCTTTGGTAGACTTAGCAGACAATACAGGACCTTGCACATACTAGCTACGATTCAGATGAGGTGCTAAAGTACCTCCCAGACCTTTTGGCGTACACAGAGCCAGCTGTTATGATAGGAAAATAATGCCATGTTTTATTATATCAGTGAAGTATGTAGGAGAGGTATAACCATCCATGATACTCATTTAGTCAGAACTTACTACTTGGAGAGTTTAAATTCATGATATCAATACCCATATCATAAATTAACAAAGCTAGTCATCCATTTTATAACATTGAAGAAATGGCAATTGCCTGAAGCAGGCATTTTCTTGTTAAAAGTGGCATTGGGGATTCTGGGTACAGGTCACATACAGTGATTCTGAAAGGCCAAGACCTTCTCCATTTTCAGGATGAGATCTTTGGCAACACCTCTTAACACCCACATGCTTAGCATAGATTCATAGAGATGTAGGACTGGAAGGGGCCTGTTGAAGTAATCTAATCCAGTGGTTCTCAACCTTTGGTACGTTACGTACCCCCTACCGATCGATGCAGCAAAAGTGAAACTGGAAGTCCCACATGGCTCTTCTGGTTTTGCCACCGTGAGCTGAGTCCCACTTTTTCCACCACAGCCCAGGGCAAAGCAGCCTGGTGTGGGGCCTCCCTCCCTGTCCCCTGGCACACCGACACTAGGGAGTGAAAGCCCCAGCGCACCGGACATGGTAGGAGGGGCAGTGGTTGGAACTTTTGATCTGAGCAGGCAAAGACCAAAACGCAGCACCCACGTACCCCCTGCCCATGTCTTATGTACCCCCAGGGTATATAAGACAGGTTAAGAAACACTGATCTAGTCCAGTCCCCATCCCGAGGCAGGACCATCCCTATCCAAACCATCCTACGTTAATCCATTGTCTAACCTCTTAACAAAATTACTAAGTCTGCTCAGACAGCACAAGACATAACACTAAATCTGCCACAGGTAAAACAGGGAGACCATGGTCATCAATGTTCTACTGCTGCAAGGTTTGTTAATAAATGCTCGACAACCCAGGTGAGGGCCACACTCCCAGCTACAGAGGAAGCAAAAAACATTGCAGACTACAGCAATTCAACCATGGAATAACATTCCTTTCTGACTCCAAATATGGTGACAGGACTGACCCTAAGAAGAAGGGGCAAGACCTAGCCAGGAACTTCTGGGTTTAATTCCCAGTAGAAGCATTGTCACCTACAGTCAAAACCCCCAGCCATAGCCACAACCACCACCCAATGCTTACCCTGACACTTTTAGAAGCAGAAGGGGAAAGAAATCCCACCTGGCCCTATGTGGCAACCAGCAGAGCCCAGAATCATGGGAAATACCCATAATAGAATATAGACATAGCAATGACTACATCAGGGTGATCAACCCCTAACCCATGGGCCAAATGAAGCCCATGGGCCATCTGCCTATGGCCTTGGAATCTGGCCTGTGGTCATTAATATGGCCACCCTTCCCACCCTGCCACATTTGCAGATCCCAAGCCCTGCATGGCTGGTTGGAGCCAGGCTTCACTGCTTTTCCCCTGGCAAGGCCAGGCCATGCCCTTTCCCTCCACATCTGAATCAGGGCTTGGTTGGGGCCAGACCACACTCCCTGCACCCCCTGCCCACGGGCCCAAGTCATGTCTCCTTTTCCCTACAGAGCTTGCTTGGTGCTGGGCTGCCCCCTTCCCTCTCTGTATCACTGGATGGTGCCCACTGCAC
Source organism: Crocodylus siamensis (assembly GCF_052110815.1). Taxonomy (NCBI): domain Eukaryota; kingdom Metazoa; phylum Chordata; order Crocodylia; family Crocodylidae; genus Crocodylus; species Crocodylus siamensis. The sequence continues at coordinate 23,539,086 of NC_143407.1, forward strand.
TCTCCCCAGGCACCAGTCAGGACCACTGGCCAGATCCAGCCCATAGGCAGACTGGGCACTGTCCATCTGGCCCATGGAGGAGAAAGGGTTGAGCACCCACTGGCCAGGCTCTGACCATCCCACAACCTATCCCTGCCTCTGCCCCACTCCCTCCCTCACTGTGGGAGCCTTGATTTGCCTCTTCCCCCTGCTCCTTCCCCTCCAGAGACTTACCTGTTGGACAGTGTGGGTGTGTGTGTGTACTCAGGCCCCACAAATAATATTTTCTCCCTCCGCCAATGCTCACAGCCCCCAACTCCATACCTCCCCGCTCAACAAACAGTACCCTTCCACCACCCTCCTCACCCATCAACAATAAAAAACGTGCTTACAAGTGGCAAACTATATAGAGAGCAACCCAGCCCTGGGGGAGGAGAGGCAGCCAGCCAGGAGCCCTGGGGCTGGGCTCAGGCCAGTCCTCTAATGGCTGGGCAGACCCAGCACTAAAGTTAGTGCTGGACCACATCTACACACGCGTTAATGCACTTTAACTAATTGCACCTAAATGTGATACCTGCATTTGCAGGTATCAAATTTAGGCACAGTTGGCCTAATTTTGCCATTTTAATGCGCATTAAGGGCACTCACATGTAGATGCACACCTGTAATGCATGTTAAATTAGACTAATGCACAGTAACGTGTCTGATGTAAACGTGCCCTCTATATAGTATGACTTGAATCAACGGCATATGAATTAATGTGCTGCTCTTCTCACTTAAGACCAGTAACGTGAGATTATAATGATGTCTAATCCCTGATGATTGAAACAACCTATGTTCCCAGCCCATTGACTGTCCTTCAAACCAATGTCATAGCCATACCCTTAGGCACGTTCTTTCCTGTATTGAGCATTTGTGCCAGTAGAGGGCATTAAGAGACTGTTTTGAAAGTTAAAATAGCAGGAAAGACCATTTAATTTAGACTATTCTTCCTCTATACACCAAGTTGTTGAACCTCTCCGAGGATGGATCAGTTCCTTTGTCCATAATCAGCAGAATATGTTCCTCCAGTGTGAGGGGGTTTTTAAGCAGAAATCTATATAATTACAGAAAGTATTCATCCTTCCAAAAATACAGAAGGATGTATATTTAGCTGACTAAATACAAGTCTTATGATGCATTTTCCTCTCTTTATGAAAAATTATTCCAGTTTTGACTCATTTCTCTCCAAATAAGTGATTCATTTTTTTTGTCTTTTGACCAAATACTAGGCTTTTGAAGTTCCAATTAGTTCTCTAACACTTGGGTGACATAAGTGCTTTTCGAGCAGTTGTGGGCCAGATTGTCATAATCAAATTTAGCTAGAATGCATTTACACCACAATCCCACATGTGAAAGCAATTAACTCTTCGGCATAAACCACCGTGCTTCTACCTTTTCTCTCCTTTGATGATACTCTTTTCAAAACGCTTCCTCCATGAAACTCATAAACCTTCTTCCCCTCCTACCAACAGTATCTATATATGAAATAAAGGTCTCACAAGTTAAGATGTTCTTCAAAAACATGTACTCTTCTTTAAACAGGCATCAAAGAGCCAGGCAAAAATAAGAATGCTATATAGAAATTCTTCAGCAAAGCACAGAAAGACAACGAGCAGTCTGAGAAGTCATAGTGTTTTTCGATGTTCTAATAAAGTTCCTTGGTCAACATGTTTCCTACTGTCACATAGCGATTGTACTACAAAATAAAGCTCCTAACTGATCTTAATGCTGCTGCCCTTGCACCCTGTTCTCCATTCCCTAGTAAACGTGTTTACTATTTCACCTGCAAAGCAAAGTTAAAGTCCCAAATATGCATGGACTTTTTTTTCTGCGTGGAGTTCTCTTATGATCAATGGGAAACTGTTTGGGCAGAAATGTCTATCCATTGCAGTATGAACAATCCCATTGTTTGCATTTCTGCTAAATGCTACATGAATTTATGATTTTATTTTAAATATATGTGTAAGCTTTGAGGCCATGGTCTATTTGTACATTCTGTATCATCTTCGCATAAATTATAAATGAAAAACAGGCACTCATAGTTAAACCATCCTCCTACAAACACGTGCCGAGGATAAAAATTACACGCCTGGCTTTCCTTGTTCCTGAAGTTCTGTCAGATGAAATTAAATCTATACCATTATTTTAATGTAATAAGCTAGAGTTGCATGTGTCTGTGGCTGTGCACGCACATGTGGCCACATAATGGGACTGAGGTTGTCGGAGTTCTCTTTCTGGACTTATTATGATGCAGCGCGCTGTAATATTTTTATCATGCATGAGCGTGATACAGAGTTCCATTTGCTAGCCTCTGGCCTAGTGTTCTCAATACATGAAATGCCAGGAAAAGGTTGAGAACATTAACTTCATTACTCAAAGCTCTATTTTATCAATAGGATCTGTGCACAGAATACAGAATAGTCTAACTGAATGTCAGGCTCTAGCTATTTCATATGAGCATGAAACTTGGAGCCAAGGCATCTGGAATCTATTTCCAGATGTCACTGACTGCCTCCCTATATGACTGACTATGGAAATATTGAGGGAACAAAGCTAAGCAATTTCCCCGTGTGTAAAACAAGGAAAATCAGGCTTCGTTCACAGGCAACCTGATGATTATCTCAAGTGCTCTTGAGCTTCTTCACAACATATTTGCATACAGTTTCTTTCAGATAACCTACTCTGCTGTTCGCAACAGCTAAAGCAATTGATTATATGGAAAAGTAGTATTAAGGAAGAAATAATATTAAGAAACTTCAACTTGGAAGGGAAGAGGCAATTGCTCTTTTTCACTGACTCACAAGAAAAGTAATATGAATCAAATGTCCTGAAGAAAACTGAAAGATTTCCTTACCACTTCAGATACATGGAAGCTAAGAACAGCCTGGCTTGCATGGCTCTCTAGACCAGTGGTCTCCAAATTTTTTTGATCGCGCACCCCTATCAGTAAAAAATTTTGAGCACGCACCCCCAATATATACGTCGCAATAGGCTGAAAGCAAAGAAACAAGTGAGGGTGCCACTGTCAACCCCTCCACGTTGTGGAACTCCCACTCTTCCCTCAGGAGACCTTGCGTACCATACATGACACGTGACCGTCTGACATACGGGCGCCAGTGTCAATCCATATATTAAATATTAGTAAACCTTAATTTCTTTCTTCTTTTTTTCAGGTAAAAAATAAATATAAATAGAAGTTCTAATATTTTCTTCCCGCACCCCAATTGATTGTCTTGCGCGCCCGCTGGGGTTTGCGCAGCCCACTTTGGAGACCACTGCTCTAGAGTACACCTGCAAGAAACTCTTCAAATGAAGCTTCTCCCCAACTAGAAAGAATCTTGTTTAATTTTATTCTCAATTTTCCTTTTTTAAGCTCTTTGTTTTCATCTGTATCATATAACCTCTGCATTCTTGAAAAGAAAATAACTTATCTCACAAACACGTCTTTTTACTCAAATCACCTAAAAAAATCAGTCATGCAATCATTAGGATACACGTAATGGCTGTAAATATCATCTAGATTTCAGTGACTTCTCTTAAGTGTTGCTTAAGGGAAAATAATTACTAAGGGTTCTGTCTTCATCGCGAAAAACATGACTTTACATATATGCTCAGAAGTGCCCACTCTCAGGAACTCTCATTTTGATTCTCACTATAAGTGCAAGAAAGATCAACTATATATATATATATAATGTCATGCACGTGAGCGCGCGCGCACACACACATATTATGCATACAGTATATGTGTGTGGACGTGACTTTTATATACTGAGTAAGATGGTCTCTTCCATATTACCATCTTGGATAATAATGCCAGCTCAGTAGTAATACCAGTGCTAGGAATTTCACAAGCAGACCATTTTGATCTCGAATGATGGAACAGTTAAAAAACAACTTTCTTTTTCTTACCAGTAATGCCCCAAATGCCTAAAGAATTTCAAAAATCTAGTTTGTTCATTGGCATTTACTTTTTTCTCTATCTCAGCTCAGGCTATGCCAATCACTGAAGTCAATCTTACTTTTGTTTCTAGACAGTTTCTCTTTCAAGTGCTCAGGGTACGTCTACATGTGCCATTAAGGGGCAGCAATAAATTGCAGAGCTTATTGCTCCCGGGAAGCTCCCATGTGTGTGATTTACACATTGAGGTGGGTTGCAGCCCTGGCTGGCAAGAGGCCCAGGGGGTCAGCCTGCCAGCCCAGGCCCGCTCTGAGTAGGCTCAGTGTGCTGCAGAGGGGCTAGCTGGGGCACTAAGGTACTTCAGTGTGGGGCTAGCTGGCAGGGGCTGGACAGGGTATGCCCCACACCCCCAACTGACCTGCTATGCCTTGATCTTGTGAAATTCAAGGGGGGTCATAGAATCGTAGAGAGTTGGTTGGAAGGGACTGAGGAGGTCACATCTAGTTCAACCCCCTGCTCAAAGCAGGACCATCCCCAACTAGATCACTCCAGCCAAAGATTTGTCTAGCCAGGTTTTAAAAACCGCCAAGGATGGAGATTGCACCACCTCTCTGGGTAACCTGTTCCAGTGTTTTACTACCCTCTGAGTGAGAAAATTCTTCCTAATATCTAACCTAAACTTCCCTTGCTGCAACTTGGGACCGTTGCTTCTTGTCCTATCATCTGCTACCATTGAGAACAGTCCAGCTTCATCCTCTTTTGAACCCCACTTGAGGTAGTCGAAGACTGCTATTAAGTTCCCTCTCAGTCTCCTCGTTTCTAGACTAAATAAGCCCAGTTCCCTCAGTCTTTCCTCATAAGTCATGTGCCCCAGCCCCTGAATCATTTTTGTTGCCCTCCACTGGACTCTCTCCAACTTGACCACATCCTTTCTGTACTTGGGGGCCCAAAACTGTATATAGCAGGGCTGTGCAAAGCTTTGGTCCCAGATTCAATTTTGCAGAGATTCAGCCCAATTCAGTGGGTGAATCTCCAAATCCAAATTGAATCGAAGGACCCTTTAATCTCTCGAGATCAAATAAGAACCCTCCGAATCAATTCGGGGAAATTTGGAAAGATTTGGAGATTCAGACATAGAGACTACGGCTGTGCGAAGCTTCAGGTGGTGGTTTGATTCAGAGGAGATTCAGCCCCATTTGGTGGCCGAATCTCTGAATCCGAATCAAAGCAGGGGACTAATTTAAGGGTCCGAATTGATTCAAAGCTCTCCTAATCTTCGGAAAAGATTCAGAGAGCTTTGATGATTCGAGTAGTCCCCAGTGGCTGCAGCAGGGAGTTGCAGCTGAACTCGGAGCTGGTAAGTACTAGAGGCAGGGGAGGGGGGGCTGGAGGAGGGGACCATGGGGGACCCCTGCCAGTCCCCCAAACCTCCTACTCCTCCAGCCCCACCATGGCTTCCCCTGCCTGCCCCAGCTCAGTACTTTAAAAAAAAGTCCCGGTGCTCACTGGGTGCTGCCAGGTGGAAAGGCGAACCCACTGCCCCATGCTGCATGGTGGGCTCTGCCATGAGACCCCCCACTCTCCCCTCGCTCCCCCAGACCCCCCACAGGTGCCCAGCCTGGGCCAGCTCTGGACCTTTAATTAAAAAAAGAACAAGAAAAGCCCCAGGACTCACCGCTCCTGCAGCAGCCTCGGCGCTTCGGGGCTTCGCACAGAGCCCCCACATGGCATGGGGCAGTGGGGATCGCCAGCAGGAGCGGTAAGTCTAGGAGTTTTCTCTGTTTTTTTTCTTCTTAAAGCGCCAGAGCTGGCCTGGGCAGGGCACCCATGGGGGGACTCTTGCAGAGTGGAGCATGGAGGAGGTCGGGGGGCTTGTGCAGAGCCCCCCATGCAATGTGGGGCAGTGGGGGGCAGCAGGGATTGCCCCCCACCTGGCAGCACCCACTGAGTTGGGGCTTTTTTTTAACAAGTGGCAGGAACTGGGGCAGGCGGAGCAGTGATTGACGGGCTGGGGGGGATGGGCCTGGCTGATTCAGAGATTTGGTAGCAACCAAATCTCTGAATCATATTCAGTCAAATTGAATCAGGACAGTGATTCGAATCACCAGATCGAATCACTGTCCCCCAAATTGGCCATATCCGAAGCGAGTACTAGCCATTTCACACAGGCCTAATAAAGACAGCTTTGAATGTTTTTTCTACATACCTCTAGGTAGCAGGGGCTCGTGAATGCTGTGATGCTGGGACACACGGAGTGTCCTGCAGGAGTGCAGGGGGCTCCCCAGCACGCTCGGCAACAGACCCAGAAGTGGACCATGTGGAGGGGCCCCCCACACTCCTGTGGGATGCTCCATGCACCCCAGTATTGCAGCAATCACAAGCCACACTGGTACCTCAAGGTATGTAGAAAATTTTTTAAAAGCTGTGTCTATATCCAAATCACTGATTCTCCAAATCAGCATCAAATCTTCAAATCTGGATTTAGTTGAATCGAATCAGGGACAGCGATCTGAATCAACGAATCAAATCACTGTCCCTGATTTGGGCCGAATCTGAATCCGAATCGAATAGGGCCCACTTTGCACACCCCTAGTACGCAGTACTCTGGATATGGCCTCACCAGCACTGAATAGAGGGGAATAATCTCTTCCCTTGAGCTGCTGGCAACATACCTACCAATGCAGCCCAGTATGTCGTTAGCCTTCTTTGCAACAAGGGCACGCTGCTGGCTCATATTCAGCCTATTGTCCACTGTAGCCCCCAGGTCCTTTTCTGCAGAGCTGCTGCCCAGTCAGTCAGCCCCCAGCCTGTACTGGTGCATGGGATTTTTCTGTCCTAAGTGCAGGACTTTGCATTTGTCCTTGTTGAACCCCATGAGATTCCTTTTGGCCCAATCCTCCAATTTGTCTCAGTCACTCTGTATCCTAGCCCTACCCTCCAGCATATCTACTATTCCCCACACCTTGGGGGCAGCACCTTGCTTTCTGCTTGTCTTCAGATTAACACAGCCAACCACCTCTCTCTCTCTCCTGTGAGACTATCATTCATCTCATTTCATGGGAAGCTTATTGTAGCAAGGTCCTTCCTAGTGTAAGAAAGAGGCTGCCCACAGTAGACTGATGGGACAGATTCCCACTTCAAGTCGTCTGACATTTTGCTTCCAACCAGTGCAGATCTGGCTGTTGGTATTTTGTTTTTCCCCCTCCGTTTCTAAGCTAGGCGTATTGACTTGCCAAAAAAAGGTGGTTTATAGGATGGTCCACTTGGTCTTTCCAGATTCTCTCATCAGCTTCTCTCCAGTTGGTACACAGAACTTCTATCACCATCTGCAGACTTTAGGAAGTGATAGTGCCTGATAGTGACAATCCAGTTGAGAAGAGCTGGATTTTTCAAAAGCTTATTTGACCAACTAAATATGAGGGTGTTCAAAATGAATGGCAAAATGGCTTTCCACACTGTATGTCTGTTACAGCAGTGAGAAACACTGAATGCACCCATTGTTTACAACTATGTAGAAAAGTGATGTGATTCAATAAATGATCACTCAACACAAAATGGTTTTCTTTTAAAATTGCCATTACTTTCTAAAACACCCTCCTGCAAAGAAGGCCCCCAGTTATGTGACTGCTACCACTCACTGAATCTATTACTGATAGTCTTAAGAATCAGTCTTTCCTTATATTATTCCCAGCTGACCACAAATAGTCATGTCATGTAAAGATTTTCAGTGAAGCCCAGAACCTGTCCTTTTGCAACCTTTAACTATTTCTGTCAGTTCTTGGGGGTTCTTCTGGGCAGTTAAACTGCACAGTATCAGCACTTTCATCCCAAAATTTTATTATAAAACTATTTGATTCTCTTCATTACCTTTTAAGGTGTTGGTGAGTGCTCAGCCTAGGTTTTACCTTCTCTACTCCCTCTCGCTGTCTTCTTCCATCCTTCTGTCTCCCTTAGCATCTGGACAGAAGAGAAAAAGTATAAATAAGCTTCTATTCTTTCTAATGGGTGGCAAAGCAATTGGTCCTTGGTTACCTGACCACTATAACCAGGGTGCTGCTATCTCTCAGTAGGGACATTGATGCTTCTTGCCTTCAGGTGGGCTGCGAGGTGGAAATTGTATCTCAGGAGCCATCCAGTTTCAATGGAGGTTAGGGTGGCCATCATAGAGGACGTTCCAGTTTTCTTCTACTCTGTCCTCTATTGATACGAAACCTGACACCTTTATATCCTCTATCAATAGAGGACAGAGGACAGAGGACAATAGAGGATAGAGGACTGTCCTCTATGATGGCCACCCTAATGGAGCTCCCCGAGCTATGCCTTCTGGTAGTCTACTCCATCAGTACTATCATCTATCCAGCAAATGTTGGGAAGCAGGCACAGTTCAGTTGTTCCCCGAGCCTAATTGGTTTATTTTCTAATGGCCTCTTCTAATTAAGAAACATAATCCTAATTAGATTAGGTTTCTATATTTTTATTTGTGAGCCAGTTCCCTTTATTCAGGATGGTGTTGAGCAAAGGATTCTATAAACATTTAGTAATACATTTTCCTTTGGAAAATTCCCTTGGAGAGATGTTGTCATGTTTTATTTCTTTCAAAATTATTATTTATAAGCAAGCTTTTATAAAATTTGAAGTTAATCAGGAATGTTTATGTACACTTATTTTTAATGCAAAAAGATATTTTTTTTAACAAAAAGCAATGCCTTGCAGCATTTGAACTCTAGTATTCCAGAATATTTTCCAAAACTAAAAGCAGACCCAATTCTAGTGAGCTGCAGTGTCTAGGCACAAAAAGGAGGCAGAATATAAATAGCAACAATCAAAATGGGTTTTCAAAACTCTTATAAAATGTAGGAGTTTTTAACAGCAGGAAAGAATCATTTGCTTACAATGGACTTTGAAGTTGACAATTTTCCTTGTGTAATGTTCCTTCATCAAGGAAGGTAAATGGGATGGGCAGAACTAAAAGTTTGAAAAGTGGAGTGCACATGGTGAGGTGCATCATCACATCAGAACAACACATATTTTTCTCTGGTTAAAAATAAACTAGAAGTTTTACTAATTTTCTAGGGGCCTAGGGTTGTATTATTTATTTTAAGATTGAAGCAAAAACAAATATAACTACACTGGAATGAGTTAAAAACAATCTGCAGGGCTGTGAAATAGGAGCCTTACTACCAGGAGCAGCTAAAAGACAGCAGAATTGCAGAACAAAGGATTGCTTATCTGGTGGAACATCAAAGTCATTAAAAACTCAGGATCATTAACACCTTTGAAATGGAGAGCTTAGAAGGGATCAGTTGACTCCCCCAGCGCTGCGTGACTAGAAATGTTGCTGCTATTGCCAGGGAGTTGATTTTAAACTTTGGGTGAAACAGGAATGAGAGAGGGGTCCACCCCTCCTGGATCTGCCCTGGAAAATGCGGTTTTTTTCCTACAAATCCCCGGAGCTGTTGCCAGTAGTGCATATCAGATTCTACTACAGGAATACAAAAATAAGAAAGCTCTCTAAATTTTCCTTCCACAGGTGTCTCTCAGGTGCATAGGAGCTCTTCCCCAAGACAAACGTGTGCCCTTTTAGCTAAAATCTGTTTAAGCTGGTGTAAAAATTCTATCCTTTGAGATTTCAATAGATTTCATAGACATTAGGGCTGGAAGGGACCTCGGAAGATCATCAAGTCCAGCTTCCTGCCCCAGGGGCAGGAAGTCAGCTAGGGTCAAAGGATCCCAGCAAGATGTTTCTTAAAAGAGTCCAGAGTAGGTGCTTGCCTATTCCAGGCCTTGGGGGCTCAGACAGTAAAGAAGTTTTTCCTTACGTCCAGCCTGAAACAGTCTTGGAGGAGTTTGTGACCATTGTTCCTTGTCATTCCTTGGGGCACTCTGGTGAACAGGCGTTCCCCCAGATCCTTATGCACACCCCTTATATACTTATGGGCAGCCACCAGGTCCCCCCAGCCTGCGCTTTTCTAGACTTAAGAGTCCCATGGCTCTCAGCCTCTCATCTTAGGGCTTATTCTCCTGCCCTCTGATAGTGCATGTGGCTCTCCTCTAGACTCTCTCAAGCTTTTCCACATCCTTTTTAAATTGTGAAGCCCAGAATTGATGAGCTGCAGCCTCACCAAAGCCAAATACAGTAAGAGGATGACATCCTGGGATTTGCTTGAGAAACATATATAGATGCAAGCCAGAGTTTTGCTTGCTCTGCCAGCTGCAACATCGCATTGGTGGCTAATATTCATCTTGTGGCCAATCATAACCCCCAAGTCCCTTTCAGCCATGGTATTACTGCCAAACCTATAAGTGTGCTGTGGGGTTTTTTCCCCATGGTGGAGTAGCTTGCATTTTTCAGTATTAAATGTCATCAGGTTTTCATCCGCCCATTTTCTGAGCCTATCAAGGTCAGCCTGGACACCAGCCTATCCTCAGGTGTGGAGGCTTTACCCCAAACTTTGGTGTTATCAGCCAACTTGGCCAGTCCACTTCTGACACCAGTGTCCACAGTGTTAATAAAGATGTTGAAAAGAATAGGCCCAAGCATGGAGCCTTGGGGGACCCCACTGGTCACAGCACACCACAATGATTTCCTTCCATCAATTACCACTCTCTGGGTCTGACCACGGAGCCAATTCCCCAGCCATCAGACTGTGATGTAGCTGAGGCTGCAGTTGGCCAATTTTTCCATGAGGAGATCATGGGAGACCAGATCAAAGTCTTTTTTGAAGTCAACATATATGATGTCACTCCCTTCTCCCTTGTCCAAATGATATGTCAGCTGGTCATAGAAGGAGATGAGCTTGATCAGGCAAGACCTACCCACAACAAACCCATGCTGGCTGTCCCTCAGGATGTCGCCATCCTCCAGTTTGTCAAGAATGGTCTCTTTGATAATTTTTTCCAGGATCTTCCCCAGGATAGAGGTCAGGCTGATAGGCCTGTAGTTCCCTGGATCTACTTTCCTCCCTTTCTTGAAGATAGGCACTACATTGGTCTTCTTCCAGTCTTCAGACATTTCACCTGAGCACCACGAGTTTTTGAAGATCTGTGCCAGTGGCTGAGCTATGATGCCTGCCAGCTCCTTAAGTACCCCGGGGTGTAAACTGTCCGGGCAAGCTGACTTGAAGGTGTCCAGCCTCTTAAGGTGTTCCTTTACATGGTCTACAGTGAAGTAGGGTAACAATTCTCCCTCACCCTGGCCATCCCGTACCGTGTTGAGTAGGGCGGTCCCTTTGGGCTGGTGAAAAACTGACACAAAATACTTATTAAGCAGGTTGGCTTTTTCCTGCGTGTCAGTTGTCAGATGTCCCATTTGGTTTAGCAAGGGTCCAGTGTTACCCTTGCTTTTCTTCCAGCTCCCCGCATATCTAAAAAAGGACTTTTTATTGTCTTTGATACATGTAGCCAATTGGAGTTTGGTTGCAGCCTTGGCTTTCCTGGTTTGCTCCCTCAGGTCTGGACTAGTGCAGAATACTCGTCCTTTGTGGTGATTCCTGTCTTCCATCCTTTATAGGTCTTTCTTTTTAGATGCAGGAGATCCACAAGTTCCCTGCAGAGCCAAGGGGGTTGCTGTTCCCTTTTGCTGCCTTCCCTCCGAGATATGGCTCTCAGGCCAGGACCTGTGGAGCACTTTGCAGGTGGTGCATTGAGCTGCTTCTTTCACACTAATTAAGTTGGTCTTAAAGCATTGGTGGTTCCTTCTGATCGTTACCTAGGCCAGGATTCTTAAAACCTGCCAAAGAAGTATTGACAAGCTATGCTAAGAAATTGTCCCTGCCCCCTGCGTTGCTGCTTAATTTCTTTGTGTATATATATATGTGTGTTCAAACAGCCAGGCAACTGTAACACTGCCCATCCAAACAAGTTTTTCAACCTTTTGCAACAAATAGGTTTCTATCTGAGCTTATGAGCATACATCTTGGGGGTAGCTAGGATAGCTGTAACACTGTGCCAAGTTCACATAATGAAACTAGGTCATTTGAATTCAACATATTTATACCTTAAGGTATAAATGCACACCAAAGAAGTTGCAGAAGTGTTACAGAATTAGCATTTTCATACAGTCCAAAATTGCCCATTCCAGGGTTAAAGAGTGAGTTAAAATAGGGGTCCCATCATAGTGAAGGGTACCTGGTGGGGCGACAACAACCTGGCAGTGTCTGGGGACAGAATGCAAGCCCAGTGAGGGCACAAGACAGTCCATACTTGCCCACAGGACCGGTGACAACACAGGTGGTAGAGTAGTGGACACAGCATCAGACCCTTTTTACAAGCTAATGCTGACTGTGGACTGGCCAGTGCATTGGGACTGATGTTGTAAGTAAGAAGGGCACAGAGAAGGGCTTTGGGAAGCCAGGACGCAGGGTTCAAAGCCCGGCGGCAGCAGAGCCCCAACAGGGGCATTACGAGCAGGTGAAGGGACTGGCTTTCTTGACTGAAAGCTCAGAGAAGTCTTCAGCACCAGGGATCCAAATGCCAGAGGGGAAACAGCACACTGTTTGTTTTCTTTAAGAGTTGTTCATTTGAATTCACTTTGGTTGGATGTAGACCGGATTAGGCCACCAGTCAGAAACCTTAAAGACTGATGGCTGGTAAGGGCTTTAATTAATAAATTTGGGACAATGAGTTGATTACGACTCATGCGGCCTGTTTATTCTGAGAGGACTTGATTTCTTTGATTCCCTGAGGGGATGAATGAATTGCTGTCACAGGATGGTGCAGAGGGATTTGTATACAAATTAATTGGGATTTGCATGAACTATTTATTCATTGAAGGTCTGATTTATTTTTGAGGAAGTTATTGAATCACAGTTGCTGGAGGGTGCGGAGTGATCTGTATCTGAGTTATGCCGGATCGTGTACGTTATTTCTTTATTTGAAAGGATTAAGTTGGTGTCTTTAGCCTAAAGGTCTCACGAATCTCTGCTGAATGCAATGGCCTGAATTGTTCACTGTGTGCATTACTAGCATGAAACACTCCTGCTAGCTTGACCTCCAGTGTAAGACCCAGTTGGCATGTGAATGGGGTGCAAGGGGAGAAGGAGGCCCAAGAACCATTGGTACATGCAGCTCGTGGGAGTACCTGAAGATGACCAAGGACCTTCCCTCAATTTCATAAGATCAAGGTGTGGCAGGAAATTCGGGGGAGTGTTCCCTGTAAGTGGGACATACTAAAGGTCAAACTGTCCGGTCCCAAGAGCTGGCACCCTTGCTATCTTGACTATAGTCTCATCCATATGCTTTAATACCTGTTCTTGGACTACTAAAACTCCATGAAACCACAAGGAGAAACCACTCTATTCTACTAAAATTAGGTATAGTATATCTTAAATCGATGGACTGCAAGGATTTAATTCAGTCTCAGGGTTTGATAACATATAAAACACGGTACAGGAACTTTATTTTAGGGATAATTATCAAAACCCCACCACTGAATTAGTTGTGTAACGTGCGCTACCCAAAGCATTCCCTCTGTATTAAAAATGTCAATATAACAACAGTGTTTCTAAAGACAAAAAAAGTTCCATGGTTACCTGTTGAAATTGTGAACTTGGAACACATTTGAGAAAAGTAACTCATGCTTTGTAGCTTCATATCTCTTTTATGGCTGCACAAAATGTGTTAAAAGTTGTGACCTACTCACTGAAAAAAACTGAATTGAAAGTAGTTTTCTCCACTTTATATGTATTTTTCTTACCTGGAAATCATGGGAGTGGTCTGGGACATTATCCAGCTTACAGCTGTGGGAGCAAAATGAATTTTTCCATCTCTTTCAAGGGCTTTAAGACCCAATATAAGCAGGTTTTATCTATGAATTATTCCAGGTAGCTTCCATATGAAGATCTTCCTTTCAATAAGTATAAATCCATATCCCAAACCAGACAATTGAATTAGGTGTCTAACTTCTTAAAAGCATATTAATAAGATTTTACTGTACACAAAAGGTCTATACAAAGTTTCGGCAGACGATTGTAAATGCTTAAGGTGCTGTTAACCTTCAGTTAACATATATCATTTTAACTTTACAAAATCCATAGTAACTGAAACATTGTATACAAAGAGCTATCCCTCTTCAAAAAGCCTGTACACTTGAATTAGATTAACTAAATCTTACATAAAACACCTGAGGTATGTTTACAGTTGTTTATAGGCAGCAAAACCTGCAGGTACACCTGAACTATTTTACACTAAAATGTAAAGTAGTATTGCAGCAATATTCTTTTTGTATTCTTGAAAAGTTATAAAACAGTCTTTCATCTACTAACCTGAAATGAGGCACCTTATCTTTTCCCCCCATGTCTATAAAGTGCAATTTTTTTCAATTCTAGGTCAGTAATTCTCAACTAGGACCAAATCCTTGGAAGAGTGCTGCAGACAAGCAGGTGAACTAAGCAGATAAGTCAGGCTTGGGCTTACCCTTGCCTGGATGATCTCCCACCCCTACTGCCTAGCCCCTGTGCAAAGAAGTAATAGGCAATAGGCCTGTGCAAAGCAGCTAGTATTCACTTCAGATTCAGGGAACAGTGATTCGATTTGGTGATTTGAATCACTGTCCCGAATCGATTCAGGCCCGCTCTCCCAGCCCCACCTGGCCCCAGCTCCTAGATCTTTGGGGGAAAAAAGTCCCCACTCACTGGCTGCTGCCAGGTTGGGGGTGATCCTTGCTGACCTCCACTGGCCCATGTTGCATGAGGGGCTCTGCCATGAGCCCCCAACCCCTGTCCGCTCTCCCAACCCCCCCACGGCTGCCCTGCCCCCCCCAACTCCTGACCCTGTATTAAAAAAAAAAAAACAAGCCCTGACTCACTGGCTGCTGCCAAGTGGGGAGGCAACCCCCGCTATGGTCTCTTCCCCCCGCCTCCAGCCCCCTTCCCCTCCCCCCTACTTACCAGCATGAAGTCCAGGTCCAACTCCCTGCTGCAGTGAGCAGGGACTGCCCGAATCTCCAAAGCTCTCCGAATCTTTTCCGAACCGATTCAGAGAATTTTGAATCGATTCAGACCTTTTAACTGGTCCCCTGATGTGATTCGGATTCGGAGATTCAGCCACCAAATTGAGCTGAATCTCCTCTGAATTGAATCAGCACCCAAAGCTTTGCACAACCCTGGTAGGCAACCATTGATCCTCTGGATCATGGTGTATGCATAAGAGGCCTAATCAGGTGCTTGATGAATCTGCTTGTATGGAGTCCTGCGCCCATCACACCAAGACCTCCGATGTAGTCGCCTAAGCAAGAGTATGGAGGACTGGAGGCTGCCCAAGACCTACCATCCCCACCTTTAGGCTGTTGCGACAGAATCCAACGTCCAGACCAGTCCATACGTTCAATGGTTCAATGGTTGGAGCTTCTGCCAGACAGCAACAGATAAGAATTGCTGTTGACAGCCTAATGCCTCAGCAGCAGGGGTTACTTGAGGCCAATGAGGGATGTCTTAAGTCCAAAAAGGTTGACAACCACTGTTCTTGGTGTTTCTCAGTTAAACTGAAAGAAGGAAATTGCCCACCTTAGAGCTTTTCTTTTAATCGGCTCTGTGTTGCCTTCACTCATTCAAAATCACAGTGTTCTCTAGCTGTATGATTTTAATACAGACTGTAGGATCCTTAGGTCCAGGGAGTTTGTTGCTTTATTTGTTCATAAATCATTGTGCATGCCCCTGCCATTAGTAAAAATACTGCAACAGATTTAATACAAAAGATTTCAGAAAGTGAGGGCCCATTGTAACATCCAGTGATCTCCCTGGTTGGTAGCATTGCTCCTCACTTCAATGGATGTAGGATTGGGACGCTTCTTCATACTGTGTATGTTTTTAAAGGACCAGAAAGAAGAATCCATAGGTGATTTTTTTAAAACCTTCACTTTATGAAGTAGTTGAGTGGGGACTCAGAAGCAAGCTAGAAGAGCATGAAACTCAGACACAGATGCTTACAAGTTAAACTGAAAGTTAACCCACTTACTACAAAATACAACAGGGAAAATGTTGTAGGAAATATAACCTTATTACAGTTCAAGGAGAGAACAAATGTTAAAAGAAACATAAAACAATGTGTAGCATGTATACTGGTTTCTAGGCTCTCCAGGATAGTTTCAATAACTTCCTGTTACAACAGCCACAGTTTCTTAAGAGATTCTCCTGTGACCTCTATCTGGAGTGGTAGCCCCTAAAAGATATTGCTTATTTAGCTGTACACTACATTCAGTCATTGTATGAGGTCTTGAGTGAAGGCAATATAGAGCAGAAGAAAATGCCATTTGGAGTGGGGGAGAAAAAAGAGGGCCAGGGGCTGGACTCTGACAAACACAGAGAATGCTCTCCTAAACACTTGTAAAGATGTATCCTTATTAAAACTGCTTTGTCAGCTCAACTAAGAATAGGAAACCAATCCTAAATCACAATAGTTCAAATGCTCTTTCTTTCTAGAGGTTAATGGTGCCTATTAGAAGCTCCATCTCCACCCAGATTACATAACCTGTACTTGACACGATGAGTGAATCAAGAAGATACACCGCCTCTATTAATGACACAATAATGTCACTGTACACTAGAGTATATGGCAGGCCATTAAGTGACCCATAATCCCCAGTTAAATTCAAAGCTCCTGCTAACTTTTGAACTGCTGAAGTACTTCATTGAGACCAATTAAAAAGCAATTACTTCATAAACATGATTGAGTCACTGTGCTTCAGCTGAAAATATATACAGTCAAATAAGACCTCAGTGTAAAAAAGAGCCTTGGGGAAACTGCACTTTACAGCTCAATAACTCTTGTTTCCATGGTGATTGGAATTCATCTCTGGGCTTTATTCAATATATGGTTAACTCTTCATCTCTTGCCTATTTTCTGTGTTTCTATGGCGCCCACCATGGTTGCATCTATAAGAGCCTATTGGATAAGTATGTGTAAGAAACAGGATTAACAGAACAGATGTACCCTGTATTACAAAAGAAGCAAAAACTGTGAAGAGATTGAAAAGTCACCAGAAACAGTGCATTATCCAACAAGAATCACCACTTCTGTAAACTCATTGTAATAAGCCAATCGCCATTCTTCAAGGGACTCGCATCTTGAGGCGAGACCCATCGAAAAACTATGAAAACACCCGATATTTGGAAGCATTTTGGATCAGACCTTTAGAGACTGGATCCACACTCCCTGTTTTGTCATTTACTTCTGTAGGTGGGTCAGGAGCTGAGACAGGAGACGAGCAACTGTCCACACTCTGAAACTCTCTTTCATTTAAGAGAGAGTTAATAGTTGTAGGAAGCCATTTGTCGTTCTGGAGGCACTGATCTCCTGAATTCAGCTCTAGACAAAAAACATTCCCACTTCATTCTCTACTACGTATTAAGGTCTCAATCTCTGACTGGCAGAGATCCCAGGCTTATCTCTGTCCTGCAAATAGGTAGTTTGTACCTTTGCCCTTCCCATGATAAAAATACAGAATTTGCTGGCATAAGAAAAAAAATAATGGTTGAAATTCAGCTGCTCAGAAAAGACAGCTTTTCGCTTGCTTGTTTACGCCTGCATCTTCCCAGCAGGTTTACGTAGAGCAAAATTAGTGATGCAAATAATGACTTTGGGATAGATTCATAGATTGGTAGGGGCTGGAAGGGACCGTGCAGATCATTGGGTTCAGCATCCCCCACTCCAGGCAGGAAGACAACTGGGGTTAGGTGACCCCAGTGAGGTGACTGTCTAGTCTCCTCTTGAAAACCTCCAGGGGAGGTGACTGCACCACCTCTGGAGGGAGTTTATTCCATAGTGTGGACACCCTGACTGTGAAGGAGTTTTTCCTGGTATTAAGCCTGAAGCGGCCTTCTAGGAGTTTGCATCCATTGGTCCTGGTCTTCCCCCCAGGGTGCCCTAATGAACAGCTGTTCACCGAGCTCCTGATGCAGATGTGCCGAGCTCCTGATACAGAATGTGACCCCCTCTCCCCCTCCTCATTTTTCCTCCAAGAACAGACGGCTCTAACACCTCCCTGTTGCTTAGGTTGTTGGTCTGGGTACTAGGAGAGCAATTTTAATTTTCCTTCTATAACTTAAGCCCCCTCTCCAGATTCGCAGATTCCCTGCTTCATTCTTCTTTGCCTCAGGCTGCTGTCAGTAAAGTGGCAGTACCTGTCTTAAAAGTTAACTCTAAAACACCACCTTATGTGCTGCAACTAGGAAGACATTTGCTGTTTAAAAGCAATATTACTGATTCTACAAGCATATGACTAACACTGTGGTACACCCCCTGTTCCTGCACACCAGTAAATGGTGCACCTTTAACAAGAGTCCTATGGCTGTGTGCCGAAAGTTGTGCATGTTTGAAATACTTACGGTAGGGGGGGAACACCATGCAGCCCACCTGGGCAATATCAAAGGCCTGCCATAAGTTTTGTTAAACCATTTCATTAAACAAAAAAGCAAGCCTTGAAAAGCAAATCAGCAAGCCTTGTTTTCTTGTCCCAGTACAATTCATTCATCTGCCCGTGTGCCTGCATGTAGAGTCCAATTTCCACGTGCAGTCCTGCAGAGGGTTTACATCTGATCAAAGCAGATCCTAACAGTGGCAACTTTGTATTAGACAGTGCGCTTTACCGGTGATCCTTGATAGAATTTGAGTTGTCTTGTGCACCCCTGACTTTCAGGAATCATGCATGGTAAACCCCTGTTAAACAGGAGAGGAGCAAACTAAGGCAATCTACCCAGAGCAATGATTGAAAGCATAGATACTCTCGTTGGCCAGGTGGCTCCTTTTATCTCTACCCAATCAGCAATGAGCAGCTCATCTTCTGTATCTAGTTCGAGATTGTATAACTTGGAGACCTCTGCAGTTGCAGTGTGGTAAGCATCGTCTTAAATAACCCTACAGCACCGAAACTTGGATTGGGTGCATGTCAGTAGACTGCTAACAGGATAAATTGTTAACTTTGTTTAGTGAAGGACCAGAAAGGGGAATAATGGCCAAGGGACTAAGAAATCGCTGGTAGCTCCTGAAGTTTAGCAGCTTATTTCAGGCAGGAATAGTCATGGTGGCACAGCTCACAAATTCACTTCAACCTTGAAACCAATGCTATCTGCACCTCCTCCTACACAATGTGGCAGATGTGACAGAAGCTGGTGAATAGTGACCAATTCAGAGAAATTGGAGTTGAGAGCTACTTATGAAGCAGGAATGCTTGCTGCACAAATATTATGTATGCAAAATGAGCAGAGGTAAACTGAATTAAATAAATTAGAAGCTAAGAAAGTCTTTTTGTAGAAAAGAGGCAGCTGAAGAGGGGCTGAGAGATGAGTAATCATACAAGTTCCAGGGGATATGAGGGTATCACATAATGGAGTTTGTGCGTGCAGACAGTCATTCTTAATGTGTCCGCACATCACTCATTGTAAGGTTAGACAGCTCTGAAACCACTCTATCCCTAGGCAAAAGTCAGGCTCATTGGGCCCCAAGGAAAGCTTCTATTCCTATTTTTTGGACTTTGTGCTTTACACTGCACATCCTTCTTCCCACCTCTGTAATAGATTAAATACTGAAAATGTGGAGTCACAAAGTTTCAGTGCCTACACTTTTGATTTATGTGAGTGAAAAAATGCGGACAAGGCTGCTATTGCCAGGGGTTCTTGGTCGTGTCTAGTGCTCATTCACTCTGGAAATGTAAAAAAAAAGAAAAAAGAAAATGATAAATGCAGCTTTACTCCAGAGGTCTACTAAAGTGCCATTAAAGCAACCATCCCCAACAGTTTTGTCAGAAACTCCGGAGAGGCTCAGAAAGTGGCCCAGATAGTGGAAACACCCTCCCACTTCATATCTTCATTTCAGTGACAATAACAATGGGAAAGGTAAACTATAAATACATAATGCCTTTGTCTGAGTAAAGCTCTTGGGAGCAGGAGCCTTCTCTTTCTCTATGCTTAGGAACTGCGGCAAACATACACGGCATTTTATAAACGTTTTATAGTTACATAGCTTTGTAAGAACTATGAAGAATCATTTTCAATGGTCACAAACTGAAAGTTCAGAAGAAATGTTTTGCCTCCTCCAGTACCAGTACCAGTACCAGGGGTGGATCCAGGATTCGGCAAAGAGGGTGCAGAAGCAGCACCCCCCCCACTTCAGGCAGGAAAACCATGGTGCAGAACCTCTGGGGACTTTTTAAAGTTCCCAAAGCAAGTAAGAAATCTCTTCTGCCCCTCCATGCTCAGTCCCCTGCTGTCCGGGGAGAGGGAGAAGTTTCAGAGCTTCTTCAGCCCGCCCCAGCTGGGCTGAGCAGGGGGCTGCGCTCAACTGCAACAGTGACAATGACAATGGCAGCATGCGGTAGGGGGTTCCTCTACCCTGAAGGTCCCTCAGGAGCAAGTACAGGAACCCTGCCCTTCACCACTGCCGCTGTCCCAGCTAGGCCCAGCCCTGGAGCAGCCCGGCTAGAGCCAACAAGAGCGGCTCTGAAGTTTCCCACCTCTGGGATAGAGGGGAAGGCAGCAGTGGCAGGTGAGGGAGGGTGATTAGGGGAGGAGGTGGGTCTCTGAGCATGGAGGGGAAGGAGCGAGAGTCTAGCCTGCTTCTGGGACATTAAAAAGTCCCCAGAGGCTCCACAAAGTGATCCAGTCTGAAAGGGGGGCCCAGTCACACCATTGTACCCTCTCTTTATCTGCCCCTGACCAGTACAATTTTAGGTGCAGTGTGGGAGGTATTTTACGTTTTCAGGTATTTGCCCTAGCAACTGCCAGATGGGCTGGTATTTTTTGCAGTGTTTTGGAAGCCTATTTTTCATTACTACAAAGCTGACTACATAGTTTGAAAGCAAGAACCGCAGTGGTACCCTACTTTCGTGAGGCATAAGGAGTTTCAAGCGCCGTTCCTACTCTCTTCTAATGGAAGCAGCTGAAAGTATCCATTGGGGTGGGCAAAATATGGCCTGTGGGTTGGATCTGGCCCACCAATTGTTTGTATGTGGCCTGCAGCTGCCCTGTGGTGCTCTGCATGGGGCTGAGCCCTACCTGCTCCTGCCCGGGGTAGCCCACACGGCACTCTCGCTCAACCCACCCCAGTTGCTGCTCATCATGTTGGGCAGGTGGAGTGGGTGGAAGGTGGCCAGGAGCTGGACCTGGAGCCCTGTGTGCTGGGGCAGGAGCCATCCAACTGCAGCTGCTCCCCAACCTGGCTGGGCATGTCTCCCCACAGCCCTAACACTTTCCTATGCTGCCTGCTGCCCGGAGCACTGCAGCAGGGGCAGGAGGAGGAGGAGCCACTGGGAGTGGGCAGAGCCACGCAGTACCTGTAGCGGGAGCTGGAGCCCACTGGGAAACTGT